>NW_003852425.1:13224134-13232289 GCF_000181295.1 Otolemur garnettii | reverse complement strand
CAAGTAGCTGGGACCACAGGCACCCGCCACAACGCCCGGCTATTTTTTGGTTGCAGCCGTCATTGTTGTTTGGCGGGTCCGGGCTGGGGATTCGGACCCGCCACCTTAGGTGTACGTGGCTGGCGCCTTAGCCGGTTGAGCTATAGGCGCCCAGCCAAGAATTTTTTTATCAGTTGGAGTCTACTCTCCTCTTTAGAGTAGGGTGGACTTGGTGACTCATTTTTACCAACATGAGTAAGGCAGACATGGTAGTGTGATTTGAGAAACTCAAGTGTCAGGAAAGGCACTGAAACTTCATTCCTGACGGCTCCCAGGTAGCTCACTGGCGGTGTTACTTGCTCTGTCACCAGAACACTCAGACAGCACAGTGGACAAATTCACACAGTGGAGATGCCAGGCATCCTGCCAGCAGTCGGATCTTCCAGCGCCCATCAAAGCTTCAGGAGATGGTAGCTCTGGTCAGCAGCTCAACTGCAACCTCACGAGAGACCAGGCACTGGGTCCTGCCAGGAAAGTTCTTCCCACGTTTCTGAATCCTAGAAAATGTGTGAGATAGCACAGTACCTGTTTTAACACGCCAGCTTTGGGGTGGTTTTTTACACAGCAATACGTACTAAAGGGCAGGGTGTCGCTGTTTTATCCAACCTAATCATCTTTGTCTTTTTTCGGTTTGTTTGGACAATTGGTATTTGTGTGATTATTATTATAATCAGGCTGAAATCTGCAACCTTGCTAATCGTAGTCTTTGCCCTCCGTCTGTTCCAATCTATGAATGTGATCTGTCTTTCTGCTTTTTAAGATCTCTCAGTTCTCTTATCAATGTTTCGTAGTTGTCAGTTAGAAAGCTCAATATTTTCAATAAATTTATTTCTAAGTATATAGTGTATGGCTTTTGATGATTGAAAACATTATTTAAAGTCGTTTTTTTCAATTGTTTGCTGGTGTTATACACAAATACAGTTTATTTTTGTGTATTGACCATATACATACTGGTATTACAAAGTAACTTTGTGGGATAGAAAAATAAGTTTGAATTTCTTTGATGACTCTTTTTTTTCTTTAAAAATATGTAATTTTTATTTTAACTTTTTATCAAATTAAATCGAATGTTTCAGTCATGCATCTAAATGGAATATAATGGATTCAGAAAGGACATTCTAGAAATAGCCATCCTACTTTGTATCATTACAAAGGAGATTAACCAAAGGCAACATTTCAACTTGGAGGGTCCCAGTGTGTCAGGTACATATTTGGTGAGCCCAGGTTATCTGATATTTCCCAAGTTGATTCATAAAAATAAATATATAGCCTGCCTGTTTATGGAAATGACACACTGCTCATTCTCAGTGGGAAACCACTGACTGGCCTCATATTGAATCAATGGCGCACATGGCATTAAGAGTAAATATGCAAGTCGGGCGCGGGGGTCACACCTGTAATCCCAGCACTCTGGGAGGCTGAAGCAGGTAGATTGCCTGAGCTCGGAGGTTGGAAACCAGTCTGAACAAGGGTGAAGTCCTATCTCTAAAAATAGCTAGGAACTGTGGCAGGTGCCTATACTCCCAGCTACTCAAGAGGCTAAGGCACAAGAATCAATTGGGTTCAAGAGTTTGAGGTTGCTGTGAGCTATGACATTGCAGCACTCTACCCAGTGTGACAAAGTGAGACTCTGTCTCTAAAAAAAAAAAAAAAAAGCAAGCATATTTAGTTTTTTCTCTACACACACACATGCTTGTTATTTGTTTTATGATCAAAAAGAAGAAAAATATATGTAGTTTCTGCTCACTGTCCTAATACTTGCAGTTCTGAAAACTCATCTGTAGGCATTTTTATTTATTTAAAAATTAAAAGGATAAGGAGCTCTTGTTCATGTAATTGCCAGTAGACAGCTATATTTTTTTCTAGACAATATTCATTCTATCTAAAACCTCAATAAGTTTTGATTTCTTTTGAATTAGGGGAACTGTTTTGGAGATAAGAGCTATATTTTAGTGCATGCTTCAGTTTTAAGGAAGTTTCTTTTATTTATTTATTTATTTATTGGTGTATTATATGTATGTAATATATTTTGGTCTCACATTTCAAGATGTTTTATTTTTTTAAATTAATGGACACCAAGTGATCCAAACTGTCTGATTTTTTTATTTGTTTAAAAAATATGGAGCTCATGTTTTATTATGAATTGTAGCATGATTTCAGTAGTTCACTACTTATTCTACAGCAATCTATATCTCATTTCCAACATGTAAGAATATCTACAATAAATAGAACTCATATAATTTAGGATTTCAAAAACAAAGATATTATACACACTTCTAAAAGAATTTTAATAAGATACAGATTAAATAATTTCAAATATGTTTTTAGATGTCCACATTTAAGGGAATAAAGGAAAATTCAAATTTTAGATATACAGACAAATAAATGGATAGATAAATAAATAGACATCTCTAGTTTTTTTTAAATTGTTTATTTCTTTTTAAGTTTTTTTAAATTAAATCATAGCTGTGTACATTAATGCAATCATGGGGTACAGTGTGGTGTTTTCATATACACTTTGAAATACTCTTATCAAACTGGTTAATGTAGCCTTCATGAAAAACTGTTCATTTTGAAAATAGAAAACTCATAAAACATAGAATATTATCTTCCACTTCCTTTTTGTCACCTATAATCTTATGTGTTGCCAGGTGTTCGTGGTTTACTCAATAAGTGTCTGAATATAGCAGATCAGAGAGGCGTGTGATTGTTCAATTCCACCATTTCTTTCCCCAGATACGCTGCCTTTAAAATTAGACAACAGTGTTTTCTTTGTTTGTTTGTTTGTTTGTCTTGTTTTATACTCTGTCTTTTCTTAAATTCTCCACCTGAAACTAAGGACAATTTAGAGATACAGATTGTATTTATGCAACATACAGAATAGCTGATTTGTTTTACAATGTAACAATTTCATACAGTGCTTCACTGTGCAAAAACACATAACACATATCAAAGACAAATGGATAAACTGTCTCCCTCCAGAGACTACGGCGTTCTCTTAATTTGATGAATCATGACAATGAGAGTTATAGGGAATTTTCTGAGTATTAAAAACACATTAAATATATGTGTTTTTTACATTTTATGAATTTGTACAGAAAGCTATGAGATTTTGAATCCACTGTACTAGGACATGAAGTTTAACTCAAAGTGGAAAGTCTCCACTATTGTTGAAAATCAATAATAGGAAAAATACTTCATCTTTTATTATGCAACTTAAGAGTTGCTTAAAAGTTCAGTGATCTTTAAAATTAAAATCCTTGGAGCTATATAATAAAATTATTGCATTTTTACTATGTGAATTGGTGCATATATTTTTTAAATTACTGCTAATTTGTACGCCACATTGATATAATTACTCTGGAGTCCATAATATCATTTGTTAAGAAACTAAGATAACATTGCTTGATTAGAGTTAAAATTTAATCTTAAAAATCAACTTGAAATTTTCTCTAATTATATACATGTCTTAATTATAACTAGTAAATGCAAGTAATCTTTTCATATACTTACCAATAGGATAACATTTTAAATTACAGCAATATTGAAACAGGACTTTTTAATATTTATTTTCACCTACTCCTACGTAAGATATCTGTTACAAACACAAATTAGAATAAATACACTGAAATATATTTTTAAAAAACAAGAAAACAGTACATTTAAATAATATGTTGAATAAGTGACATCTGTTCATTGCAAAGTAAATAAGCTGACAATACTGTTTCACGTTAACCTTATGATGTGTATTTCATTAGAAAGTACACTGTTAATTGAAAATAGAGCAAGTAAAAGATAATGAATTTAAAATGATACTGAATTTTGTGCTGATAAAGTAATTTCACAAACAGAAATTAAACGGCCAATTGTGTTACACTAATGTAATTGGAACCTTCTACACCGCCTGCTGTATAGTAGCATACCAACGGGACAGGTCCGAGAGCGACCCCTCTGCCACTTTTTATTGTTGTGTATCTGTTTACATGAGAAGCTGTGGTTTCATCACTTAGGCCAGGTGTCCTCAAACTATGGCCCTCAGGCCACATGCAACCCACCTAGGACATTTATCCGGCCCACAGGGTGTTTTTGCCACAGCTGCCTGTCCTGCTTAGCAGCCGACTTGTCCCGGGGCCCCGCAGTCTGGCCCTCCAACGGTCTGATGGGCAGTGAACTGACCCCCTGTTTAAAAAGTTTAAGGACCTCTGGTTTAGGCCTTTATTATTAGATCTTTACCCACTTTAACATCCAGTACCCTTGAGTCAGTAGTTCTCAAAACTTTTCTTACCGGTTGTGACAATTAATGCGTGGCTGTATCTCCAAATGACACAGGGATGCTTTTGTATTAAAATAATTTACAACGAAATCTTGATGTAAGCTTGGCAAACCTTACTCTGTGTCTCTATGAAGCACTCTCTATGGACATAAAATTTATAATAATTACCATTAGCAGATAAGTACATTTATGAAAATTATGAATGATGGTACGTATGCAACCCATAATTTGATAAATACAAAACTTCTCATCTGTTAAAAACCATTTGTAAGTAAATTATTTCCTGTCTTTATTCCTTGCTAAATTGCCAAGAATACAGAACAATTCAAGATTTACTTGGAATGTATATGAGCATGATTAGCTCAAGGGCTGGATGTCCCAATTATTTTTCAAAACTGGTAATAACAATAGCAACTTGCTATTTTTCAATCACTGTTCTAAGTATTATATCATGTTAGCTCATTTAATAGTCACAGGAACTTTATGAGATATATAACATTAATCTACTTACAGATGGAAAAATAGACTTTCAGATATAGGTGAAGTTTCTTTTGAGCACAAGCCCCAGTCATATTTCTATTATCCTTTCCTCAGAAGTACCCATGGTCTGTCTTCAATGTACATTCACTGAGACATTTGCATTCACATGTCTGTGTATGAACCATACACAGGAGTGTCTCACGGACTTTAAGTACAAATGTATAGTATCAATCAGACTGTGTGTGTTGCTCTGAAAACTAGGCCCTCAAGATATAGACATGTTGCTATATTTTAAGTTTTTAACAACTTTAAGTTGTTACATTTGATTCCAACCTTTAAAATTTTATAACTAGAGAAATAATAGCCAAGATTTTTTTCATTTAATACAACTAGTTGAGTGAGTTTGCCCAATCCCTTCCCACCATGTGGCAGCCACTTCCTGTCCCACCCTGTGTTATTTTGCCTAATTTCTAACTCTCAATCTCAGTGTATAATGCCCAATTCTGAATCTCAGAGTATAATTCCCAATTCTGAATTTCAGTGTATAATTCCCAACTCTGAATCTCAGCGTACCCTTGGAAACCCTGAGAGAAGACCACACAGCTGAATTAGATGATTGGTGCTTTCAAAGCTCTGAAAGTCACAGTTTTGTTACCTACCTGTTTCATCGTGGCTGTTTTTAAATTTCCCCATCCATATATTGGGCCTTGGTGTTAGGTCTTGTGTATTTTCTTGGAATCTCTTGTGGTTCTGTGAGTGTGAGTAGTTAGGTCAGAATCAAGATTTGTGGAACTGGTCCAGTGTCTCTTCCACATGTAGACACACAGTGTCCTCTAAGTAGACTGTTCAGGAATGGGTTTTTTCTGTGAATTCTGCTCATTTTCTTGATTTTTCCTTAGGAAGTGACTTAGTGATGCCAAAAAAACTAATGTCATTACAATCTATTAAATCATCTTTTTTCCATATCTATTAAAGTTGCTTTTTACACTTACACATTTGCGTATGTGTGCAATACCTTTAGAAAGCATTTACCAAAAAATCCACCAAATTACAGTTTTCTGTAATTAATTGATTATAAACCAGTGAAGGCTTGTATTTCTACTTTTACTTGAAACACAAACTTCCAAATAATTTTGTGTGTGGTAAAAAATAATCCTTGAGTTAAACAAGTCCTATGATTTTTCTTTATTCTCTTACTAAATTTCTGGTCCCCAACATCCTTGCTGCCTCTCGAGACTCTGGTAAATAGCCAGGGGACGGATGTTTTAGTGAAAGCTAACTTGTCACCTTCAAAAAGAAACCTCTTCAAATCAAAGTCTCTATGTGCCTTGACTACAAAGAAAATTTTAAATAAACACTGTGAAAAGAGAGATTGTCATCTCCTCAACCATCTGTTTCTACCAATTTTTACCCATGTTATCTGTGTGTATATACACACATTGATACATGTTTATAAAATCATATGTACTTACTTGCAGAGATCTTTATACGTATATATAGAAATTCTTCGAAGGGAAACTTCTCTAAATTAACAACAGTACCTATCAGATAATTATATATATTTCTTTCTTTAAATAACTAAGAATCTTTGTTACAATTCCTTTAAAGTCAGGTTTTGTAAATAGAGAAATACATCATGTATTCACTGAAACACTTTGCAACTCCTTTTAAGATCGTGAGATGTAATATCAAAGTTTGGTTTCTCCCTCATTATAAGTTGATAGATGCAAGTATCTTAGTAGATCTCCTACTTGCTGAAAGTTGAGCAATCTCCAAAGCAACACAGGACTCTTTAATGCCAAAAAGGACCCAAAATAATGTGGGGGGACGTTACCCTGACAATCACCTCATCCCGTTGTTCCTTTCCCTCCTTCCTTGCCCGATTACCCTCCTACCAACATCCAACTTCAAAACTAAATCATTCAGTAAAAAGATACTGAAAAGAGGGATTTTTGAAAGAATAAATAGACAAAAACACTTCTTAAAAATCTCCTGTTTCCACCAACATTCAACCAGAAGTATTAAGGAAATACTATGGTGATTTTATTAGCTTATAATTGTTTACCATTTATTGAATAATGCTGAGACCCCTCCTGGTGTAAAAATCTTCAGCTCCTCCTACAATTTCAATACCTTAGAGACTCTTACATGTGCCATCACAAAAACGTGCATCGTAATCTAAGTGTTATTTAATGACACATTTGACAAACTTTTTAAAAAACTGGTTCATATTAATTGGACTACTTCCTAATAGCATCCAGAGAAGCACCTTGAATGTTTCCAAATCCATTTTAGGCAAGCTCCTTCTGGGAAGTCTTCATGCTGTTAGCTAATCTCATCCCTAGTGATTTAATTATTGTTTAACCAAAAAAAAGTATTATTTTTCTGAGATTTTACTTTTTTCTATAATTTTCAGTGCCAATCCGTACAATGAACCTACTGGGAGCATAAAGTCTTCCGTGGAATGAAATCGAGTACAACATGGGGTAGTTTTGCATATTTGGCTTTTTAAAAAATAATGAGAAAATAATTTATGGAATGGATAGATAGTGTTCCATTGCCTTTTACTGCTTCTTTTACATATCTGATTTAAATCTTTCATACTTAAGAATGCTAGAGCAAGGTTACTATATTATTTCCAGATATATTTATAATCTCATTATATTTTCGAGAACCATTCTCATAGAAATGACATGTTATAATTTTAGCTTCGTGGCTTAGTAAAAGTCTTACATGAAAATGAATAAGATTACACTAATAAGTATTTTTGACCTAAAACATAAATTGAGAAGCTTGTAAGAACAATCTCAATAATGAGAATGAGTTTCACAAAAATTAAACCTATATGGGATGATAACATTTTAAGTGTTTATAGATGACAGTTCCTTTAAGTTCCTTTTTAATTTGAATGCTTTAATTCTGTGTTATTTCCTTATTTCGGCTTCTGAGGTCTGAGTCTACCCTGGCCCAAGGTGAGAGAGGATGGCCTTAGAGAAGCTATTGAATCCAAATGTTCTGGTTTTTCATGTTGCCAGGATTTTTCTGCTGTTTCCTCCTCCTGGGGGGTTTCGTTTTCTCTGTTTCCTTGCCCTAATTTTCCTTTCACTCCCTCTTGCTCTTTAAATTACTGTGCCTCTGTCCAAAGGTGTTGAAGTATGCTTTTAATAAAGGACTAAAAGGACGAGAAAGTGAAGAGCAAGAAGGGATAAAGGATGAAAAAAGAGAGAGTAGAGAAAGGAAAGCGGGTGAGTAAAAGGGAAGATTGACAAAAAGAAGAGAGGAACAGAAAGAGAGACGGGAGTAGGAGCGATGGACACAGGGTAGTTTGACCCTCACCCACAGCGGTGGACACAGGGTGCTTTG
>NW_003852425.1:13182983-13222088 GCF_000181295.1 Otolemur garnettii | reverse complement strand
CCCTCACCCACAGCGGCGGACAGCAGGGTGCTTTGGCCCTCACCCACAGCGGCGGACAGCAGGGTGCTTTGGCCCTCACCCACAGTGGCGGACAGCAGGGTGCTTTGGCCCTCACCCACAGCGGTGGACAGCAGGGTGCTTTGACCCTCACCCACAGCGGCGGACAGCAGGGTACTTTGACCCTCACCCACAAAGCCCAACCTCGGTGGGGGGGCGATGGAGGGTTTGGGTGGGACCCTTGACGTCTGCAGCTCTTTGCCAGCCTCAGCAGACACAATACCCCACCTCCACCAACCAAATGGAGGAGAACAACAAAAATACTGTAAATCAAACCAAAACAAACAGACAAAAAAATCTTATAGGATAAAATTGGGGAAAAAAATAAATAACAGGGACGGAAAACTAGTAAAAACATAGCCCTTGTTACTAAAGAAAGAAACAACAAAAATTATAATTATATGAGGAAAAGAAAAAAATGTAGGGAGAGAAAGTTGAAAAAATTTTTTGAAAAAATAAAAAATATCTATCCATCTTGTGTATTGCCTGGGCCACAGGTGATCTTCTGGGGTGTGAGACTAATCACCACGTTGATGCAGCCGTATCAGACGGAGCCTGGAAGCCTCTGCCTTGCCCACGAGACTGTGCCCCTTCTTCCTTCTTTACCCTTGAACCCTCACAGAGTTGGGGCCCTGAAGCTCTTCCTGGCTCACTTACTACACACACATTTACCTTTCCAAACCGTGTCCTGTGGCTGTGCAGTGGCTTTCCCAGGAAAGCAGGTGTCACTCAAATGTTCAGAGGAGTGGCCACCCCTCTTATCAGGTGTCCCAGAACTGGCTGTGCTCTAGCAGCCTGTGGTACAAGCCCTCAAAGCAACCTTACCACGGTGCCTGTGCCTGGCCTTCAGCTGAACAACGAAAGCTCTGCTGCCCCTGGGTGGCTCCTTCCTGGCCCCTGGGCGTTGTTAAAGTCATTCACTCACTTGCTAGAGCTCTTCCAGCATAACTCAACCAGGTGCCCAGGTCCAACCCCCCCAAGGGCAGGCCTTTGTCTGCCAACTGTCCTGGCCACAGCTGCAGCTGCACTGCCAGCCTCCTCTGGAACCCAAGTACTTGCTGCCTCTTCACTGCTTTCGTCCTCCTCTTGTGGTCACGAAGTGTCCCGTTGCCTTCCTGTGCCACTGAAGGGATGTTTCTGGAAGAGCCCACATGCCAGAGGTGCCTGGAGTCTTTTCTCCCCGGTATCACCCACCACTCCTGCCATAAAGACACTGTCCATAGTCTGCCATCTTGCTCTGCCCCCCAACGATATTTAATATATTCAGTGAAGTTGATAAACTTTTTAAACACACCTACATCTGACAAACCGGAGTGGATAAAGAATGCATAGGCAGAATCAGACCCACATCCGTCTGACCAGGGGAGGTCCTGAAGACAGCCAGGCCCTGCAGGCGCCACTCTCCTGGACCAACAGATTTCATGTGAACTGGACTATTGCCTCTGTGAGTTTTGTTATGATGTCATTAGTAATTTTTTTGAGTCTGGAGAGACAAAATATCCATGCACATGATAAGTTACAGGAAGTGGTGTATTACTTACAGATGACAGCAAGGAACACACACACATAGGGTTCAGTGGGAGCCAGTGCCCAAGGCTCAGGGGCAGCTGGATAGAATTCCCACTGCACGCGTCCCAGTTCAAAGACGCAAGAAGCAGATTACTCTTGTTTGTTTTTTTTTAATTGTTATTTTTATTTATTATTATTTTTTTTTTACCAAACAGTCCCATGAAACAATGGGCTAAAGTGATGAAGGCCATTCTGTTTCTAGCAGGGACTGGAACCAAGAGTGGGCTGTTCCTGCCAGCTCCCACTTATCTGACGATGTTGCGTTCTCAGTTACATTACAGATATCACTGAGAACTTGGTAAGTTCAAGGCCACCTAGAGACCTGTCCTGAATGCTGCATATGTGAACTTAATGTATTGCATGTAATCTATGAGCCTAACATTGCTTGTACATTCAACTAATAGCCCTCAGAGATAAGCACTGTTAACTTTATAGTTCAAGATTTGTGAGGAAGGAAATCAATTAAGAAAGCTGAACTATTTGAATAGACAAAGTTATGCAGCCATTAAAAAACATGGAGACTGTACAGCTTCCATATTAACCTGCATGGAGTTGGAACACGTTCTTCCTGGTAAAGCATCACAAGGATGGAGAAGCAAAAATGCATTGTACTCAATTATAATATGAAGGCAATAGATGATCTAATATGAGGTGGGGGAGGAGGGAGCAGGTAGAGGGAAAGAAAAGAAGGAGGGGGGTGGGGTTGCAGTGCATAAGGTATGCCTTTGGGGGGCGGGATACAGGGATACAGTTATAAGAGAGACTTTACCTAACAAATGCAATCTGTGTAACCTAACTCTTTGTACTCTCAATGAATCCCAAACAAAAAAAAAAAAGAATAAGAATAAGAATAAGAATAAGAATATAGTTTACTTTATGGATGCACCTAACACATTCAATTTAATTTCCTTTTAGATAGTAGCCAGGTACAGAATTACTGTTTCCATGTATACACAGTGAAGACTCTTAAAATGTGGTGGTAGAGGGATTCTTTCAAAGGGATTTGGAAAGAATTACATTTTTACTTTACATTATTTAGTTTAAATTTTGATAAGCGTGTTAATTTTGTAATTAAAGTAAATATGGAAAAGGAACTGTGTTTCCCTGGGCTGGTTAGTTTGCTGTTCTTGAAACCAGAAACAGGCTTGGTGCCTGTGGCTCAAGTGGCTAAGGTGCCAGCCACATACACCTAAGGTGGCAGGTTCGAATCCATCCCGGACCACCAAAACAACAATGACAGCTGCAACCAAAAAAATAGCCAGCCATTGTGGCGGGCACCTGTGGTCCCAGCTACTTTGAAGGCTGAGGCAGGAGACTTGCTTGAGCCCAGGAGTTGGAGGTTGCTGTGAGCTGTGATGCCACGGTACTCTATGCAGGGGGACAGCTTGAGGCTCTGTCTCAAAAAAAAGAAACTAGAAACAGAAAGTCATTTGCAATGTCTTTATATATAAATTAGTTACTTCAATGTAAGTAATTTAAGTGTAACCTTGATGGTAAAATTTAAAAGATTCTTTAGCCAAGCTGATTATACAATAAGCACATTGCTGGTGGAGAGCGCTCTACTCCTTTTATGGACTCTCCCTTAACACCTTCAAACTCTCTTTCAGAGTGATCAATAATATACACAAATTTTACCTTTCTTAGGAGACTCCATTTAGCTTTCCCCTCCCACCTTTACTGAGGCTTAGTTTTCATAGCATAAAACTCACTATTTCTTGGTATATTCTTAATGTGTTTTGACAGATGGTGTTTCTTCCATTCTAGTTGAGATAAACAACATTTTCCTCATCCCAGATATTCCGTGTGGCTTTGCAGTTGACCTTCTCTCCTCATGCCCGTCACTGCCCAAACTGGCCTCTGCCCATCACGGTTCTGATTTGTCTCCTAGAATTTGCCTTTTGCACAGAGCCACGTAGCTGTGTAGTGTGTAGACTTTTATGTCTGCCTAATTTCATTCAGTATAATGTTCTTGAAATTCTTAGCCCTGCTTTGGGGAATATTAGTGATTTGTTGTTGTCATCTGCAGTGGGTATGGATATCAAACAATGTTTTTTAACCCAACACATGTTGATGACTGTTTGAGTTATTTTCGGTTTGGTATGACCTTGAATATAATTTCCTGAATCAGTGGTACAAACATTCACTTCCTTGCTTCCCGTGCAGGCATATTGTCCTCCCTTTGATGTAAATATCTAGGATTTCAGAGTCTCCTGATCTACGTAAGTCCATGTGGTGCTGCCAGCCCCTTTCCACAATGGCTGTGCCACTTTTCATTTCCACTAGCAAAGCACAGGACTTCGTATCTGTAATTAATCTGAATCCTTGCCAGTGCTTAATCGTTTTGTTTCTACATATTAGCCATTCTTGTAGTTATGTCACAGTATCATTATGATTTTAATCTATAGTTGCCCAATAATTAACGATGTGGAAAGGTATTTATATTCTTATTTGTCAGTCATGCCTTCTTTGATGCAATGTTTATTCAAATCTGTTAG
Organism: Otolemur garnettii; assembly: GCF_000181295.1. NCBI lineage: Eukaryota > Metazoa > Chordata > Mammalia > Primates > Galagidae > Otolemur > Otolemur garnettii. Next base: position 13,217,967 of record NW_003852425.1, on the reverse strand, counting down.
CTCATTCCTAAATTGAATGGTCTTTAATTAAGTTGCAAATATTTTTCATACATTCTAGATAAGAATTCTTTTAAAAAAATATGTTTGGCAATTATTTTCTCACACTTTGTCTTTCTTAATAATATTTTAGAAGAAAAAAGGCATTAATTGCCCTTTGAAAAAAATTGTCATGATCCAATTTATTTTCTTTTTCTTTCCTGCTTTTTATCTCATATAAGGAAATCATTACTTGATCTAAAGTTACAATATTTCCTTCCTATTGATTTTTTACAGAAATTTTATAGTTCTGGGTTTTGCGTTGAAGTCTATGCTATGGTTTGGTTTGTCTGACCCTCCAAATCTCATGTGAAATTTGATTTCCAGTGTTGGAAGTGGGTTTTAATGGGAGATGTTTGGTGGATCATGGTGGCAGATGGCTTGTGAAAGGCTTGGTGGGCTCTTCTAGCGATAATGACTGAGCTCTCGCTTGACTAGTTCCTGTGATTGTTATAAAGAGCCTGGCGCTTCCCTCCCTGTCTCTGTGGCTTCCGCCCCCTCACCTTCTGCCAGGAGTGGTAGCAGCCGGAAGCCCTCACCAGAGGCAGATGCTGGCACCATGCTTCCTGTACAGCCTGCCTAACTAGGAGCCAAATCAATGTTTTTTCTTTATAAATTACCTAGTCTCAGATATTCCTTTATAGCAACACAAGTCAACTAAGACAGTTTGTTAGCCATTTAAAATTGAATTTCAAATACGGTGCGAGATAAGAGCTGGGGTTCATTTTTGATTACTATTTAAATGATCCATCACTGTTCCTTGAGGACTGCAATTTACTTTTTCAGTAAACTTTGTTAGCACCTTTAACTTTGTACAAATCAATGGAATATACACGACTGGGTCTATTCCTGGACTTTCCATTTTGTTTCATTGATCGACTTGTCTTTCTCTTTGCCAATTCTGTACTAACTTGATTGTTGTAGATTTAGAAGTTTATTTTAATGTTGCTTGGTTAATGTATGTCCTCTACGTGTCAATATAAAATTATGTATTAGTTTATCAACGTCCTCCAAAACTTGTCTGATATTTTCATTGTGATTGCATGAACATCTGCATCAATTGAGAAAATTACTACCTTTCTAGTATTGAAAGCCACAAATTCAAGTATATATTTTTCTATTATTTGACTCTGTTTTATCTACTTCATCAATATTTTGTAATTTTAAGTATACTGGCAAGTGCAGTGCCTCACACTTGTAATGTTAGCACTCTGGAAGGCTGAGATAGGAGAATCACTTGAGGCCAAGAGTTGGAGACCAGCCAGAGCAAGAGTGATACCCATCTCTTCTAATACTAGAAAAATTAGCCAGACTTTGCCGTGGGTGCCCATAATCTCAGCTCCCAACTACCTGGGAGGCTGAAGCAGGAGGATGGCTTGAGCCCATGACTTTGAGGTTGCTGTGATTTAGGCAGATGGCATGACACTCGAGCCTCAGCAACAGAGCAAAAACCCTCAAAAAGTTATAATAATTTTAAGCATATAATACTTCATGTATAAATAGTATATTTTATCATTGCTATTTTCAATGGTATGGGTTTATCACTTTTCATTTTTTATCGCTTGTATCTACTATACATTTGATTTGTTTCAATATTTTATTCTGAAACCTGAAACAACTCACTTAGTATTGAAAATTGTTTATTTTGAGATTATTTGAGGTTTTCAAAGTGGTTTGTTTATGTTGTCTTTTACATACACAAATACACAAATCACAATAGTATTTACTGCTTATCTTTATGCTTTTTCTTTGTTTTTCTTACATTATTTTACTGACTAAGACTTTCATTAGAATGTAGCAAAAGTAAGTCTGGGCACTGCTTCTTGCCTGTAATCGCAGCTCTTTGAGAGGCCGAGGCAGAAAGACCGCTTGAGGTCAAGAGATGGAGACTGAGCAAGAGTGAGACCACGTTTCTACTAAAAACAGAAATAAAAGATAATAAAATTAACTAGACATGGTGAAATATACCTGTAGTCTCATTTACTTGGGAGGCTGAGGCAGAAGTGATCTATGATGACACCACTGAACTGTACTCCAAGTAGTAGAGAGAGAACCTGTCTCTAAATAAATAAATAAAATAGTGACCGGGAACATCAGTCCTCTCTTTGAGATTTTAAGGAAGTAGAGTTTACTTTTTCACCATTCGATACTATCCAAGTATGTTTCTCATAGTTTGCCTTTACCAGGTTGAAAAAGTTTTCTTCTATTCTTAGTTTGATAAAAGTTTTTGCCATACATATGGTGAATTTGTTGAAGCATCTTTCTACATCTGTTGAGATAGTCATTTATTTTTTAATGTGTTGATATGGTAATTCACTTCTATCTATTTTTAAATGTTGAATCAATTTTTCATTCCTGGAATAAATCTCATATTGTCAAGATTTATTATCTTTTTAATCCACCACTGAATGTTATCTATGCATACTGAAAGATAATTTGTGCTCATATTTATGAAGGGTATTTGTCTATCGTTTTCTTGTAATAACTATCTGACATTGATACCAAGCTAATGCTGGGCTCATAAGCCCGGGAGTGTTGTCGTAGAGATTGCTTAGAATTAGTATTATTCCTTTTTTTTTCAAATATTCTATAGAATTCACCAGTTAAACTCCTTGTGGTTTTCTTTGTGACAGGTATTTTATAATAATTTCAATATATTTAGTTTGTACAGGTTGGTCATTGTTCCATAATGAGCTTCTTTTAGATCTTTCATAGAATGTGCCCATTTCACTTCATTTAGTGAATTTGTTGAGATCAAATTATACATATTTCCCGTTAGTATCTGTAAAATCTTTCATTCTTGACATTTGCAATTGTGTTATTCTCTTTATCTATATAAACACATTTCTGTATATATTTTACACACACTAGGATTTTAGCTGTCCTAGGTACTTGTCATTATGATTTTGTTGATAGTTTTCCAAAGGAAACATTGGTTCATTGATTTTTCTGTGTTCTTTTGTTTTTAATTTTATTCATTTCTCCTTACATAATTATTAGCTTCTATCTACTGCTTGCTTTGGGACTAGTTTTCTCTTCTTTTTCTAGTTTCTGAAAGGGGAAGTCTACGTACTCGGTTTGAGATAAGATTTCTTAATGTCAGCATGAAATGCTATCCTGGTTCTACTGCTTTTGTCTGAGTCCCAGATATTTTCACATATTGTATTATCACTGTCATTTAATTTCAAATATTTTAAAATTCTTCATCTAAGTTATTTCTTAAAGCATGAGTCATTTACAAGTGTGTGGTTTAATTGACAAGTCAAATTAGTTTCCTAAAGCTATGAATAAATTACCACAAGCTTATGGTTCTGGAGGTCAGAACTTTGAAATGCGTCTTGTGGGGCTCAGATCAAAGCTTCCCAGGACCACGTTCCCTCCCGGGCCTCCCTGTGTCTTGCTTTGTGCAGTTTCTAGAGACCACCTGCTTCTCTTGACTCCTCCCTTCATCTTCAAAGTGCATCCTACCTGCCTCAGCTTCCATCTTTACATCTATTTTTCTGAGTTTAATTCTCTTGCCTCTTTTAGGACCCCTGTGATTAAATTTGGCCAACCTCCATAATCCAGAATAATTCTGTTATCTCAAAATCTTTAATGTAATTATGTATCCCCCTGTGGTTTTTTGTTTGTTTGTTTGTTCTAACCACATAAATTAACTTATTCAAAGGATTTGGACATCAGTGGAGGTCACTAGTATGTTTAGCACAGATAATTTTCCACATATCTTTCTATTACTGATTTTTTCTTAAATTCAGGCCTGTTCAGAGAATATACCCGGATGGCTGTATAGTTGGTATTTGTTTTATGACCCCCAGGATGGCCTACCTTAGTGAATCATCTACTTGTACTTGCCTACAATGTACATCACACTTTTTGTGTGTCGTGTGTTATAATTCAGTTGATGGCTGTGGTGGACAGTGTTCTTTAGGTGTTTTATGTCTTTACTGATTATGTACCAGTTCAATCAATTACCAGCTGAGCAGAGTTGAAGCCTCTGACGGCTTTACTTCTAGTCATATTGATATTTTCTTCTTGCAATTTAATCGGTGATTTCAGTATTTATTTAGAAGCATTATGTTACCTGATGTTTTTGATTTATCACCATTATCCCTTTACATCATTGGTAATGCTCATTGGTTACTTTGCATTTTAATTTGAATACACAAAGTCAGACAATTAAGTTGGAAACTCATCCTAGAGAAACCGCCACACACCTCATTGCTGAATGTCCCTCTGGTCACCAGAGCACTTCAAAGGTGACCATAGAGATACTCAGTGATATTTTTATCACCTTAAGCCCCAAGTCCGTGAAAGCTTTTAAGACAGAAAGCTGATACAAATTCTACTTCAAAGAGAAAACAAAACTTCCAACTTAACAATTATCTGAAAATAGTTCAGCAGGTAGGAGTTTACAAAAATGGACAGGGGAGCCATTTGGATTCAACAGGTTCTTCTAAGACTCTGCTATTTCCTCATGAAGAGGTGAGATTATTTTCCTTCCCATTGAAGTTTAGCAGATTTAGGATTTTCTTGATGAATAGAAATTCTACAGATGTGGCACTGTATGAAATCTGAAGTTACATCCTAAGAACCAATTTGGCTTCTACCTGGCCCTCTCCCTCTGGAAACATTCACTCTTAGAAGCCAAGGCCGTGTTGCCAAGCAGCCCGTCCTCCAGGCTTCCAGCCCCACAGCTGCCATCAATAGAGCAAAGCCGAGCTGTCCTGAACTCCCGCCCCCAGTGCAGATTTGAGAAAAAAACTTGTGCTATTGTGCTGTTTTAGACCATTGTTTTTTAATGCAGCAATAGATATGTGTACCAGAATAGATAATAAAAATCAGAGGAAAAACATGTCAAAGATTGAAAGGAGGCAAATTTATCTTTATTTGAAATGATGAATTACATGAGTATGTAACGGAAAAAGCTAAACATATCCTCTGAAATAAAAGCAAATGTGATATAAGATATGGAGTGAGTTGTGCAGTAGTTAACTTTCTGTGTAAAGAAGCAACGATGATGTTCGTGAGTGTCGTGGCTCTCATCTGGGGCTGACTGTCCTCTCCTCTCCTCTCCTCTCCTCTCCTCTTCTTCTCTTTTCTTCTTCTCTCCATGTTGAAGACATTTGCTTTACAACTTAGAGTGTGACTGGCATACAGTGAGCCGAGGCCAGGCTGCCGCTGAACATCTTAGAATGCACAGGACAATCCCCCAAATAGAAGAGTTCTGCCCCTAAATATTACTAGCACCAAGCCTGGGAAACACTGGGCTAGTGTAACAGCAACAGAAATGGAAAGAAGTGGACATTTCGATAGAGTCAAAGTATGTATCAGAGGTAGAGCTAACAGGCTTGCTTGTGGGGGAGAATATGGGAAGGGAGGGGAAATCACGTGGCTTTGGGGCTTGAATGGCTGGTTAAATGATGGAACCATTACTTACGAGGTCAGACAATTAATTAATCCTAGAAAAAGTGCTACATGTCTTACTGCTGATATCTCTACAGCCACCAGATGGCCAACGGGAACACTTCAAAGTAACCCAGCGATATTCAGCAAGGAGGCAGGTAGCTCTCTGTCTAGGATGAGTTTGCAAATGTAACGTCCTGCCTCACGCATATTGTGATCTGTTTTACTCCTAACCAAACTCTATCTTCATATTTTATTTTTAATTTTTTTATTAAATCATAACAGTGTACATTAATACTATCATGGGGTACACTGTACTGCTTCTGTATACAATTTGAAATACTTTCATCCAACTGGTTAACATAGCCTTCATGTCTTTTTCTTAGTTATTGTGTTAAGACACTAATTATATTCTACATTTAGAAAGATTCACATTATCTTCCTATTTTAAAAGACAATTTTGTAGATAGCATAGTGTCCAGTCTTCTTTATCCAGACAATACCTGCATTTTAATGAAAATTTTTAGGTCATTTACTTTTCAGGGGCCTTTGATTCCACTTTTCTTTATCCTTGTTTTATTAATTATAACTTTTAAACAAATATTTTAGTTCTTGCTCTTGGGGCTTACAACTCAACCTCAGTTTATCATGGGCCACCATCAAATCAGACTATATGGCTTCATAAATTGCCTAATATCCTTATAAAGATACATTTTTCCACCTGTGGTGTAAGCGCACAGCCTGGCCTCAGAGTTGGCGCCACCTCAGCACTTCTGTTCCTGCTTCCTTGACTCGCACCTGAAATCTGCCCCGTATCTCTGCCAGGTCCAGGCACAGGAGAAATGTTCTGTCCCCCACCTCGCTATAGAAATTCTTTCTTTCATTTTTTATGGAACTTAACTAGAGCAAAAAGTTGTCATGTCTCACCATATGAGAGAGGAATTCTTCTACCCTTCCCTCAGAAGCATTGAATTTGCGCTTGTGTCCCGAAGGCAGGAAGGCAGGGTCTCCTGTCTGCCCACCCCAGCGGACAGGGGCTTGTTTCTCCTGCTGCTGTAGCTGCCCAGGGTTGGTTAGCCCTCCTGTCCTTCCTGTAAGCTTTGCCCTTCCTCTGCGAGGCGAGGCTGGCGATGGCAGAGTATTTCGTGTCTGTCCCCAGCCACAGTTAATTACCTCCTCTAGCTTTGCAGGGCTGAGGTTGACTTTCTCGGGCCTCCTGCTCTGTCCGCCTAATCTTACTATGAACAGCCAAGGGAGCTTCCTGGAGAAAGCTTGTGAGTTAGAGGAGCTCCCACAGGAGTGGGTCTTGGGGGACAGTTTATCTCTTATTCCAGGGAAGTTTGGGTAATGTCTGGGTGCACTTTCAGTGCACAAGATTATTCCTGGCGTCCGTCTAATGGTGAGACGGTCAAAGAAGCTCACAAACTTACTGCCAGGTGCAGAGCAGGCCCCGCCATGAGGCAGCAGCATCTAGTGTGAAATGCCCGCAACGCTGAGGTTCAGGAGCGCGGCTCTGCCTCCCGCCTGCAGCCACCTGCTAACATTTTAGTTCATTTCTTGTGATTAGCTTTTGGAGAAGCTACTTCTTCCTCCCCTGTTATGATAAAGGTGAAACAGTCTTGTTAGGAAGAAAACAAAAAAACAAAAAACTTCCGTAGGAGAGGCTCTCGGAATCAGGCGACTCCACCACATTCAATTCCTACAGGGACAAACCACAAACCCGCGTAGGCGCTAAATTGAAGCTGGTCACAAACCACCACCTACCCTGGCTCACTGGGGACTTTGCATCTAACCAATCACAAGTGTCTCCTTTGTCTTTGACGACCCCTGTGTCCTAAAATTCACTCCACAGAATGAAACTTGCTGGTCTGGGCTTTGGCTCTTGGTAGAACAGAAACAAAGAAAACATCTCTGACTACAAGCCCCAGGCGTGACTTGCTAAACACTCAAATCAACTCTTTACAATTTAAATGTGCTTATTACCCTTTCCTTGGTTGCCTTGCAATTTCAGCTCTTTGACAGGAAAAATTATTAAATTTGTAGACGGTTTCATTTATCTCGTACCTCTCACTATTAAGAGCAGAAAGACCTTCTCCTGCAGTTTTCTAGAGCCTAAGTAGAGATAGAATTCTAGTCATTTTTTTTCTTTCTCTTTGATATTTTGCAATGTTTCTGTGAGTAACTATAAGTAAAGATAACAAAATTTTCTTCCTTATAAAGGTGGCCACATTCTATTTTAAACATCTGAGTAAGTCAGCTCTTCTGGATGAATGGATGCCTCATCATGATATGAAATATGGGTTTGAGTTACTCTTAGTTTATGAATACTCTTCAAGAAAACAACCCTTGAAAAACTTGAAAAGTCTTCATTCAAATGCAATATTCTAATGTACTTTTCCATCAGACTCTGTCATTAACTCATTGAGGAAAATATATTGTATGAAGCAAAAGCATTGAGTCTGCATTGCCATTAAAATATTAGTCGCATGAAGTTGGTGCAGTTGGGGCAGTGGTGCAGTGTGTAGTGCTCAGTCCTGCACACGTGTCCTGCACACATGCCCTGCACACGTGCCCTGCTCGTGTGTGTGTGTGTGTGTGTGGCTAGTGGTGAGTGCGTAGGGGTGGCTGTGTGTGCGTGGGGGTGGCGGTGTGTGCATGGATCCCTGGAGAACGCAGACTCAGGGGCTGAACTGAATAGCTTAATAGCAATAGGTTAGTTGTTAACTAAGCATATACATAAACCACATTAAACCATATAAAACTAAATGTCCCTATCTTAAAATTCTTAAAATTAAAGAATTAGACTAGACCAGTGGTTTTTAAACTGATCTTTACTGTGTTAAAGTAGTAAACTTGTGTCTCAAATCTCCACTATTTTCATTCACTAGCTCTGTGGTTGGGCCACGGACTCTTCCTTTTGAGTGGATCTTTTGTTAATACTGACAAAAGTGCTGGAAGGGGACGCTGTGAGAAAGTCTAATTCCTATTGCAGTAAAGTCTCTGGAAATCTACTCCAAATTGATTTCACTCCCTACCAGGTAGAACAATATGTGGAGTTTACAGGGGATATGGAATTGATCCACAGTGTACACATATTGAGTTGATCTAAATTGTTATACAGGTCTGTGAGAGATCCCGGGTATAGGAATTGGGCAATTAATATGGCAAATAACAGAATGTGACTTTTGCACTGAGTTAGTATTCAATTTTGTTTCCTGCTGTATTACTGTTTTGTGATAAGCAATACAATTATTTACTAAATGGTAGAAAACAGAAAACTGTGATACATCAAGAGAGATGCATTTTATGCTATGAAATTTGCATAGAGAAGTATGTATTTTTATTTGCAAATTGGACATTGAACTTATTTTATTAAGCAAAAAAGATTTTCTTTACATTTTTGGAGTTTATTTAGGATAAAACTGATAAACTGTGACTCATTATAAAATGTAGATGAGAATGCATTTAGTAATTGTAATGAAACTTGAAGAGCTGTAGAAATGTGGATATTGCCAGCTTTGTAGGAGTTAACATATGTGTAATCCTATTGGAAAAATTGCATTGAAAATAAACATCTTCATTCATAAACATCAAAATCATATTAAGGTTATAATCCTCATCCTATTGGGAGTAAAAAGAAATATTATTTAAACGTGGACAAGTACATCATCTGGGATACATATGGCTAGAAAAAGTTTTATCCGAAAAGCTCAGCACAGTTCAGTCCCTTTGAACTGCAAATAGCCAATCTCAACGATCACTCGCTGTGCCAGAAAAGAAAAAAAATTAAATTGAATTTAGTTTTGCTTCAATTTATTTGCAACTAAGGGGACAAACTATGTGCACATCTGTAACATTTTATCTTTGAACCAATAACTAAAAAAGTCTAAAATTGTTAAGGCATCTTGTAAAAGTTGAAAGGTCAGGGAAGGGTCTGACCCTGAATAACACAGCACTCTTTCAATCTTTTAGTTCAAAACCAACATAGCAGGCACGGTCAGCTCACTGATAGAAAACCTGTTTTATTCCTCGGTGTAGGTAATTCACACGACCTGCCTGGCTCCCCTCTCTCTTTTTGTATGAATCGCACACGCTCTTCACCTTTGGATGCTCTGCGCAGACGGCCTGTAAGACCGTCTATTCCGTCATTGCCGACCATGCTGCTCATGGTTCTGGGTGAGGTTTTCTCCCACTTCAATTCTCAACAATTTCTCTAACACTCCTATTCTATGCTTATGCCTGTAGGAGAGACCAAAGGACATTTCTCAAATATGTGTTATATTAATGATAAGTGTAATTTCATTTATATCTAAAATAGACTGTCCAAGGGCCAGCCCGTATTGTAGGCACTGTATGTTATGGTAGGTTCCCCCCACACAAAGATACCCAAACATACACACACACACACACGGTAAAATTCAGACAAACTGAGTCTGTAATGAATACACTGTGTTGATAATCATCAGTATTAGACGTCTCATGTTGTTAAACACCTCCATGGGCAGTGAGGGATGTGTGTGTGTGTGTGTGTGTGTACAGCCATTTAGTTTATGGAAAGTTGAATAACTCCATGAATATTACACTTTCTATTTTTTTAACATCATACATTGTGGTTATAGTATCTATTAATTTTCTTACTTCAAATGACATTCAAATTGAATTACAGGAAAGATATCATGCTTTATTACATTATACTGCCACATTCCATATGCCACATATAAAGATTTTGAAAACATATATACCTTCCCAACATTATAATTAATATCTATTCCTTCAGGATTCTAAGATGACATAGTTTCTGATCATTGTGGAGGCCAATAGGTGGGATATTTGAGGGATAAAATTCATTTATAAATGCAAGTGCCTAGAAATGGCTCAACCAAGTATTTTCTGAACATAAGGCAAGGCATTTCATAAATTTAAAAGAAAACACCTTTCTTTAATCATAATATTAAAATGATATATTCCAATAAATAAGTTTAAACACTAATGAAAATTAACATGTAAGAATATTTTCATGGAGTATCTAATTATGTAATATTGGATACAATTTTTTCCCTTTACTTAACTATGAAAAAGTAAAAAGCACAGAGAAAATATTCTCCTCCGTGGGGCAGATGTGGCCAGCAGAATTGTTTTGTTGGGCTCAAGTCATTTATTTACCCACTTTTAAAATTTAGATAATTCAGACAAAAATCCAGTTCATGGTTCTGTACGAAATTGCAGACCTGCGGCTGGAGGCCACGTTTTCACACGGTGGTAGCTCCCTGCACCTGCGCGGTGCTGTAATCTGGGCAGAAGCGCCAGCGCTGCTCCCTGCAGCTGTGCTCAGCCCCACTCCCACCTAGGGTGCGCACGCTTCCCCTCAAACCCACGACGTTACAGTTCTAGTCTCTGTAAGTTTCATAATTTGCTGGAGGCTCCAGGGTCCTAACATCATCATTTGGTAAGTAGAGTAATATAATGCAGTCATTCGTTTTAATTTGGTGATTTAGTTGTTAGGGGGCTGGCTGGTTTACCCTACAGCGTAACGGTAGACTATTTTTATGGTGGAGGATAACTCAACATTTCTGAAAGATAATTATAAAACTTTAAAATGTAAACATATGATGGTGGCTCACACCTGTAATGCTAGTACTATGGGAGACTGAGGCAGGAGGATTGCTTGATCTCAGGAGTTTTGAGACCAGCCTGACGAAGAGGGGTACTTGTCCCAAGCAAAAATGAAAAAGCTAGCAGAGTGTTTTGGCGGGGCCTGTAGTCCCAGCTACTCGGGAGGCTGAGGCAGGCAGATTGCTTGAGCCCATGACTTTGAGACCATCCTAAGGAAGAGGGAGACCCTATCCCAAGTAAAAATTGAAAAGCTAGCAGTGTGTTTTGGTGGGGCCTGTAGTCCCAGCTACTGAGAAGGCTGAGGCAGGAGGATCACTTGAGCCCAGGAATTTGAGGTTGCTGTGAGCTAAGAGCAAGGGCTTTCTAGCCTGGCACAAAACAAAAATTCATTGCTTAGAATTTCAGAGTTTGACGTTGTTGTGAGTGTGTAGTTCAGAGAAGTTGCGGCTCACATGCTGTTGTGGTGTAATCACATTCTGGAGTAGCAGAGTGAAGACCACAGTTAAAATTCCTGGACTCCCAAGGTAGCTTGAGAAATCATTTTGACAGGAATATAACCAGTAAGTATCTCTGATAAATGTACAAGCCCTAAATTGTGCATTGCATGTATATATATGAACATTATATACATTTACAATATTTTATGCCTTTACAGGAAAAAATAATCTATAGGCACTATTTAAATTTTTAAAAATTAAGGACATTTTTATAATACAATATCATTTAAAATATAAAAGTATTGCTTAAATTGTATTCTATTATTTTATACTGTTATTAAAATTATGAATCACAACTAAAATATGCTTACTTTTCAAAAATGCATTAAAAATGTTTATATTGGGGAAAATGCTGACTACAGAATACTGATATATTATTATACCATTAATAGCACTAAAATAATATGTGGTTAATTTTAATTGCTTAGAAAATATGGTTCTCATTTGTTCTTGCTGCTTTGAACAACACTATTGCTGTTATTAAATATTTCCAATGAGTGAAAAATAAAAATGTATCATATAATACGTATTAGCATATATAACACTATTTTCCAAAAGAGCCTAACATTAGTAGTCGGCTTTAGATACAGTTAGAATCGTCAACTAGTTTCAAAATATGTAACTTTAAATTATCTTTCAATTTTTAAAGACTTTTCTAACAAAAGTCAGAGTGGTATTTAAATTAATATAATCAACAATCTAGGAAGTTTGCACTGTGTTGGTTTGCTACTAATAATCATGGTAGACTGCAAAATATTTTGACTAAACTTGAAATATTACTAAGTATTATAACTCTACTGATTAAACTTATACCAAGGCTCATGCTATGTTTGCACCAATAGTTACATATCATTTAAAATGGCTATATTTTTTATACTTTTAATTAGCTTTAGTGAAAAATTATGATGGATTAGAAACTGTCTCAATGACATTAAGCCAGAGTTGATGATTACATAAGTATTATATTAGTGGAGAACTTACAAATCTAAAATTATTAACAATGTATTCATATGTTTTACAATTTAAAAGACCATGAAGAGGCAATCTCTTGTTCATTTCCCAGGCCTGACCTTTTCTTACTAACGGTTTTTTTTTTTTTTGGTGGCTAATTTCATATCTATAAATAATACACTGAGATTGTCTTTATTTACAAACCTTAAATATTACCTGTTGTCTGCATATTGTGAGAGGGAGAATTTGATTACACACTTACACTATCTTTCCCATTCACATATTTTTGTCATTCTATTTAATTCATGGATCTAATTTTTAACTTGAAACAACTGAAACTTTATTTCATTTTCTAATAATATACGCACTGCATCTTCACTCTCCTCTTTGTAAACTGAGAATCTTTTTACATCTTATGTTTCCTAAGTCTTTCTCCTTCCTGTCTCCTAACTTATTATATAGCAATTTAAAGAACAAAAAATTGAAACACAAAAATAATGCAAATTTAATATCTGAGTGTTCCCTCCTGTATATAGGAGTAAAACCTGTGTTTACTGATCACCTTGTTATGACTCTAAGTTCCTTCTTCAAAGCACAGCCAAGAACTTCACAATGATTAAATGTTATTTCTCAAGATATTAATAGTTTAAGCACATGTTACTAAAAACATTGTCTTATGTATATTAATGAAAAGTTGAACTTTTGGATTATAATATCTGTTTTACTGTTACTGTTAACACAGAACAGTCCAGGTATGGAGTATGTAAACTCTTTTGCCCTAAATCCAATATTTTCCATTTTATTCCTGCCCACTATTCCTAAGAAAATTGTTGAGCAAAAAGAAAGTTTAATCTTATTTATAATGATCACAGTGCTTTTTCAATTACTTGAGTTTATTTTTTACTTTGTGGATCTTTTTGCAAGCTGACTTGGTATTAAGAAGTTTGAATTAACTTCCTTTTCATTGAACTGCAAACACAACACGGCATGTTTCTAAGTTATAGTACTGTTTATCTACTTAGACTATTTAGAGGTTGTGTTGGTTTTCTGCATTGGTTTTTCATCTAAGTTGATTCATGCAGCTTACAGTTTTGAAATTAACTCCTCAAAGTTCCTTGCTGTGTAAACAAGGATAAGGTAAACATCTTTCATAAAATGCACCTTTTAATCTGTGTCATATTTGACTTGTTGAATCAATGTACCCTTGTGATCAAGTGATTAAGCTATTTACTGCCTCATACAGAAAGCTATTAAATAGATCATAAACACAAGATTATGGAGCGAGTGTTAGAATCTCTGAATTCTACTCACCAGTAAGTCGCGTGACCTTGAACAAGTCACTTAATCTTTCTGACCTCAGCTTCATTACATACGTGGCAAGGACAACAATTATCTCAATGGGCTTCTTTGCTTGTAAAGCTCTATAATTTTATTCTACAATTATCTCTGGAATGGATTTAGCACGAGGGAGGAAAGCTTCATTGCAACAGTTATGCAAATAATCTCATATGAATTATGGAGTTAATTTAATAAGCTCCTTAACTGTTTCTTTTTTAATTTTCAGAAAAAGTAAACATTCTTGTAAGAAGAAGCATACTAAAGATTCCTTTTAGCTGATAAGTTGTAAAATATTTCCTCTTGCAACTTAGTGTTTCTGGAAGCCTCTTATCAATCACATATTTCAAACATTGTAACTGTGATTCAAAAAGTTCCACCTTTCTGGTACAAATAGCTGAAAAAAATTAGTTGTGGAACCTGTAACTCTATAAACTCATTTTCTTCTCTTGAGTTTTCTCTATATGATTTCTTAAGAATAATAGGGTATCAAGTATATTGAATATATTTCTGAAGAAAAATACATTTTTGATATATAAACATTTTTGTATAACATGGGAAAAGGGGGAATCAAAATATCTGGGGTTTTCCCTTATTGGCTGCTCTGGACTTGCTGGGTGGCCCAGAGGCAGCTGCTCTAGTTACCATTTTGTAAAACTTGCCAAATACTGTCAGGGCTTTGGAGGAGGTCATGAAACCATAAATGTAAAATGCTCTACAAATAGAAAGGTCAAAGACCAGCATATGTGGAACACATTTTCATTCTTAACGAGCAGTCAGATACTTAGGCGGGAATGCTAAAACGACTTCTTCCCAAGAGCCACTTCGTTTGGGTGGAATTCATGGAGAGGTGGACATATTACTGAGTATGCCTGTTGCATCATCGTTTAAAACATCTGTATTGACAAACATAACATGGCAATGATAATGTTTAGAGTAATACGAATGCCCATAAAAGTTGTTAATAATGCATTAGAAAAATGGGAGCCCGAGGAGTTAGATAAAACAGGTTCAAATTATATAGTCAGGACTTACTGAGTCTGTGGCTCAAACCTTTGCTGCTCATCTTTCTGGCTGTCAGTGCCCTGGAGCGTTCGGAAGCAGCTTTCTAAGAGGAACCAGGGCATCGCCAGCAGATCAGCTCAGGGCAGACAGAGAAGTTCTCTTCGGGCACAAGTAAGTTATCATTAGCCTCTGAACCTTCTTAGAAAGATCTTCACTCTAATGCTATTGTGACTGTCTCACAGTTACATATGTGAGTCTCTTTTCAACTGGCAATGAGGAGCATTGGAACAGACTTTACTTCATCAAATGCCCACGGGCCCAAGTTCAAGAGTTATCTAAAATCCAGGGTAATGAACTGCACTTACTCTGAAATGCTCTCCTCCGTGAAGACACTGTGTTCTAACATACTTCCCCTTCCCGACTTGAGCCCTGCCTTCTAAAATCTTGTGCTTGCCTATGAATAGCCTCTGTTTGTAAATTATCTGTCTTATATTGATGCTATTGTAGTAAAAAAACGCAACACCCACCAAAATTAAAGAAAAAACTCAAACAGAACAATCAGTCCTGTTATTCTTGTGCTTGAGTAATTTATCGAATGTTTTATCCAACATCACAAAGATGTGAAGGACAGTATTATTACAGAGAAAACTGTGACTTTTTGTCCTATGAATAGTTGAATTTCTCAAGTAATATTATTTCCTTTAGATGTGTCTTTCAGAAAGCCTGTGCTAGAAACTTACTCCCCAGCGAAACAGCGTTCAGAAGTGGGACCTGGTTAGAGGGCTTCAGGCCGTGAGGGCGCAGTGGATGAATTGATGCCTCTGTTGCAGAAGTCGGTTCCTTATCATAGCACAGGGTTCGGCTCCCTCTCTCCTCTCTCATTCTCTGTCTTCCCCGCTGCTCTTTCATGATGGAGACTCTGACCAGGTGCTGGCCCCTTGGTCTTCTTGGACTTTTTAACTTCAGAACTGTCAGCCAATATATTTCTATTCATTACAAATTACCCAGGCTGTGGGATTTTGTTTGAACAACACAAAATGGACAAAGACAGAGACTTGGTGCCAGAGAAGCGGCTGTCGCTGTAAACAAAGACACAGAAATGTGAAAGCAGCTCTGAGCCAGGTTACAACTGGAGTCCAGGCGCATTTGGAGGAAAAGCAGGCTGGAGACAATCTGTGATGCCGTTAATGGGATGGGAAGAGAGATTCTGGTCGGAGATCAGAAGGCGCAGAGCTGGAGAGAGAGCCAGAAACTTCCTGAGGCTGCTTTACGTGGTGTGGTGAGAACATTGGTACCAACAGAACTATCAGCTGAAAGGCCGCGCTGATGAGGCCTCCTATGGAAATGGGGACTATCCTACTAGAAACTGGAGAAAAGGCCATCCTTTTTATGAAGTGGCCAAGACCTCAGCTGAGTTATGTCTATACCCTGGGGTTTTATGGAAGGCAGAATTTAAGACCAACAAGCTAAGGTATTTAGCAGAGGAAATTTCCAGACAAAACACGGAAGGAGCAACATTCCTTCTCTTAACTGTCTGGGGTAAAATGAGAGAAGAAAGAAATGATTTAAAGGGAGAGATTATCACTGAAAGGAAAACTGAAGTTAAAAATTGGGAAAATCCTCAGCCTGAATTGATCTAACAAAATTTAGAAAATAATTTTGGGGAGACTATTCCAAGGGTATTGCCAAGTGACAACTTAATAACTGAATTAGGATGAATAAAAAGGACCCCAGTTACTCTTCGTCAAGACAGTAAGAGAAGGACCTCAGGCAGCTGGGAAGTCCTCGAGGCAGGCCCTCTGATCACAAACCCAGAGCTAGAGGAAGGCAGGAGAGTATTGTGGAGGTGGGTGCAGGGCAGCCATCCTGGGCTCTTGCCTGCAGACTCTGCTCCTTCGCATTCTACTGTACTGCTCTGCAGCCCCCCAGCTGTGGCCCAAGAGGCTCAGATTTGGAGGGGACAAATTGTATATGTTTGCCACATTCACATCGTGCTAATGCTGCAGGTGCATGAAGTGTGTGTGCTTCAGAGGCAGGGAATTCATTCCAAGATTTCATAATAGTATCTAAGAGCCAGGTGCCCCCAGGGGTTGTGTCAACACAGGGTGTCCCACTGTGGCTGCACCCAGTGGAGCTGTGGGAGCCAGGCAGCCCCGGTGCCCAGCACCACTATGAGAGCTGTGGCCTGGGCCAGACTCAACTAAGGCATAGGGTAAATTTGCCCTCACCCCATCCCTTTTGGTACCCTAAAGGCCAGCAATGGAACAAAGCCGATTTTAGGTTTATTGTTGTTTTCTCTGTTGAATTTGGACTTGAAAGCCCAGAATAAACACTTGCGTAAACCATCAACTAATATTCAACAAATGTGCCAAAAGTACACTGCCGGGAAAGCGTAATCTCTTCAGTAAAGAGACTAGGAAACTGGATGCCCACATGTAAAAGAGTGAGACTGGATTTTAAGACCTGGGGCCATAAACTCCTGTAAGGCAGGAAAGCTCATTGACGTTGGCCTTTGCAATAATTTGGGGTGGGGGGGGCAGAGGCAACAAAAGCAAAAATAAGCAAAAAAGACTAGATCAGATTTAAAAGTTTCTGCACAGCAAAGAAACAATTAAGATGGGAAAAGGTGGCCCACGACATGAGACAGACTTACAAATCCTGTGTCTTTAAAGGGTTAATACCCAAATTACATAAGGAACTCATACAACTCTGTAGCCAAAGGAATAAATAACCCAATTAAATAATGAGTAAAAAGCCTAAACATTTTTACAAAGAAGACATACAAATGATGAACAAGTATAGAAAAAATGCTCATTATCACCAAGTGTGCAAATCAAAACCACAGTGAGATATTACTGCATGTGTAAGAAGGGCTATTATTAAAAAGCCAAAAGATGAAGTGTTGGCAGTGATGTGGGTAAAAGTGAACATTGCCACACTCTTTACAGCCTTTATGGAAAACAGGTAGAGGTAGCCCAACAAACTAAAGTAGAACTAGAATATAATTTAGCTAACCCATCTCTGGGCACAAATCCAAAATGTGAAATCAGTGTTTTGAACAGATACCTAAGTCTCATATCCATTGTGGCTTTATTTACAATAGTCAAGATACGTAAATAACCGAAGTTTACTTAGAAGAATGGATAAAGAAAATGGAGTGAGTGGATACATACATACAAAGTGGAGTATAGTTTAGCATTAATCAAAGAAGGAAACAGTGTGGATATAGGACATTGTATCAGGTGGAACAAACGAAACACAGAAATAATGCCTGCTGTCAACATCATGTGCTATCAAAAAAGTCAGGCTTGTGGAAAAATAGAGGAAAATGATAATTAACAGGGGCTAAGGGTTGAAGGAAAGGGAGATGCTTGTCAAAGGATCTAGACTTTCAGTTAGAAGATTAAGTTCTACAAATCTAGCACACAGCATCACGTCTGTAGTTAATATTAATGTATAATAAAATTTGCTACGAGAATAGATTTTGTGTTCCCAGTACACAAAATAATAGAGTGACTGTGGGAAGTGATGAATACCTTGCATCTGGCGAGTACTTCACAATGTATGCAGGTAGCAAAGATCACGTTTTACAACCTAAATATATGCCATTTTTATTTGTCAATTATACTTCAATAATTCTGGAAAAATAATACTGCAGTGTGACTTTGAAGTCATACTTTTATCTAACTTTTAAGTTTAGATAATTTTCCCTTATGTGGGACTTTTTTTTTTTTTTTTATGGAGGTGAAAAACTTTAAGGTAGGTTGTTATGGACGTGAGCTTTTGTGCATGGGGTCACATAAGCACGAGTCTGGCCTGAGGATGACACATGAGCGGAGTCACGTGTTAATGGTTCATGAGCAATTACTTCAGCAAATTTAAAACCGCACTGATGCGTTGAGTCAAATTGACTCATGTTGTGTAAACGCACATGCACATTCTGCTGAGATAACACAGAGATCAGATTGTAAATCATGAGTCAGAGATATAACTCAGGATTCAGCTTACTAATGATCTCAAAAATACAGGTTCAGGAGAAAAAGGCCAAGAGGGTTAGTGTTAAATGCTTGGGACATCCCAGCTGTCTCTCCAGATTAGATTTGCTGGATAAACTATACACATCCTGTAAGTCTGAATTGCAAAGACATATAGTTTTCTCTCTCTTTTTTTTAAGGAAATCACAAATGTTATATAAGACACACTAATACACATACAAATCTCATTGTTTCTTGCCAATAAAAATTTGACTGGGCTTCTTTATTATTATTTGCTAAATCTGGAAACCCTACCAGATCCTTCCATATGTCCGTATCAGCCACACACTCTCCTCCCTAGAATAATAGATGAGGTTTCCACCTGAGATTCTGTGGCTTTACCTTACACACCGGGGGGATTTAAGAAAATGTAACATTTTCTACTTTATACTCACAGAGTTGTGTGGCTTACATGATATTCACCAGGGAGCCATGCCTCATAAATCTGGTGATTGCAATTTTATTTACTGTAAGTAATCCCTTCGCCAGGGACATCCAGCTAAGGGGCTCTGTAGATACGGTCTCCTCCTCCTAGCAAATGTGGTCAGTCCGTGTAAACAGAGGTCAAGTTGACAAGAAGATCAGGCCAGGCCACCCCCTTATTTTCTTTAACTTTGGTTAAAGGAATAAATGGACCACAAGCCACATAGTTTATTATAACTTCTTTCTCACCTACAGTATTCACACCTTTAATATTTAAGGAAAAACATGTAGTTTTATTTATTATTTTTATTTTTATTTTTTGCAGTTTTTGGCTGGGGCCAGGTTTGAACCTACCACCTCTAGTATGTGGGGCTGGCACCCTACTCCTTGAGCCACAGACACTCCCTGAAAACATGTAGTTTTATTTGTACCAGGAATAAATAAAAAGCTGTTAAAAATTTAAACCTCACATGTTGACATTAGGTTTAATATCCTTCAACATGGGAAAAGTTATTTTTTTAATTGTCATAAACTTTTTAAAAATTGTGATGTATTTCTATATTCAGCTTTGAGTGCGAGGGAAGCTGTTAGAGCTGCTTTCTGGGAAGAAACATTTAACAGGAATCCCTCAAGTTGCATCAAATAAATCTTCCATTTCTCTAAAATTACCTTTAATCAAAATGTAAGTAGAGGATATAACATCTACGAAGAACCTTAGAAGTAGACAGACTTGGAAAGAAAGTATTTGGTAAGCAGCAGGCCATGGAGACCAAGGTATTATTCTCGTACCAGTAAACGTAGATGTAATAGATTTTTAATTTCTGATTGAGTAAAAATCTCAGGTTTAACTTGAGCTCTGTAAATTTGGTATACAAGAATAAAATGGAAGATGCTGTCATGTGCGCAGTTAGAAATACAACATTTCAACCAATGACTTAATGTCTTTTAAAATATACAAAATTTAGGGTGGCACCTGTGGCTCAGTGAGTAAGGCACTGACCCCATATACTGAGGGTGGTAGGTTCGAATCTAACCCTGGTCAGACTTCAACTGAGCGTTGTGGTTGATGCCTATAGTCTCAGCTACTCGGGAGTCTGAGGCAAGAGAATCGCCTAAGCCCAGGAGTTGGAGGTTGCTGTGAGCTGTGATGCCACGGTACTCTACCGAGGGCAATAAAGTAAGACTGTCTCAAAAAAAAAAAAAAAAATACAAAATTTGAGTACAAAGATTCCCTGAGTCTATTTTCCTTCTTTCCCTCTTAATTTTTTTATGAAGCCATAACTGTGTACATTAATGCATTTGTGGGGTAGAATATGCTGATTTTATATACAATTAGGAATGCTTACATCAAACTGGTTAACATAGCCTTCACCTCACTTACTTAATTATTAAGACTTTATACTCTACTCTTAATAGATTTGACATATACCCTTGCAATATGCACCATAGGTGAGGTCCTATTAGCCTCCCTTCACCCTAAGTGTATTTTTGAAGTTTATTTTGAATTTCTTTTCACATATTCAATGAGCAATGAGAAAGCCCTGGTGCACGTTATATGACTGGTTAACCATTTACAAGTCAGGCCTTAGTCTATCATCATTTTTTATAAATCATATTTTAGAAAATTGTTAATGCAAATATCAAGATAATCTGAACACTGTATTCTAGTGTAATAACACAACTATAAAGTATAGTGACACAACTCATTATACTTTTCTCAACTATTCTAATGACGAACTCTGAATGTCTTTAAGTGTTCTATGTGAAATGGATTCAGAGGTGAGGTCATTTGATTAATTTGTAGGAGTTATAACATCACACAGTATAATGAAGATTTGCTATGACCTGATAGGATTTCTCTGTATGCTTATAGGACTTGTACATATTTCTATATTAAAATTAAATGAATCCTATTAAAAATTCTTAAGTAAGCACATTAGTATGCATATTATAGCTTTTGATATGTTTAAATATCAACTAGTTTATTTTTTTTCTGTTTTAGCATAGACTGGTGAAATAAATCTTTATAGAGTTTCCACTGATTTTGAAAGTGTTCTCATAGTTAAACACACTTTAATTTTACAAATTTCTGTGGAAGTACAAATTATCTTCTGATTTTATAGATGAAGAAATTGAAAATTAGAGAGATTACTATTGACTTGAGTAACACTCTGATCAGCAGAAGACCGGGCTTGTTCTAAGGCCCCGGCCACTTTGTCGAGGTTTCTTCTTACAATACAGACTTGCATCTCCTTGAGCAGCCAACGCTTTTTTAGTAGTCAAAAACTGAAAGCCAGTGACAGTCTCTTCTCTTTAAAATATCTGAAGTGAAGAAAGAAAGTTCTATCTGAAGGAATTCGCTTGAATCTATATATCTCTCCATTGCTTTAATTGTACCTTTTCACAGGGGGGGAAAAAATCCACGGACTCTTGTGTACTCAGCATCCTGAGCTCTGACCTCCCTCCTGATCACACCTCTCAGTGACCACCCTGACCACAGCACTAAAGGGCATCTTATGTTCCTCACCCCTGACTTTCATACTGTCAGAAACCGTGGACACTTCTCTGTCACAGGAGTCACTTTCCCAACAACATATGAAAAACCACCGTCTGTTGTAACCCACAAAATATTTTTCTTATTGTTAATTCACTGGCCAGGTATTTCCCCCTTGGTTCTGGTCCTCCTCTCTTGAACTGTCTTCTCTGTCCATCCATCTCCTTAGGTGAGAGCAGTGTGGGCCTCTGGCCTTAAACACTAGGCATAGACTATTTCTTCTCCATCCCAGAATTCCTTTTTCACCTACAGACTTGTATATACAAATGTCTCCTCAACATTTCCATTTCTGTATGCAATATCAAAATTACTATAACTTAGACCAAATTCTTGGATCCAAGCTGCAATTCAAATCTCCACTAATTCCGTTCAATATAATTGTAATTACCGCCGCCCTGTATGCTCTGGCTCTTGCTCTGCAGCTTCCGGCGTACATCCCCGAAGGTGGTGAAGGCGGGAAACCCCGAAATTAGGAGACCCTTATGAAATGGGGCTGCTGCAAACCCACCTACCCTCCTCCATGGGGCGGGGGGGGGGCAACTTGTTTCTCTGGGATACTGAAAAATCACTTCTGGAGGAAAAGGGAAGCTCTCTAAGTTTATTATCCTGGAGTTTAAGCAAATGTCTCTGGGAAAAGGCTCCCTCCTTTCTACCATAGACATCTTCAAAGTAGGTATCTAAATTTATCCTCAGGGTAACAAGCTTCCTATTTTTAATGCAATTTGCTACTCAAATGTGTATTTTTCTCATAAGATATAACATGTACAAATCCTGAGAAACCCATGGAAAATTTCCTCCTAAAATGATAACCTATATATATCTACTTTTCTTATTTTCTTTTTCTCTCTAAAATTTTTACTGTATGAATGCATAGATACTATGATTTTGACCATGGTTATATCCTCAGGGCTTGAAATACTCCTTGAGTGATAGTAAGTAATCAATATTTATGCAATTATTGAATTAATAATTAGCCAATGAATGAATGATCAGTACTAATGATTTATTAACTTTTTAAATATTAGACAGTATTGGTTTTAGGGTTGTTATTTTAATCATAAATTTCTTCTAAAAATATATTCTTAAAGGTGTTAGTAAGCTGTCCTTATTGATAAGTCATTCTCGGAAACTGGAGATATGCAACTCTTATATAAAGAAATCAATATATTGTTGGAAACTTAGAAGCAGAGTTGTATGTATTCTGAAGATACTTAGGGTAAAAATATATGAAAAGTGCTAAGTAAAGATTTTCATCATTTTCCAGACATTTTTCAGAGATTTTAAGAAATCTCTAAAGCTGTAAAACAGACTTACTGTTGTGAGAAGTAGTGAGGAGAGCTGCCTAGGACGGGGGAGACTGGTGTCATTCTAAGGAGGAAGACAAGATGATTCGTTTTTAAAATTTGCAAGTTCAGACAAATAGAAAATAGAACTATTTGGCAAAAAATTCTTCATATTGCAGCACCAAGATTGTGATAATCACATTACTTCCACGTTTTAAAGATTAAAAACTCAAAAACTGCTACCAACGACATCCCAGAATCTTAAAAGAAATGCCGTGATATTTTCAAATTTAGGCACTTTGAAATATGTACGCTGGAGAAAAGAACACGGATTTCAGATCAAAAAATTCTACTCTCGAGAACCATTGACTTCAATTGAAGGGAAGAAAGATAGAGGAAACTTAGAGCACAGTGATGGCACCTTACGGTCATGAGGTCGTTAGTCACTCTATGTAAATCCCGCTGCTCCATCTCAGAGACTAGGGGGCGCTCGCAGGTTACCAACCCACTCTGGCCTCATGTTTCCTATGGAGCAAAGGAGGACTTTTTCTAATGAAATAATATCGGTAACTACCTATTAGAACATTCATTAGCATTAAAATTGTCAATGGGTACAATGTCATCAGTGTAGTATCCAAAAATATGAATATGTTCCATATCAATAACTGTAGTGTGAATAGTGAAAAGGGAAAAATCGTGCACTGAGCTGAGAAAGGAGGGTACCTTTTCTAATCCCAAAGTAATATATAGAGAGTGCCAAAAATGAATGATTTAAGAAAGAAAAAAACTGTATTAAAATTGTAATATTCAATATATACCTATAACATTTATGGCCTTGTATATTGTATCTGATCTCCTGTAGTTGCAGAAATCAAACAGGACTTGAATATTACGATTATATATATAACATAACACTTATAAAATTATAATACTCTACTAATATGTGTTTGTGCATATATGTGTGTGTGTATATATATATATATACATATGCACAGAGAGAGAGAGAGAGAGAGAAGGAAAAATCATCAAGAAGTCTCTGAAACCAGAGAATCGCCAACACATTTAGAACTGTCTCCTAAGAACGTCCAGAGCACACAGACTCCAAGAGGGGCAAATATAATACAAACTTCTGAATTGAACAAAACCATTATCATGAGAAATGTCAATAAACTTAACATAAAATGTTAGTGGGCATACTGAGAACTGAAAAAGAGAACATTTGAAAATATATATTTTAATTATTGAAAGCAAGGCATTATGAAAATGAACCCTATTGCATCGACACAGAAGAATTTTCTCACTAAATCAGCAAATATATTTAAAAAGTTACTGTAGTATATCCTGGACTTGGTCAAATTTCAGGGACGAACAGCCTCTCATAATATGGAGTCTTCAGATCCATGAAAATGGCACATAACTTCATATTAAGTTGGTTTTATATGATTTAATAACACTTCAAAAATATCTGTGTTAGAGATATTATTTTTAGAATTGCTAATACAATTGAGAATTTCTAACTCACCCTTCCCAATTGGCTCCTACTTTTATATTAGATTGTTATAGACCTGCGTATTAGCTTGATGAGGCTGCCAGAATGTAAGTCACCCAGTGGCTTACACAAATTTATATTCTCCCTCTTCTAGAGATCTGAGGTCAAGGTGATTTCTTGTGAGAACTTTCTCCCTGGCTTGTGCATCACTAGCTTCTTTCAGTTTCTTGATATCATCACTTCCTCTGAGTCTGTCCCCTCCTCTGTTAATAATTTCCTCACTCAGATTAGGGCTCCCCCATATGACCCCTCGTTTTACTTTAACTACCTTTTTAAAGGCATTATCTCCAAATATAGTCACATTCTGAAGTACTGAACATGTGAGTGGGGAGGGGTGGGTCACAATTTCATCCCCTAACAATGTGTATAAAGATTTTATAAGTAGGCTACTATCTGAATTCCGTGGAGTTCAATGTCAGCATGTCCACTGACCTGCTTTGGTGTATTATGTATGAAAATTTAAAAATCAGTAGCAAGTGGATTGTGGATTCTCTGATGCGTCGATCTTTAGTTAATACTAAGTTGCATTAATTACTCTAGCTCTATAATAATTTTAATATCTGGAAGTATAAGGCCTCCAGATCTGTTGGTTTCAAATTTATTATAGTTTGTCTTTGCCCTTTTCATTTTCCTGTAAATTTTAAAACCAGATCTTCATTACACATATACTAAACTTTTGACTAAAATTTCATTGAATCTATACCACAACTAAGAAAGCAGGTATATCTTGACCAGATTGCATTATCAATTCCATGGCTATTATATCTTTCTTATTTATTAATATATTGCTTAAATTAAGTGATCTGTTATTCTGTTGACTTATTGAATGATCTTGCATGTAGCAATCCCATTAAGTTTGTTTATTGTTGCTAATAGTTTGTGAATTATTTGGATTTTCTGAATATGCCTTCCTGTCATGTATGAATGGCTCCTTCCTTGGAAACCTCCTACATGCTTTTCCCAGCATAACATTGAACAGAACTGGTCATTATTGATATCTTCTACCTATTTACAATTTTCAGGGAAACATTTTAATGATTTATCATGTGTCCTAGTGTTTACTGCTGATTTCATGATAGTCCTTATATAAAGAAAATCCTTTAAAACCTAGAATTTTGAGGGTTTTTATCTTGCATGAGTGTTGAATTATCCAAAATAGTGTTTTTACATATACTGAGAAATGGTTTTATCTTCCTCTCTGTCTCTGTGTCTGCTTTCTCTCTCCCCCTCCCCCCACTTCCTGTAGGGGCCCTCCAGCCTCCAGAAATGTGTTGTCCAATATAAGAATTCTTGCTTTTTTGGAGAAATCACCACTGGGCCCTAATGCACGACCCTTTTCATAGATCACAGGACTTGATTTGACATTTTTGTACCTGTATACATACCAGAAATTGAACTGCAGATCGTCTTCTTTGTGATTTGTTTTAATAAGAATTCTATCAAGGGAAGTTGGTGGCAAAGAGAAAACCAGAAAGAAATGCATTTTTATATATTTGAGAGTTTAAGATTGGCGACTGTTTCATTGTACATGAGGTAGGAAGCCTTCACCAAGAAAGCCATTTGTATCTAGAGCGTCCTTATGAATATATTTTAGTAACAAATTCATTTCCTTTAGTAAATTTAGGAGTATCTAGCTTTTTTATTACTTCTAATATCATCTTCAGCTTGTTATGTTTCAAAAATCTGCCAATTTTATATAAAGTCTATTTTAAGTAGAATGATGGGTAAATAAATTTAGATGTCTATGTGTGTATATGTCTCCATTAGATGTCTATGTGTGTATATGTCTCCAACTACTTACCAGCTGCGACCAGTGAGAAATAACAGAAGCACCAGCACACAAATACAGATAAGTATGCCCATCCCTCAGCTATTAGTTCTATTTTTTTTTGCAGTCTTTGGCTGGGGCTGATTTTGAACCCTCCACCTCCGGTATATGAGGCCAGCACCCTACTCCTTTGAGCCACAGGCGATGCCCAAACTATTAGTTCTAAATACCTTTCTTCAATAAAAGGAACTATGGGCCCTGTCGTAAATGAAACCTCCTTCTGGGCTTGAACAAGATAATTGCCAACTTTTAATTTGAAAAATAAGAAGATAGAAAAACAATGGTGATGTAGATCAAAAGGGTACATGAATAACCTTACTAGGGTCTTCCGCTAACACTTTAATAATTAAGACAAACAATGATATGTGATTATAATCTATAGACTGAAATTGGAATCCATAAATCCATGTTGTTATAAATAAATCAATATATAAATATGGGAAAAGAGAAAACGTTTTTCTTCTAATTCCCAACTATTAAATATAAAATGAAAGAGAATACAGACAGATCATAAATAAATGTTAAAAGTAGTGCGTGGAAGTTTGATGCG
Source organism: Otolemur garnettii (assembly GCF_000181295.1). Taxonomy (NCBI): domain Eukaryota; kingdom Metazoa; phylum Chordata; class Mammalia; order Primates; family Galagidae; genus Otolemur; species Otolemur garnettii. The sequence continues at coordinate 13,190,906 of NW_003852425.1, read as the reverse complement.
AAACAGAAACTTTACTATATATCCCCACAAGATAGTCACTGCTATGAAGGAAAAGCCAGAACTTTACATAGAGACATCCGGTAGACACCACCTTAGCCCAGGAGTCCAGGGCAGCGTCACCAGGATGAGGTTGCACTGACACCGCTTATCTCCTGATGAGGTTCACTGAGACACAGCGTCACTTCAGCAGAAATCCACAACATGAGTCTGATCAGGAGCTAATGTTAGGCAAACTCAGTCTGAGGGACATTCGACAAAACGGTTCTCCTGTACACGTCAGAAATGCCAAGCTGAGGAAAAGCAAAGACAGATGCGCGATGCCCTAGCGTGATGCCCTAGCGTGATGCCCTAGCGTGATGCCCTAGCGTGATGCCCTAGCGTGATGCCCTAGCGTGATGCCCTAGCGTAAAGGAAGCAGGAGAGGGGATAACTCAGCACACCAGGGAATACTGGACCAGAGAAAAACAAATGCTAACATGCTTGCTTTCTGGAGTACAATGGAGGTATTAGAACAAGTGAAAGTTGTTGAATATAGTTTGTGATTAGATACTACTATTTAATAAATGTTAATCTCCTGATTTTGATTATCATACTAAAGGTACTAATGAAATGCCCTTGTATTTAAACCACATTGAGTTATTTAAGGGAAAATGTATCATTTCAGCAACTTACTCTCAAAGGGTTAAGAAAATAATATTTATAGAAAGCAAAAGGATTACATAGAAATTTTACTTCATAAAATATTTATATTCAGGATCTGGGCAAAGGATTTATGGGAATTATTTTCATTATTTTGCAACTTTTTTGAAAGATTATTTCAAAAAAAGTTTATAACTAATCTTTGTTACACAATGCCACACTTTCTTCTTTTGAGACGAGAAAATTATTTTCACCTCTCTCTGTGCCTTTAAGGGAATATGAGGAATGGGGAGGTCTGAGCTACTATTTCAAAATATTATGGACATCACACGGGTGCTATGTTTGTCTGGAGCCACTTGCAGGGATTGGGAGTATACAATCTCTGGACTGTCAAAGACCTTACTTATTCAGGCAGAAACATCAGAGAAGCCTGGGGGCACCTGTGGCCTCCTGATTTCCAGATTATTCTTTTGTAAGCCGCAAAGGAGGCAAGAAAAGCTTCATCTTTCTCTGCTGCACAAATGTAAGGATTTGTGATGTGAAATTTGGGTTCAGTCAAAGGGTCACACTTAAAAATGAGGAAGGCCACAGAAGATGAAAAGGGGCTACAGGGAAGTGGGAGGAAAGTCTGACTTTCTAGACAATGAAATGAAACAGGCCCCTGCCGCAAACACTGAGTTTGGGGGATCCTGTGGCTCAGTTGATCAACGATGGCCTGTTTCCCACAAAATGCAGTTTCTATCTTGTGACGCAAAATGGAGTCATGCTCAGTCACAGAATGGTGTGCCCAGCACAGGTCACGGACATCCCAGGAGGACATCCCATGGACAGCCACCACCATCAATGCCTGGGAGTGGCCGGCAGCATCATTGCTACTCAGAAAGGGAAATGGGCACATGTGGTAACTAAGGTAACCTGTAACCAATGAGAGCCAGACAAGGGTGCCAAAGACCTCGGGGAATCACTGAGATGCTCTTACAGACGACCGCAGGGGAGCAAGGATGAAACACTCACACTGTGAACTTTCCCTAGGTCAAGGTCTCCTCTCTCCTGTGAGGGGGGCCTTTCCTGACCTCTCCGTCTGGGCTACCCTACGCTTTACTTAAAATAAACTGTGCTCTTTTTCTGCTGCTTTGGAGTCTCGGAGGCTTTATTCCCACCCTCCCTGTCCCTTGCATTCACTTGGGGCTGAACTTGCTAGCTCTGCTTAGAGAATCAGACCAGGTCTGCTGCGCTGCTCGAGGGTCTCAGAAACCCTGACACCCCGTCTTTAACATTTGAAGCACTATTTTGGTTTGGAAAGTAAAATGTGGTTCGGGTTTGAACTTACAATAGTAAAAGGCTTAAGGAGTCAGGGAAGTGATTGGAAGCCTTCCATGAAGATTAGAAGTTAAAACGATCAATTGAGATAATGAAATACAGTGTGTGTTCTTTGATGTGTGTAGAGAAAGAATTGCGTTCAGGCAAGTTTAAAGAACCCATGAATTGTAAAAATCAATCAGAATGCCTATAGGACATGGAAAACAGCTATCAGTTGAAGCCAGCTTAGCACAGCTATTATTCAAAATAGAGCAAATCTAGCAAATACCTACACATCTATTTAATTCAGTCTAAAAGAAATTCAACCCAGTTTTTTTAAAAAAAGTTCTTGCTACATTATCATCTAGACAAAACAACAAACTGCGTGAATGAATGTAAAGTAATACAATCAGAAGTCTTTTACTGGGTGATTACTAATGCGTGCCACCTGGTAGAGAATTAAAATCAAAGAAACAAGCTCCTGTTTTCACAGGCCTGCTTTCTGGACTGAAAAGGTAGGCATATGAACAAATATTTACCATATAGTGTTAAAATCAAGAGCGAGACCTGTGGTAAAGTGTAGTTGTAACGTGTAATGTGTAACCGGGAGTGAGGAGCGATGGCTGAGAGATGGAAGAGTCCTGGGATGCCGCGTTGGAGCTGGTTCCCAGGTTTTGCTCATTTGGACACTAATTAGCATCAGGAGCACCTCCCAGCACTCTCTGCCCTGCAGCCTGCTGAGCTGGACTTGGAAGCGGGTTCATCACGTAGGCTCTGCTGAGGCTGCTGGCCTCTCCCAGAAACTGCATCAAAGGACACAAGGAACAGAGCAGCCAAACACCTGAGTCTCCTCCTGCCCGTGAGTGGAACATAATCTCAACAAGATTTAATTTTTAAATACATGGTGCAGTACTACCTTAATTCATTTGGTTCCAATAGTAGTCATGGCATGCTCCCTTCATGGCTGATCAAAATGTGATCAAGTCTTTACTAACTTGTAAGCTTTTCTAAAAAGTTTTAATCAATGGTTGTCTCTGATTTGTGGGACTCATAAGTTAATTACCACTTATGCTTTTTATTTGTCAGTGAATTAAATATGTCTTGTAAAATCAATCACAGTAATATATTTAAGTTTTTAAATATTATTTATGATTTTAAAGACGTATGTCAGGTTGTTCAAACTTTATCTTAAGGTCCAAGAGAAAAAGTGGTAGTTTGAATTTCTTTCCCACATAATACTAGAAAGTAATGTTTTTTTTTTTTTTTTAGTTCATGTTAAATAAATGCTTATTAACTGGTTGATTTAAATAAATTGTCCGAGTTAAAGTGGCAAAGGTCTACATTAAGTAGGCTCCTATGAGAAAATAGAGTTTTATTAAAGAGAAGTACAGAGAGCAGAATTACCAGGCTTGAAGAATGACTTATCAAAGAAAGACTTTGAAATACCACACGGTTGATAAGAATTCAGCATTCTCAGCTTTATTAACTGAATAGACAGGGCCATATTTAGCATCATTATGGAATCTAAAAGGAAGAGGTCTTAGTTTTGGTAGGAGGTACGTACTTTCTCAGTGGATCTTAAATGCTAAGCATTATCATGCAATTTACATTCTTATAATAAACCTAATATCCTTATTCACTCTTGAAAGGTGGCAAAAATGGACTCAGAATTCAACAGCCCCAAATAAATGACTAATTAAAACCCAGTTTGATGCAATCACTGCTCTTAATTTACTGTCCCTCAGTTGTTGCATCTATAAATCACAAATGTAAAATATGTACTTGATCTACTCTACATATTAAATGAATGTATTTTCTACACAATACTTTTCATAAAGCTTGCGATTCTCGTTAGAGAATCTTTGAAGACTCATTAATGCACTATAATACCAAGAACCTTCTTTTAACTTCTCAAACACATAACTTTTCCACTTTCAGAAGAACATCTGCATGACTCAGCCTTAATGCCCTGCAGTTAACACAACTTTGGAGATAAAGTAAACACAGCTTTGGTTGAGCAAAGAATGGATGAATGAATGAATGAAAAAGTGACATATAAGGAGTGACTAGAAGGAGGTAGTTACTTAACTACTCTATGCTTTAGTTCTTCCCTTAAAAATAAAGTGATAACATTTATAACTGATATTCATAAGAATTAAATGATTGGTTAGATAGGATTAATGGTCTGTTATGTAATAATTCATACTCATAGGCCTTAGTGTTATTATCATTACAATAATCTAGGGCAAAGCTAGTAGGATACTTTTTAAGGATGTATACCTACCTAGTAGGCATAATAGACTACAAGCTAGAAGACAAAAAAGCACATTGGATTAAAGATGATTGATTCCCCCATTAATTTTTTTCTTCTTTTGATTTCATTATTAACTAGAGGAGAGCTGTGAGGCAAAATTCATGATGCAATTATTAGAAGCTAATTTTAACCAGAGCATTTGTGACTGTATGAATGCATATTTACATAACTGGAAGATTTTGTAATAAATTGCTTTTGCGTACTATACAATCCCAAAAGAAAATTCTGAATACTATTTAGTATAGTAAAAATAAGATTTTGCACTTCAATTTCAGAGAAGAATGTATAACAAAAATTAAGTTAATTTCTTTTCAAATAGTATGGGTAATAGCATTTTTTACCAAATAGTAGAGATCACTTGTGGTTTTCAAAGATGAAAAAGAAAAAAGAAGAAATGCACCAGCAAATTAAAAAAATTAATAAAACCCAGAATAACTTTGAAGTTAAATGAATCCAAAACAGCAAATTTAATGTCCTGTAAACCAAGAGAGACATCACAGAGATACGGATGCTTGGACCTGCTGCTTTTATTAACTCTTATTTTTTACTGAAAGCTAAAACATCAGCAAAGCTTCTTTATTTATTCCTGGAATGAAGATGAGAGGGAAAAACCTAATATGTTACTTTTAACAGGCTTATGCTTTTTAATCTGGATATGATTAAGAGATTACTTTTCACAGACCAGAGCAGGGAAGGTGAAATAACCTGAGTGGAAATGGTGGGAAATGAGATAGAGAGACAAGAGACAAAAGGTAGGATGGGGTTGGGAGGTCTGACGCAGCTGATGACTACAGCCAGCACCAAACTGTGGAAACAGCATTATTTATAAAGTATCTTTAACAAGGTAGATCTTAACACCTGGGGTAAATATTAACTTTAAGGAGGAAACACTGTGTGCTTGTCAATAATAAGGAAAGTATGCATGTGCTGGGGACTTCTGGCAGGTGAAAAGAATGTTTGTTGTCAAAGGAGGAGAAGCAGCTGGGGTAGTTCCTGAAGGCCTCCCCAGGCTGTGAGGGCCCTGCCGCCTCACAGCCCATTCCCTACAATTACCAGTATAACAAAATAAGTGACATGTGTTTATTTTACATACAGAATTGACATTAGCTTTAAGATACTGGAAGTCTTGACCATGATTTTAGCCTATTTATTTATTTTTTAAATTAAATCATAGCTGTGTACATTAATGCAATCATGGGGTACAATGTGCTGGTTTTATATACAATTTGAAATACTTTCATCAAACTGGTTAACATAGCCTTCAGGGCATTTTCTTAGTTATTGTATTAAGACATTTATATTCTACACTCATTTATTTATTTATTTTGGCTTCAATTTGTGAATTCTCATCTGCAAATACTTGTTTTTTAAAAATATTTTTATATTCCTCTTTTTTTTTTATTGTTGGGGATTCATTGAGGGTACAAAGAAGAAGGTTACACTGATTGCATTTGTTAGGTACTAAGTCCCTATTCCTCTTTAAAATTGGTAGAGGAATTTCAAAATCCGATTGCTTTACCACTCCCGAGAGTAGGTTATTTTAATGCTCATGAGTCATTTTCTACTTTTTTTTTAAAAGCATAGCCTCTGTAACTGCATGGTGAATGGTGACATCTGATCTCTGACTAAGAGAAATACATTTGCATCCCTTATAGGAGATGCAGATGACAAATTATGTCTGTTACATTTGACCCTTTCTTCCAGTTTTTAAGCTTATGGCAGACTTTTAGACTTTCATAAAAAACGTGCGTGAGGGTGAGTTATAAATAAAAATTTTGCTGAGTTTGGAAAGTACAATCTAAAATCCATTCACAAATTGGACTAATCAGACCAAAGTTCACATGTCTTTTAAATAAATATATTTCAGTTTACACCAGATCCTGGAAATTTTTCAGAACTGTTTTGAGATTGTCAAAATCAACTGAATATTTGCAGTGTGGTAGAAATCATAGTAAGATCAACATATTGCTATAAGATTGATACTTCAATTTCATTTGGCTTCAAACATACAAAATTGTATTATGCAAACTGACAGATAAAATTTTAAAAAATTATCTTTTTTCATAAGGTTTATTAATATATAGCTAAGAAGTTTCTCTTGTTAAATAATACCATTTATTATTATAATTAAAATCTACACATCTATTTTTTATAGCTCCAGGTACACAGCTAACTATTTTTATTATTTTTTACCTCTAACCCAGCTCCAAATATATTTCACTAATTCTTCATCAAATGTGGGTGCTGTCATCTGTCTCCTATTTATTTCACTAATTTAAGGTATAATGCCTTCATATTCACATTTGAGGATGGCATCATCCTTTTAAATTCAATAAATGAAATACTTATGATAACACATTGATTTATTATTTTTTACCTCATCGGTGTTTTGGTATATCTAAAGTTATCTGATATTAAATGTGAAATTTAGAATATTTCGATTTATAAGTAGTTTATATGAACTCCATGAAATTCCCCATTTATTGTACACTTGGCTACCTTCAAACAATTCTCTAATGCCTGAAATAGAAATTATTTTCACTTTTTTGCTGGACTATATCCTTTGTTCTCCTTTGAACTATGTTCAAATTTCCTCCTAAAATTTCAGAATATTCACATTCATTTTATACAGTGCATTCATTCATAATTTGCTTTTCACTTTTCTAGTGACATTTGCATCTCAGGGTGCAAATAATGACTATAAAATGTACTAAGACTATTAATGTTCTGAACTGATCCCTGGTGGATGTCCATATATGATTTTGTACCCACATGGTGCAATATTTTATAGTGCATTCAGTACTCAGTACTTCAGTGCTATTGAAAAATAACAACATAAATAACTTTATTTTAACATGCTCTTTTTAATTAGTTGTAAGAATAAGTAAATTTATATCTTTTTTCTGTTTGCACAAAGACTTGTTATTATGTCATAAATCATCATCTACAAACATCCAAATAATTCATGTTTCACACTAGTTGATGTATTAGTTTTCTGAGGATGTTATACAAAATTTCACAAACTGAGTGGCTAAAACAATAGAAACTCACTTTCTGTTCTAAAGACTAGATGGTCAGAATTGAAGTGTTGGCAGAGTTATTTCCTTCTGCAGACTGGGTGGTGCAGACTGGGTGGAAGGACGTGGCCCATGGCCTCCGTGTTGGCTTCTGGAGGTTTGCCGGCAATCTCTAGTGCTGCTTGGCTCACGGGCAGATCACTCTATCTCTGCATATCTCATCTTCCCATGGTGTTCTGCCTGTTGTGCGTCTATCTGTGTCCAAATTTCCCCCTTTATGTAAGGACAACAGTCATATAGAATTAGGGTCTATACTAATGATCCCCTGTTCACTTGGCTATGTTCTACAAAACCCTATTTCCTAATTAAATCACATTTTGAGGTAGTAGGGATTAGAACTTCAGCATAACTTTTTTTGGGGAACACAAACAAAAGCCTAATAGCATCTGATAAGCTTCCCCAATGTGTTTATTTTTCAATTTTATATATTAATTTATTATAACCATTATCAGTTGCATATAATGAACTATGAATTGATTTGAGAGCAGTACAGATAGTGAATGCTACAGGGGCAGGTTAGTGAGCTTACACTCCTGACACTGAGTGAGCGCTACAGGGGAGGTTAGTGAGCTGACACTCCTGACACTGAGTGAG
>NW_003852425.1:13160550-13182869 GCF_000181295.1 Otolemur garnettii | reverse complement strand
AGCTGACACTCCTGACACTGAGTGAGCGCTACAGGGCAGGTTAGTGAGCTGACACTCCTGACACTGAGTGAGCCCTACAGGGCAGGTTAGTGAGCACTACAGGGGAGGTTAAGACAGTCAGGAATTTATTATCACAGTCAGGAAGTTACTGATAAAAGATACCACTAAACATAAGTCTGAGAGTCCAGTATTTGTATTTATTAATTCAAATTATTTGGAGCTAATATTTATGATGATATTTCATGATCTGGTATGTAGCATTTCAAACTTGTTTAATTCTGGAACACTTGTGTTTTATTTTCATTGTAACAGCTATCAATTCTGGAAATGCTTATACAGATGACATGTGCTAAGAGCAATCATTACCATTACATGGGAAAAAAAATTCTTGATCACAATTTAATTTTACTTGGGCCTAGCCAAGCTAATAGCATTTGTATAGGTAGGGATGACCTCGGGGTCAGCTGTCTTCTCCTGTCTGGTTTAGTTACCCCTATCTTGCTGAGAAACAGTTCTGCCAAGGATTGCATAAACTACTGTGAAAATGAGAATCTGCCCCATTCATGCTTCTCCTTTTATTATTACATTTTTAGCTGTTAGGGAACACCTGTTGCCTCCTCTTTGTACCATTTTCCATGAGGGACCACATACTTCACATAGCAAGAAATGGCTCAATTCCATTGTGTCACAATGCCATTCATGTGGGGAGCATCGATTCATTATCAACACAAAAAGTTGGACAAACAAGAAACAAGTAAATTTAGAATCCACTGTGTGTGTCAGATTATAAATCTTTGAAAAAAGATTGAATCTAGGGAATATAGTGTGCCATCAAGTCCCGGTAATTTTTCAGAGTACATTTAAGCTTGTTGGGTAAGAAACCCACATTTTATAACTCAAACCATACTTGATGCTTGAAGAAAAATATTAAAGGCAGTTATAGCTGCTTGCTCATTGCATTTCATAAAAAATTATGTATTTTGGCAATCGCCCTGATATGTGAAATTTGAGTGTATAAAAATTAAAAGGACCACATGCAGTATACTTCTTACTCGTTTCTTTAAAATAATTTCTTATGACTGAAAAAATAGTTTCTTCCTTGGAAAAGCTTTGAAAATAGGGGAGGGGAAGTCTCTGGAACACTTGTGTTTTATTTTCACTATGACAGCTGCTTCTTGACTACACTCTTTTCATTAAGTGTGTTACTGATTGTTTTCTTCCAAATATTGTTCTCTGATGTGGAGAATTTTATGTAAGAATTAGTATGTGAAAAGATTCTGGAAATATTAAAAATAGTTCTCTTATTCACAAAACATCTTTGAAATATAGTGTAAAAAAGTTTGGTTTTAAGACTTCCCTTTCCACGTAATTTTCCTTAAAATATTTTTAAACTATAAAAGTATTATTACCCAATGATCTTCGCTATTTATAATTTTAATAACTTAGGATATTGAATATGAAGTGTAAATAGGATTTTCTACTTTGTTTTTTATCATGCAATCAATAAAATTTTAATTATGGGCAACAACTTAAAAGTAAGAAATACAACATACCACGTATGAAATAGGAAGAGCTCAGTTTCTGGACAAGCAGACTCAGCAACTTAGAGCATATCATAAATATTTTTCTGAAAGAGAATATGTAAATTAAATGTAACGATGTAAAAACATTTCTGATTAGTATTTAACATGGTTTCACTATTAGCATTGAAACGAAATCTGTACTAGAAAAAGGACACCTCACAAAAACCTCTGTGGTTTTGAAGCACATATTTGAATAGTATATAACCAATTTCCAGTTATTTAATGCCAGTATATCATATATAATAATACTATCTCTGCTTTTCAGTATTTGAGTGTAGATAATCCTCTCTTTATTCCTCTTTAGGGAAGGATTGGACTGTCTGGTTGATTTTGAAGGAATTTAAGTAAAATCACATGGTCTTCGGATCATTTATTGCTGGGAAGGATTTGCTGGAGAACAGATCAACTCAGATCATGTCTCCTGCTCGGTACATTTTCTTACACTTCCTGACAATAGCTTCTCACAGCAAACAGAATTTCACTCTAGCTACAATACCAGGCCTCCAAGAAAAGAACTTGAGAGTGAAAATTTCAAGATATAGATACCAACAATTTGCTTAGATAACCTCCAAAGAAATTTGAAAACCCATGTTCTCTTTTATGAATCTTAACGTTAAAATCTAATAACTCCAGATAATATAATTTTGATATTTTATGCTGACATTTAAAAAAAAAGTATTATATAATTCCTTAAAATTCATGGTATAAAATGTATGTAATATAAATGTTTGGTGCCCATAATTTTTTAATAAGTTCATACATTAACACCCACAATACACACACATTACAGATAGACAGATTCATTGCCCTCTGCTCCAGAGAGCCAATCCACTGAGACGTCAGGGTTACAGCCCAGAAAGGGGTGAATATCTGAGGCACTGTGCAAGGAGACCGAGGACGTTCTCAAGCCTATCTACCCTAAGATTTGGAAGAAAGGATTTTTAAAGATAGTTTAGCTGGCAAAAGACCAAGTAAGTGTCCTGCTAGTTGGCAGAGTTCAGGGCAGAACCATAAGGGTGTGGAAATGGTCTCTTTGCTCAGTTGATTCAAGGGTGTGAGTCCCAAAGCCGCTGAATCAGTTTCTCAGCGTGGGCCACTGGTCTAGGTGGGTGAGCCATTCCACCAGGAAGCAGGGCCTGGAAGATGTCGCAAAAATTTAACCTGTGCTTTCCCAAGGGTGATGTTATCTATGGGAGCAATGAAGGAAGCTAAGAATCGTTATGCAAATCAGCTACGTAACTCCTGTGTAGTAAGCAATTACAGGACGGCAAGGGAACAGCAGCTGGTGATACGCTGTGTTTCCCTACAGCTGTTTAAGTGAACTCATCTACTTACGGGAAGTAGAAATGGATTAAGAAGATATGCAGCATCATACTTACATTTGTTCTTTTTCGGTTTTATTCCTTTATTTCTATCTAATAGCCTCTATCCCAAATTTCTGCAAAGCTATCAGCTTGGCTTTTAGAGTGCCAAACTTTTTTAAAGCTTCAAAACTGGGAACTGAATGAAACTAGAATATCTGACACCCCAAAATATTTCTTGGTTATATTTTGAGATGGCTGCTGTGGGCCAGCAGTCAGAGAAGTAGGGCTGCAGAGCTGTCTATTGTTTGGGGGAGATGTACACCCCTAAAGAATTTCCCTCATGCAGCTAGGACTTTTCTTAGCCAATCTAGGAAAGATTAACTTAGAGTCTGACATCTTTCATGACATTTACCATTTTTCTTTCTGAAAGCTTCTACCTGGCAGGTTTCATCTACATTACAAGACCACCACTGCTGGCCACGTCTCTCCCTTTCCTCCTTCCATAACTTGTCTTGCCACCCAAATCTGTTTTGCCATAATCCCCAGACCCCATTCTTTATAAGGTTCTTATGCCCTATCCCCTATTTGTTGATCTAAGGTCCATCAGTGAGTTACAGTAAAGCTTGAGGGTCCAGTTCCTTGGTTTCTATGTATCTTATTGAGTTTTTAGCAGATTTGAAAGTGTTTCAGGCAGAGGGGTCATCATGTGCATTTGGGCCTGTAACAGGGAATGCCTTCAAATAATTTAATGACGAAGCTTTCAACACACGCTTACAAAATCTCATTTCTAGCTACTTATTTTTGTGACTGAAAATTCTCAGTATTTACATGTATCACTTGAAAAATTGAGGCTCAAAACACCGATTCCCAAATGTTGATGTGAAACCCTGTTTGGTCAGTTATGTGTCCACTTGGCCAATTATTCAGACACTAAACTGTGTGCTTCTGGGCAGGCATTTGGTGGATGGAAATAACGTCGGTACATGTTGGCTTTAAGTAACGGAGATCGCATGAACGAGCTGTGGCTTCCTTGAGGAGTGTTGTCCATGCAGAGCCGTTTCTTCTTCTTCTTCTGAGACTGGGAGTCTCAGTCTGTCTTTTCTGACAGCTGGTCCAGTGGAATTCCACCTGCCAGACTAGACCCCACCGTCACGGAAACTGATTCTTTGCATTTAATCTCCTAATATGTGTATATTTCCCGTTGCCTATATTTCTCAGTTTAGATCCTGTCACACTCTGTCTCATTCTATTAATAAAAATAAACCATTTCTACCCACGCATATGTAAATTGACTAGAGAAATGGCCACTTTCATTAATTTTTTTCCAAAGAAGTTTCATAACATAGATAATCATGTAAAAAGTTTTCAATTTCTTTATTTTGATTATAACATTTTAATACTAAGTAAGACTAATAATAAAGAAATTTTTCACATTGGAATTATAGGAAATTTTAAATAAGGATTGATAAAAATATTTTCATTTTAGAAAATATAATAGGGTCATACACACACGCACAAGGTAAGACAACTAAGTTTGCAAACTCATCCTAGAAAAAGTGCAACAATCTTAAAAACCAAAGGACAATGCTAAGATTATTAATAGGCTTTTTTTGAGATTGTAATTTTCTCCTTCTAGTTTCTCATTTTGTTAAAGAAAAATTATAGTAGGATCAAGTTATTTGTAAAATAAATTTTAGTTGTATTATACATGGTTTTATTATTTGCATAAAGTACGGTGAGAATATAGGCTTGAGATTCCTGGATGTGTCACTCAGTGACATGCTTTACTTACCACAGATCAGGAAATGTCACAGATGAGCTATCGGGTCAGGATTTTCTTGCCAGCCAGCTTTTATTGACTCTATGAAGTCAACCTCATTCCACAAAGCAGTCTGGGCATATTTGAAACTATGCCATTCTCGTCAAAGCCTTGGTAAAATAAAGAGTATCTGTAATTCCATCCTATTAAAAAATTTCTTATTAAACTTATTTGAATAACTATGTTATCATAAAATATCTAAATGTTGGAGAAATCAACTAATACATTCCTTTTGGAAAGATGTTTAGAGAACACTTAGGGATCTAAAAATAGACCTGCCATTTGATTCTATAATTCCCCTACTAGGTATATATCCAGAAGACCAAAAGTCACATTACAACAAAGATATTTGTACCAGAATGTTTATTGTAGCCCAATTCATAATTGCTAAGTCATGGAAGAAGCCCAAGTGCCCATTGACCCACTAATGGATCAATAAATTGTGGTATATGTACACCATGGAATATTATGCAGCCTTAAAGAAAGGTGGAGACTTTACCTCCTTCATGTTTACATGGATGGAGCTGGAATATATTCTTCTTAGCAGAGTATCTCAAGAATGGAAGAAAAAGTATCCGATGTACTCAGCCCTACTATCAAATTAATTTATAGCTTTCCCCAATTATAGCCCAAGAATATAGGGAAAAGGGAGAGGGAGGGGAGGGGAGTAGGGAGGATAGGTGGAGGGAGGGAGCTTGGTGGAATCACGTCTATAGTTTATCCCATGGGGATACATGTGAGTCTTTCTAAATGTAGAATATAAATGTCAACACAATAACTAAGAAAATGCTGATGAAAGCTGTGTTAACCAGTTTGATGAAAATATTTCAAATTGTATGTAAAACTAGCACATGGTACCCCATGATTGCATTAATGTACACAGCTATGATTTAATAAAATAATAATAATAAATGCTGAAGAAATCAGGCAAAGTAAATTTTTCAAATTGTTTATACAATATAGTCTACCAAATTATTATAAGCTATAAATAACTCAAAGAAAAAAAAAGTTTCTTGTCTTCTGGAAAATGAAACATAAAAAAATCAATATTTTAAATAAATAGTCAAACAATTAGTTTAGTCCCATGTGATTCACCGTGGTATGCTGGAGTATTGAATGGCAGTCCTCATGAAGGCATCATTTTTTTAAGATTCAACCAATTTTTTGGAGTCTGGAGGGCATCTAGCTGAGGTGTCTAGATGTTCAACTTGGAGCAGTTAAAGAAGCTTTCACAGAGAATAATAAAAGCTAGTCTGTGTTTGTAGTGCTCCGCCCTGGGGTGCAGAAGCCACCAGGTGTGCTTACAGCGTCTCAGAAGGAGGTGGTGGAAGTTCATTGAGTCAAATGAGAAAAATCAAACAAGGGTTTGAAAACATTCTTTGGAAACCTGTAGCTATAAAAGAATTCAGGTTTCCATTGAAATTGTATGATCTCTGAAGTTAATAGCTGTTTTTTTGAGAATTAAAACAAAATAGTAATTGTGGATGACACAAAGTCTTAGACCAAACACGGTTGAAGAGACAACTGACAAAGGCAATCTGGTCATTTCTGTGGCATATAATAATTTAACATAATAACTGTAATTACTAGTGATAACATATATCAAAACATCTGAATTTTAGGAATCTCATATAATTTGGAACATATAGTAATAACATGTTTATGTAAATATTATCCCAAGAAAGTAAAACCCCATTTCGTATTTGGCAATGTTTTTTGTATGGTTTTGACATACCAAATAAGCCAGACATGTTTCTTAGATTTCCAGTGGTCCTAATATTTAGAAAGCTGGCTTGAATATAAAAAAATAAGTTAAAATTGTTGATTTTAGGAAGTTTGCCATATATCAAAGGTTTAAAATAATATCACAAAATTAGGATCATGGGTCACTGTAAAACAATGGTCACTCATTTTTAATGATTTTATAAAGCAAAACCGTTACATGCTGATGGAGAACCATCCAACCATTAGATCTCATAGAGACAAAATGAAAGAAAAATTAATACAAAAGCAAACTGAGTCTCTTTCCCTCCCTCCACTCCGTAGATTTTTTTGTGTGTTTTAATCAAAAGGAGATCAACTATCTCTTAGTATGTCTACAGATACCACATAAAAATCTTGCTTAAAAGAGAAACTCAAAATTTTACCTTTGTATTAGAAGATTATTAATGCTGAAACTAGTTTTACTAAAACCTTATAAATCATCCTTATAAATGAATCTAATTTTAATGTTTGACCACAAGGTAAGATTTCCCTAATCCTTTTATAACTGTTATAATTTTACAATTTTTACCATTCTTTCTTTCACAAGTTTGCATTTAGTTTCATCCATTATTATTTTATTTCTATTTTTTAATTTAAAATAATCATTAAAACCTCTAAACTAGGCAAAATTAGTTTTTCTTTAACAAAAAACACATTTCCGTGCCTTCTTTTAATCTTTTAATTGACAAAATTAATTTTCTTTTAATTTAGTAGTTTTAATTACATATGTTAACTCTAATGTCAACTCTTAGGAACACTTAATACTTAATGAAAAACCCAGGTAGAGTGCTAGGGAGGAAATGGTTTGGGGGGGTGTTCCAAGGACTTCCCAGGGTCAATCATCTGGTCCTCAAAGTCTAAAGGTTCAAAACTAAAGAGAATCTCACAGCAAGAAGTGTGTAAATCTTAGAGCCCTGTACTCATTCCTTAGAGCTTTAACTCACACACAAATTAAACAAGTATTGAAAGTACTACAGAAACAATAATTTTACAACATAAACCATGTAGCTGAAACAGTATAAACCTACCTGAACAATGTGTTCAGGAAATAAGTCTCAATTAAATTTTGAAGTTTTTATTCTATTAGTGTCTACTGATGTTCCTCAGTACTGTTAGAATCTAACTTGAAGTCAGTTGACTTTCAGAACGATTTATTATCTGATCATTGAATGCATTCATTTTCTGTTTATGAGAAATGAAGAAAAAAAACTTGAGCAAGTGTATGTTGAATCTGTCTCTTACTCTTTCGCCAAGAGACATCCTTTCGGTATGATACATACATATATGTACAGAAAGAGAAAAGTTTGTAAAATGGATGTACTTACATGATACTCTTTTAGTATATCATTTTCATAAGTGCATTATAGATAAAATATATTACATCTTTACATATTTTTTATTAAAAACTTTTACAGATTTAATTCACTCATTTATAGAAAATTCCTGCCATATGATAATGTACATGGCAGCCAGTAAATATTGTCATACTAGTCATGCAGCAAATCATGCTAAAATGTATTTTTAAAGTTCAATCCGTGTAAATATATTAATGTGTATATATCGCTTACAATGTCAGTCTCAATAGAGATGCCGGTGTTTACATAAAGAGATTGACTTCAGCCCTGCATGGAGAGCCTTGCTCTCAGTTTCAGATTTGGATGATAAAAATATTCTTCCATTTTCAATCATTCTTACAGATACTCTGCCAGTTAATAAGCGATTTTCTCAGAGCTCCCAATCCTACGAGCCTCCAGTCAGCCGTGAGGTATTAGACTAGAACTCTAACCCTGTTTGTGATTTGCCAATGACATTCCTTATGACAGTCTAGTGATGGGCATTATAGAGAGACGGAACGGGTGAGAATGCAAGGATTTTCTGTTTTCTCTTTGTTTCATCTCAGCTTTACTTTTAATCTTGCTTTTTTAATACAACATCAGCAATTTGCTCCCATAAGAGTGGGTGGATACAGTTCGCAGTTTTTATTTATGTATAGAACCAACTTTGCTGGGTCCCTCAGAGATGATAGAATCAACTAAGTGGCATGATTTTTCTGGGAAGGCTGAATTTCTGTTCAAGGATATTCCTCTAAGCTTTAAGTTTTCATTCTTTCATATAATCTGTTTATTTCCTCACCCATGGGGATGGCAGCTACTTCTGAAAGGTTGGTGTCTAAATGATCACGGTTTTGTGTGTGTGTTGACCAGGTGAATAAGTAGTTACAACTAGTTAATAAACTCATTTACTTAACTGTATCTATTGAAATATGTGCTGCAATTTCTACTTTCTGACCAAAGGCTAATTAGATTAATTTTCCTCACACACAAAGAGCAACAATGGAACTTGGCTGTCATCACATAGGTTAAGATCAAACCATGTGTTCACCCTTAGCTACAAGGAAAACAGATCAAATGCATTTTCAACAGCACGTAAAGCATAAGATGGGTGGAAATTAAAATTGCTCTAACCCCCATAAAGTGTCTGTCAACCAAAGAAAATTAATTATAATAGAATGAAGTTGAATAAGTTTTTCAAAAATCAAAGAATGCAAGTCACAATAACAAAATTAAATAAAAGGCTAAAAACAGTAATGTTGACCCTCTGGAAATTTTAATC
This sequence comes from Otolemur garnettii, assembly GCF_000181295.1. NCBI lineage: Eukaryota > Metazoa > Chordata > Mammalia > Primates > Galagidae > Otolemur > Otolemur garnettii. Next base: position 13,173,786 of record NW_003852425.1, on the reverse strand, counting down.
ATAATTTAAAAAATATATACTTGGAATTTTCTCATAAAGCACAGAGAAGAAATCAAGAGATTAAAGAGAGAAAAAGAAAACTGATGAACAAGCAAGTTGGCAACAGGTGTGTGGATGAAGAATTAAACGCATCTCAGAAGATTACACCAGGGCAGTTGGAAAGTTAGACACGGGCGGTGCCTGTGGCTCAAAGGAGTAAGGCACCGGTCCCATATGCTGGAGGTGGCGGGTTCAAACCCAGCCCCTGCCAAAAACCGCCAAAAAAAAAAAAAAAGAAAGTTAGACACGAAGCAGAGATCAAATGTGCAAGTGAAAAAGAACATTCTCATCCTGAAGAAATATGAAAAATGCAAGTAAAATGGCTTTCCATATTTTCAGAGAAGGTATTAAAAGCTAGAAAAGGGAACATAGAAATGGAAAACATATTTTTAAAGAACACATAATTATAATCTGCTTTCTCTTCAGATCATATAAATCTTTCACCTTTTTAGAGTTCACGTAATTTGTAGAGATTAAAAACAACAAAGAAAAAAGATGCACAAGGTATGTAACTGCATATTAAACAGTGGAAATAAGAAAGTAATAGGTGAAACTGAAGGCATCGTTATAAGTTATATAAAAAGAATGCATAGAAAAGACTGCAAAAAACCAACATCTAACAAGCATGTAAGACCTAAAAATTTTAAAAGAGGTGGGAAAGAAGAAAATATTTATAGAAGTATTGGCAAAGTTTTTTCAGAATTTAATAAAAACTACAATTTCATAGATTCAAAGTATTTCGCAATAAGTAGAAAATATGGCAAAAACCACTCAAAATTATAGTATAATCAAATTACTGAAAACCAAAGAAATAGATTATCTTTTATAGATATCTATAGGAAAATGAAAAACGAGCAAAAATAGCAAATTTCTCATCAGATACAGTACAATTAAGAACATTAATGCCTTTAATGTACTTACAGGGAAAGCTGTCATCCTATATTGTATTTTATAATTAGAAATTTTTCAAAAGGGACACAAACGATGTTTTGATACACCAAGAGATCTGAGATTTCATTGCTGATGAAATGCAATATACGAAATTTTAAGAACGGGTCTATTGGCAAAAGTAAAATCATACAAGATGAAAATTTGCATCTAAAGCACAACAAATGGAAAGGCCCAGTAAGTGACGGGGTGAAGGGCTGCAATGCTTTTTCATCCCAGTGGTGTCTTTGACAGTTCTCACCCTTGTTGGGAATTCAAACCTGCATTCACACGACCAGGAATCAAATGGGCAGAAAAATATTTTTGTGCTATTTGTTTTCTGACATCTTAAACCACAGGAGATGGCACAAGTGAAGTGTGTGGGCAAGGTCACAATAGTGTAGTCACTGGAGTTAACGCCCACTGAAGCTGCCAGTTACAGTCAAACAACCTCAGCCTGACCCCACGACATGTACGTCTGTGACATCAAAACTTCCCCCCATAAAAAGCCCTGTTTCTCCCCTTGAAGGCAGGAAGGTGGTCTTATAGGGTTCTGGTCTGCTGTCCTCCTCAACTGCCACCAAATTAATTTAACTCATTCCTCTTACTTAACCCCCTTGTCTCTGTTCTTCATTCTCACTGGTCTGGCCTCAGGTCCCATAACAAATTTTCCATAATAAAATTTGGTGTCCCTGCATGGACACTGTCCCTGCATGGACCCCACTGCACTGTAGTGGAGTGGACTAGATAAATGACCAGAAGAGGGGGGGAGCAGGCGTGGGGTGAGGCTTTAGGAACACTCTTTCCAGGTGAGAGAGTGAGGGACCCACCCCAGCAGCATCTGAAGAGAGCTCCCATCTCCTATTCTTCCGATCAGATGCAGGTCCTTGCAGCCTGGTGGCCAACTTGCAGCTGTAAGCCCATGTGTAGAAAGAGTGGTATTTTATTGTAATACTGCTTAGCCAGTATGTGTATGGAGTGTAAGGAGAAATGGCTGAGGGGTGGAACCTTAAACTGTAACTTGTCAGAGGTCAGGTAGTGGGACAAGATCCCGTATGCACCATCTTTTAAACGATTGCTGAGTAAAGAGGCTGCAAAGAGAGCCTCTTTCTAGAGAGAAAATTGATGGCCTAAAGGAAACCACCAGCGGTGTGTGGGAATCAGTTACAGTCAGTCTGTTTCTTCCCCATCCGTTCATTCTCCACATCTATTCACCCTCCCTGGTAACCATTTCTTGCTCCTAAATAGAATTACCTATATTTTTCATCTGCCCCTCTGCTCTGAAATGGGGTATTTAAATATCTGGACCTCCCTGGGATAATTATTCTGTGATTCTCTCCGTGTGTACAGTAAATAAATCTTTCTCTTATTAATTTGCCTTTTTTGTGGTTTGATCTTTCAGCAAACCTTCCAGGGCTAAGGGGAACTTATACCCCTACAAAATATATTTATATGTATTTTTAAATCATAAATTATGTGTACAATACTTGTATATATAAAGATTTGGACAAAGGAAAAGACATTTTGCGTTCTTGGAGAGGATAACTCAACATTAGAAAGATGTCATTCTCCCTAACTTAATTTATAAATTCAATGTCATCTCAATAAAGATGCCACAAAGCTTTTTTATAGAGTTAGAAAAATTGATTCTCAAGTTCATATGGCAGACCAATGCAGAAGGAGAAGGAATACTAAACTCCTATAAAGAGAGACCAGCCCTGCCAGACTTTAAAACATACTGAGCTTCTATAATTAAAACAATGTAGTATTGGCATATGAGCAGACAAGAGACTGGTGGAAGTAAAATAGATAACCCAGAAATAGATTTAAGTACATAATATTGGAAACTATGGAAGCCAAAAGATGATGTAGAGATATCTTTAAAATGGATATTAAAATATCTGGCATTTGAAAAGCAAACAAAATAAAAATGTGTTATACAAACACTAATCTAAGGAAGTTGGAGAAGTGTTTTGAAATAAGACCATGTAAATAGGACCAGGATGAAGAGAGACTTTTATAACAATAATCACTTCAGAGGGACATGAAAATCTTACATATTTGGGGACATAAAGCAAAATCTGTTAGAAATGAAAGAAGAAGTGGGCTCTACAGGTACCTTGGATTTCCTGCACTGTGATTTCGTTAATTATTAGAACAAATGGAAAAAGAGTAAAGATATAAAAGATTTGGGGAGCATTACCAGTTAACTTGAGCTAATTGATATTTATGGAATACTCATGAAAATAACAAACACACATTATTTTCAGTAGTATAAAGAACACTCCCCAATAAACGCAGTATATTATGACAATAAAAAAAATCCCAGTAAATTTCAAAAGACATCACAAAATTAAAATATGCCAATTGTACTCTCTGGCCACAGTGGAATTCAACTAGTAATCAAAATCAAAAATAGATCTGAATTTTTTTTATATTTAATAAATACATTTGCATCTGTGTCTCTGAAGGATATTGCCTTGTAGTTGTGTTTTTATGATCATATTTGCAAGGCTTATTGTCAGGATAATGCTGGCCTCATCTAATTAGTTACTTGGTGTTTTTCTTCTTTCATTAAATTGCATGGAATTGGCGTTATTCCTTCCTTAAATGTTGCTAAATCTCTACCGTGGAGACAGCTTGACACAGAGGTTTTATTTTGTAGCAATGTCTTCATCGCTTTGATGGATAAAGGCCCATTTGGCTCCTTACTCCTCAATGAGGGTTGGGAATGTGGGTCATTCTTCTACCAAAATTTTAGCAGATAGAATCCCACAATATATGACAAGATAATGTTCAACCACTAGGTAGAATTCATCTTGGGAATTAAAGTTTGCTTAATGTTTAAAAATAATGTATCATATAAAGGGAAAAAATAAGAGAATCCCTATACTTTGGACACATTTGAAAATAATTGAACTAATTTGCCATTTGTGATTATTTTTTAAGATCTCTATAATTCAGAAGAAAACATCTTCAACCTGATAACAGTGATACAGGACAGGTGGCTCCCCAGCCAGGTCCCAAGAGCAGAGGGCGGACCTGCCACCTCTGCCCTGGTGGCATTGGTGCGGCAGCCAGCCAAGGAACCAGCAGGCTGGCAAGGAAGTAGGGGGCCCCGCAGGAGGTCCTGGTAGCTAGAGGGGCCGGACACTGCTGGGGAGACACCAGCACCTTAGTGTCTCCCTCACCTTGTGCTTAGGCCTGAACAGGGAACCCCCATTTCCTATACCTTAGGAATTTGAAACTTAATTTCATGTAAGCTTCCTAGGCCTCAATTCCAGGAATGGACTGTGTCCATTCATTGATACATTTATCCACCCTACCCCAGCAGAAGGGACTGTATCCATTCATTAATGCGCTGCTCATTCATCTTACCCCAGCGGAAAGCACTTATCCATTCATTTGTTACCAAGTCCTGGCCTCCTGTAACCACAAGGAACCCATGAGACTATATATACCCTTAGAAAAAGAGCCCAGAGAGAGAGCTTTTTCCCCCTGACTTGGGTTTTTTTTCTCTGCCCGGAGCTTTGGTGTTTCTGTATCTTCTCTGTAAAATAAATCTTATTTTACCACTGATCTGTGGTCCATGGATTCATTCTTTGAATCACTGAGACCAAGTGAAATTCTGGTGTCCACAGCATCTTTCTGAAGCTAACATTCAACATTGTTCTGTACTGAAGACTGAACGTTTTCCTTTGCCATCAGGGACGAGGCAAGGAAGTGTGCTCTCACTACTTACACCAGCAGGACAGGGAGGGCACAAGCCAGTGCGGCAGGCAAGAAATAAATAAAAACATACAGACTTTACAGATGAAGTAAAAATTGCCTTTGTTTTCCAATAGCGTGATCATCTGTGTGGAAAGCCCTAAAGATGTAAAACGTTATGATAACATAAGTGAGTTTAGTAAGGTTTTTGGATTTGTGCTTATAGGAAATACTCAGAAATTGAAATTTTAAGTTTGTTTATAAGATCAGAAAAATGCAATGCGTGTAGGGATGGATATGATGCAATATGAATGGGACCTCTGTCCTGGAGACTGTTAAATGTTGCCTACAGAAATTACAGGAGGCACGGTTAAAGGGAGGAAAACCCCAAGCCCGCAAGCCAGAAGGCTCAGTATTGTTAAGATGTCAAAAGTCATTCAATAGTTACAATGCAATCTCAATCAAAACCTCAACAGGCTGTTTTCTTTGCTGTAAAATTAAAACATTATTTCTAAAACTTTTATGAAAATGCAAAGGATCTCTGAAAGCCAAAACAACTTTGAAATAAATAAGACAGATGAGTCATACTAAGTGATGTCAAGACATCTAATCAGAGCATTTTATTGTGGGAAGATAGACAATTGATCATTGGAATAGATTAGAGTGCAGAAAAAGATCAACACATACACAGGAAATTGACTTTAAAAAAAACTTCCAAGATGATTCAATGGCTAAAAGAGAGTTTTCCAACAAATTGTGCTGAAACAATTGATATCTACATACCAACAAATAAAAATAGAATCCTCTATTCTTCTCACTGAAATAAAAGAATAACTTGAAGTATATTATAAACCCAAATGTCTAGAAATATAGACCTGAAAAACAAAGCAAAAATGAAATTCCTTGTGATCTTAAATTAGACTTCGATTTTTTTCTTAAGACATAATAAAAGCATAAAGTAGGAAATAAAATTATATAAAATTTTGACTTCATTAAAATTAAAGAGATGCTTTTCAAAATGCACTGTTAGAAAAATAAGAAGGCAGGCTGCTGGAAAAATATTTGTGGTTTATATATCTGATAAAGGGCATATATACAAGATAAATCAGGAACACTTATAACTCAATGATAAGAACACTCAAATGAGAAATAAGGAAAAGATTTACATCAGCATGTCACCAGGTACAGGAATATCAAACAGGTCTACAAAGGTCCTCAACTTCACTGGCATTGAGGAGGGCAGAATTAGGAACCAGTCCCAGACCCTGAGATGCCACTTCTCCACACTCCATCTTAAGATGCTACTTACTACCTGGAGGAAGGAATCAGTTCATACCACTGCACCTCCCGTTAATGAACACCTGAAACAATACAAGTTTAAAAGAGGAATGGAATGAGTTTCTTAAAAGTCCAGTATGTAAACACATATAAAAATAATTTCATCTCTATGATAAGGTGACCAGATGTCTGTCCTGCTTTTGGCAGGACAGTCCTAATTTTTAATAATTTGTCTGGTGTCTCGCGGCATTTTAAAAAAATCCCAATTTTTGGAAAGAATGCACGACAAGCTAGGGAACAGCAGAAGGATGGGGAGGGAATATATGGTTTTTGGCTGCCATGTGGCTATTTTGCCAGGATGAGTTTTATATTATTTTTGTTAATTTTATAATGTTAAACTTTAATAATAACAAATAATTGTTGAGAACTGATTATCAAGAACTGTTTATCAAAGTTTGCATTGTTGATCAGTTGTTAGAATTTGATGAGAAATATGCCAAATAATAAAATAATACTATACATAATTTTTAATGTATTATAATTGTAAATTGTACTTATGTTGAAATTTTAAAAAAATATTACAATACTATTTTTGTGTTCTATGAAAATTTTGCTCCATATAGACCAAATTTTTAATTAAGAACCCCCTCCCCATCAATGGTGTCCCGCTTTACCAATGTTAAAATCTGGTCACCTTACTCTGATATATTCAATAGATTAAAGAGATTTTAAAGGGAAAACTAAATTTGCAATCTTACAGGTCCACAAAAACGATACTGGCTTCTAGGTTACTCAAGCTGAGTAGGTTATGGGCTCCCGTGTCTTTTAGGAATAAAATAAGGTTTTGCAATAAAATTATTGTGCACTGTGACAGAACTTAAATTTTAAAAGTTATGTGGTGGTTTAGTTTATGCTTCTTTAGTTTATGCCTGATGACAATTTGCATGACGTTATCCATTTTAAAGCTTTTGTGCATACATTTTCTTGATGTATTGTGCAATGCTAGTTCATCAAATGTGAGTTTTTGGTGGTAAGTCCCATTTCCCCCCCTCTACCATTCCCAGATATATTAACAATTTTACTGCTTCATATACATCTTTTGATTTAGTCTACCATCACTAGGACACCCCCCCCCATTCCCAGATATGTTAACAATGGACAAAGAAAATAAATTTAACATATTTTTTACTGCTTTGTATACATCTTTTGATTTAGTCATGTTTTTATTGGCTCTGAAGAAGTCATTTCATCAGTAACATCATAGGCATCATCAATACCGCTAATAAAAATGGCAATCGGACTATATTTGCAGCATCAGTGCTGTCAGCCACCACCAAACCATAAAATTTTAAATTAGCAGCTCTACTTTCCAAACTTCTTCTGACAGATTTTCAGATTTATTCAATTTTCCTGGCAATAGACTGGTGAGGCAAAGTGATTTTAGAAATATCCCCTTTTTTTTTCAGGGAAAATTGTATCTGCCATGATTTTTATACTTTGCTTAATATATTCACTATCAGTAAATGGTTTTGATCCTTTTGCTGTTGAATATACTTCCACATGAGTAGCTTTTACAATGGAATCTGCCTGAATTATAACCTCTTGAAAAAATTTGTTAGATTATTTTTGCTTATGACACAATACTTCATACACATTGAATCTGGAAGTATATGTTTGCATATAATGCCTTTTCAAATTACAGTTTTTAAAGACTTAAACAAATTCCCTACAAATTAAGCAGAGTGCCTCAACAAAAAGTCATCAGTTGTTAACTTTTCACTGAACAATCTTCCATCTGTAATTTTTTTAATTCTGTTTTCTTTTGAGATGTTATAGGAGCCATGGTGGGATTAAAAAATAATATATAAGGGAGATTATTTGCTTTTATTATAAAAATTAATTGACAGGAAAATGGAAAGCAAGGTTTGGGCCTTTGTACATCTCCGTTGCCAACACAGGGCCTGGCAGAGGTGGTTGTAACGTGCAGCAGGTGCCACTTGAGGCACCATGGAATGGAAGCGCCTTGTAACTAAACGAGACTGCCGAGCCGACCTAGACATAACGTTAAATGCCCAGTGCTGCAAGGGAAGCTGAAATATTATGGTAGTTGATGCCCTGCCAAGTCCCAAGGAGCAGGAGTAACATCTAATGGTGTCAACTCCACTGTCTGCACTTGGAATAGACACCACTGAGACCATACACGGGTAAAATTGGATTTGCACATGTGTAAAAACAGCACAGGTATATTCTTTTTTTATTATTTTTTTGACAGAGTCTCACTCTGTTGCCCAAACAGTACTGGGGCACCAACATCGTTCACAGCAACCTCACACTCCTGGGCACAAGCAATTCTCCTGACTCAGCCTCCTGAGTAGCTGGGACGACAGGTGCCCACCACAGTGCCTGGCTAATTTTTCTATTTTTTTAGTAGAGATGAGGCCTCATACTTGCTCGGGCTGGTCTTGAACTCCTGAGCTCAAATGAACCTCCCACCTTGGCTTCCCAGTGCACTGGGATTACAAGCAGGAGCCACCATGCCCGCTCCATATATGTCTTTTATGTGACCTTATGACATGACTTGTTGTCTACAAAGTTCACGCCCCAGAACCAGGCAACCAAGTTCCAAAAAAAAACGATAATAATAATGGCAACAAAACAAATCATTATGTTTTAAGTAAGTTTACAATTTTGTGTGGGCTGCATTCAGAGACATCCTGAGCTGTATGTGGCCTGGGGCCCACTGTTTCCACATACCTACCTTAACCTTGTCACCAAACATCCGGCCACACAAGCTGCATTGTCCCCGCTGGATAAGTAGAGTTTCTATTTGCTGGGCAAGGTAAGATGCACCAATTCCTCTCTACACACAGGCTGGGGTGATCTTGCTGTACCTTCTACTTATGCTGAGAATCCCACACTAACTGCTGAGTATTCTGCCACCAACGACTGCAGTGGGTCATCACTCCAACCACCACAAACCACTTGTGTTTGAGCTCTAGTGGGCCACAGTAGGGCAAAGTGGGGATGAGACCAGACCGAAAGTCAACAGGCACCATCTCTTGGCTGCGTACGTATCACACAGACACACATTCCTTCACCTGTCTCTGAGACCAGTGTGCATTCGCCTACTGTGGCCAGGCTGCAAGGATCACCTAAATGTCGTGAAAATTAATTGGTATTGATAATGGAAGATGATAGAAGTTGGTAACCGTATGAGAAATATGTTGCTGTTCACATTTGTAAAAACAATATTAGAATTTCCACCTCAAAAACCTGCCACCACTTTGTCATTTGATGAAGTTCATAAGCATTTTTACGATTAGCCTGTGTGTTTGACCCTGATAAAGTGACAAATTTTTGACAAAATCTTTATTGGCTACCAAAATGCACTAGTCATGAAAATTTAAAATTGCTTCCTTAAAACTTTGTCCTTTAATTGTTATATCTGATAAGAAAGAGGCTATCAGGTATAAATAAATAAAGTTCTAGTTTATACATTTAAGACGATGTTACTATTCTGATTATGAATAATGCTTCTAAATACAAAAGAGAGAAAAGAAAACGAGGAAACTGTGGGAAGGCAGTTCTCTGCTTTTTGTCTTCCCGTTGCTTCTCTGAGCCTGATGTCCTTCCAAACAGTACTGTTGTTCATTTTTTAATAATTATTTTTTTAGGATAAGGACAAAGTCAGGAATACTTTATAGTAAAGTAAGTGTCTAACTAATATGTAGTAAATATTTTGAGTAAATATCATCAAATTTGAACTTTGAAAATACTAGCAATATAGATGCGTGGTATGTAGATAACATTCCTTTTCAGCAATAAACATATAAGTTGTAAAGTGCAATGTATGCTCTGGATTAATGGCCAGGCAATTATTTGCAACTTTTGAAAACTTTTATTCTTTCACTATTCCTTTTTTTGTTTATTCTTTTTTTTTCAGCAAATATTTATGAAATAAATTATTTTCAAGCCATGCTGAAATATAAAGATAAATAATAATACAACTTATCTAATCCAGGGTTTTATTTTCCTAGCAGATTTGCACCATGTCGATATGTGTAAAATATAAACTCATATCACAGGATTACCAGAAGATTTTTGTAATTGTGACAATACAGTGGTGATGGTTAATGGAGGAGGCTCCACATGCCTTACGATTTAAGAGAGAAGAAAAATGTTAATTCCTAAAGATATAAATTACTTGGAAGAGTAAAGAAGTCTACAAAGAGATTGTGGAGTGTAATTTTGGAACCAAGAGTGATCAGTTTATCTGAAAAAAAATAAATAAATAAAACTGAGCTAAAGGGGGACAGTGATACTGCCTGAGGGACAGCCAAGTGCAGTCCGGGTGTCACTGAGCCATCAGGAGTTTGTCATCAGGCTCGCCTTCGCAAGTGGGACACCGCAAAACACACAGTCTCAGATCTGAAGTGTAACAAGCTAATTGGCCCATGTGGGGATTAGACCCGTTGCCTCGACCCCATTAGCACCAGACGCTAAGCAGCCAGGGCACCTTAATTGAAACTGGTTCCAAGTAAAGGCCTTTCTTGTTACCTTCTTATCTTTTTATTTAATAAAAAAAGGACAAGGAAATATTTTAATAAAATAATTTTGTGTAAACTGTTGTACAGAACTATTTATTTTTATATGCCCCATTAACATTTTTAAAACAGATACTTCAAAGAGAATATGGTTGCCTATATATGTGCACGTTGGATTTATGAGGCAATTAAAACACTTTGTATTCAAAATTTTAGAAATTAATTTTAACTAGAATATCATAATATAAAAGTTTGTGCCCTTTAAGGCTAAGGAATGTGCCTAACCGTTAAAATTCTAAAATACACATTTGTGTTAATCATGGAGATTAACTGAGATCTTCAAGAATAAACGCATTTCAGACATTATAAGAACTTTAGGAAAGTTAGGAAAATGCATAAAACTTCCTAGATATAAGTAATCATTTATATATTGTTATGCTGTAGTCTATCTTCTAGAAAAACCATACATTTTGGTATATTTTTACAGGATACTTTAAGTTCCTCATATCCGTAGCATGCTGTATTCAAAAATATTTTTTGAAGAAAAGGTACTGGTTGCTACTAAATCAAGCATTTGTAATTCTTAAAGAAAATCATTTTCCTAGACTGCTAACAGTTGTCCATCTATATCCATAGTTTCCGTACTGTGGATTCAGCCAACTACAGATCTAAAGTATCATAAAAATAAGAACAACAATAAAGCAATTCAAAGCAGTTAAAATAATACAAACAAAAGCTGTGGTATCCCAGCTGTTTGCATAGCATTGAAATTGTTGCGGGTGTCGTTAGGAAACTGGGGGTGATGACTAAGGTACAGGGGGAAGGGTGTGAATTACCTGCAGACACTGCCATTTTGTAAAAGGGACTTGAGCCCTCTCAGATTGCAGTGAGGAAGAGGACGAGTCCTCCGACCAGTCCCCTACAGATACTGCTGGATGACCAATGTATATTACAGATGCCTTAAAAATACCCTAAGGACAGTAAATAGATTAGATGCTGAATTTTCACAGATTTTCTATGTAGTGCTGACATTCAAGAGAAAAGACCCAGTACCGCGTGTGAGTCCTAAACACTGAAGGGAACCCAACAATTGTTTTGAACATTTTGAGAAAGTTTCACCAAGATATTTGGGGTTAGAATACAAAGGTACATCTATTTTACTCCAAAAAGAGCATAGCAGTATTGATGATGACTATGATGTTACTGATGAAATGACTTGTTTAGAGCCAATAAAAAACATGACTAAATCAAAAGATGTATATGAAGCAGTAAAATTGTTAATATATCTGGGAATGGTAGAGGGAGGGAAATGGGACTTGCCACCAAAAACTCACATTTGATGAACTGGCATTGCACAATACATCAGGAAAATTTATGCACAAAACCTTTGAAATGGATAACGTCATGCAAATTGTCATCAGGACTGTGAATTGAGATTCACATAAGGGCAAAGGGATTGAACCATCGCCAGTTCCAGGAATCCTTACAAGTATTGATGCTGACTATGGCGACCTCATTTTTATTTTTCAGAAGTAAGATGGCTCAGTGCAGAGCAAATGTTGAAACAATTCTGTGGTTTGCTTCATGTTATCAAGTCATTAATGGTATCAAATCCAAATTTGTGCCCAAACTTGATGAACACCAGCTTAAAAAGTTAGCACTTTTAGCATATTTACCTGCTCATTAAAATGAGCCTTAAACATGTGTATTTGGTGAAAACCAACTTATCAGTATAATGTTTCAAACCATAACAGAGTTTCAAATGAAACTGCAATTATGGCAAGTTCAAATTAAGGCACATAATTTTACACATTGCAACACGTTGGCTAAACACAGTCCTGTGAATGACAAAAAATATGCAAACTTGCTTTTCGATTTGATACAAAAATTTGAAAACAGAGTCAAGATTTCTGGGAAAATAATATTTAGGTACAATTGTGATTCCATTTTCAGTCAACATAAATATTACCCTCCAATTTCCAAATGGAGTGCATACAGTTGCAATCTGGCATTCAACTTAAAGAAAAATTGGATCATGCCTCTTCATTGGACTTTCAGAGGTTCTGTCTTTTTAGAGACAAACATCCCTGACTTCACATTATGCCTTCTTCATGTCGTCACCTTTGGCAGCGCCTACATTTTCAGGCAACTATTGTCAAGAATGAAGCACATGAGGAGTAAAGTTAGAGCCCACATATCTGATGGGCACCTTGAGAACTCACTGAGAATTGCAACTCTTCAAACCGGAGACCAATGCAGTAGTTTCTCAAAGACAGTGTCAAATATACCGCTAGTTTTATGTTGCTGACTTTTCTCTTTTATAAAAAAATTCCTCCAAATCAAAGATGTTTCATTACTTAGATATGTACATTTTTCTGGTTACAAACGTGAGACCTGCTTAATGATTATAAAAGACTCTCTGAACAGACTGCTGAATAATTAGGATGAGGACTCTCTTGCTCTTCTGTGGTGTCCAATGTCATGAAATTTATGTACAGCCTTTCTTTTCTCTTTTTGGCTGATCAGCTTTTGTTATTAGTATTTATGTATTTAATGTGTGGCCCGAGACAGCTCTTCTTCCAATGTGGCCCAGCAAAGCCAAAATGTTGGGTTAAGGGATCTAGTGTAGTCAAGGTATCTGGGCAGGCAAGTGCATCTAGGTCTCTCTCTCCCTCTCTCTCTCTCTCACTCTCTCTCTGTCTCTCTCTCTCCTCTCTCTCTCTCTCTCCTCTCTCTCTCT
>NW_003852425.1:13105752-13160324 GCF_000181295.1 Otolemur garnettii | reverse complement strand
TCTCTCTCCTCTCTCTCTCTCTCTCTCCTCTCTCTCTCTCTCCTCTCTCTCTCTCTCTCCCCTAACCTACTAGCATGTCTAAGCCACTCTAGAAACTGGAATAGTTGCCTATTTGGTCACTCTACCAGAGCCAGTCAGATTATAACAGAGATGAAATGAGAAGAAAGAAGGGAAGGGAGAAAAGAAAAAAAGGAAGGAAGGAAGGAGAGAGAGAGAAAGAAGGGGAAGGGACCGGAGGGGAGGGAAGGGAAGGGAAGAGAAAGGAAGGGAAGGGAGAAAGAAAAAGAAGGAAGGAAAGAAAGAGAGAGAGAAGGAAAGGAAGGAAAGAAAGAAAAGAAAGAAAAGAAAGAGGAGGGGAGGGGAGGGAATGACAATAGAAAGGAGCACAAATTCAGCAGACGGCATTGGGTTTTTGCTACACTGTCTGAAAATAAACCATAACTCATAGGATATGATCCCCTACCTTTATGAATATGTGGCCACAGGTAAGCATATGTAGTGGAACAGAGAGTATGTGAAGTATGACATTGCATTCACATACTTTAATGGTCACTATATTTTCTGTGTGAGATACACACACGTATTCCATATCCTTGGCCACATTTACTTAAATCAAACATCTGGAGAAACCAGTGAAGGGATAGAAGGCCTTCTAAACAGCAGCGCTGCGTCAGTTCTCCCTTGTTCTTTGGCCTCTGTCTTCGTCCGATGGTTGGGCACGTGAATGTGTGCCGTTTGCTACATAATTAAAATGACTGGAGTTGTATCCCCCGTATTCAGTTTCTCTGGAAACCCAAGTTGTACTTTGTGGTCATGAATTCCACCGCAGTATTTTCTTGGTCGTTATCCCTACATCATGCTTCCATTTGCCAAATACTTGAACCGTAGTTCAAATGAAAAAATATTAAGTGAGGTTTATTTATGTTTTGTTTTTGCTTTGAGAAGGAGTTTGAGATAAAGTTATTAAACACACAAACACACACATATGCAAGAGAATGAGGTATTTACATGAGCTGTGTGAGGTCTAGAGGTTTAAAAAAGGGCAGGGCTTTGTAGGCCATCTCGAAATGCTTCTTCCCCTATCTCCCTCCAAACAAGCCTTTTCTTTGTGTAGTACGCAGAGATGGAAGCTGCGATTTCATCCTAGATTCTCCTCTCAGCTCCCTGTCCAATTTGTAGCGTGACCCTGACCCAGCTCTTTGTGTGTGGCTCTCTGTGCCTTCCCAAATAGATTTTACCAGATACTGCTTTTGAGAAATATGTCAGTATAAAACTTGTTTATAAAAGTTAATAAGATAATATTTGTTGAAAAACTGCAAGGTTTCTGCTTGGACATTTAAAAAGTCTAGAATATCTGTTTGAAAATCTATAGGGCTAATAATCAAGACTTGAAGGGAATTTGGAACAAACAATTAGAAAGAAACGTCATTCTCAGGTTAAACTGAACCAATCATGAGACACTTAAGGTTTGGGGCCTGGTGATGCTTCAACAAAGAATCCCGATGTTGTTTGCAATAAACCAAAATGCCTGGAGAAACTGGAGACAAAAAGAAATCCAGAGGGAACAGCATATGCATTATTTTGATACAATTGAATAGGAAAAACTTCATACTCTAAAATGCTGTTAATAGGAACAAGTGTGTTTACCCTCTTGCAAAGGAAGTATCTATCCAGAAGAGGCAGTAGGTTCTGCTAAGCCCTCTGTGTTCTTGCCTGATTGTGAAACTGTTGCCTTTTGCAAGTGTGTGCTTCTACATTCGTCTCAGTGACAAAAAAGAGAACAAAGTCTTATCACCAGGGTTCTGCGTAGAAATATCATAAAATTATCTATTTCTCTCTGTGTGTATTTATATAACAAAAATTAATTACACAAAGAATATGAACATGAAGGGAATATAAGCCCCAACAACACAGTTAGAGAGCTTGAATAAATATGAAGTGTTAGAAGGAGGAATAACGTAGAAATAGGCCAAACCTATAAAACGCAGGTGTGTAAATTATAAATGCTTTATAACTAGCATTCATAGACACAATGTGGAGCACTGAGTCTTTGAAAACTACAAGCACACAAATTTTACTGCCCCCGATTAGGTTTATGATAATGATAGTAACCTTCTATATAATAAAAAGATGATAGTAACTTTCTATATAATAAAAAAAGGATAGTAACTTTCTAATAAAAAAAAATTGTCCCAGTGAAATGTCGGTAAATATAGCTACATTTTGACAGTGGCTTTAAAAACTCCCATAGTCCGTATGTTAAAAGTAGGTAAAAACTTTAGAAGTATTAATATGGCAATGGAACAGAAAGTGATCAAGGTTAATGTGGATACTCTTTTTTTTCCCTAAAAATAAATAAATAAATAAATAAATCCAAAACACTGAATGTACCAGTCACCCTCAAGTTAGTCAAACAGAGCAAAACTTATAGCCCCATCCAGAAAGGAATATGGCTTAGGAAGAGACGTCTTCATGTCTGAAATAGAGTGTGTTCTCCATGATGAGCTCCCCATGCATAGAGCGTTGGGTGAACTGAAAACATCAGAAATTTGATTGCGTAGCCAGCCACGCTGTCTGAAGCAAAATTAAATGCAAAGCCATGCTGGTTAGTACTGAGTACTTCCTCTTTATATGCCCCTGGATCCTTTCTGCCAGGCTGTCCTGGCCTCAGGCATTGTATACAGAATAAGGCCTGCAGGTGCAGCTGGGATCTTATGTATGAAGCAAATCCACACATACTCAGGGAGCACACTGAGGCGCTCTGGGGATGGCGGCATTCCAGCTGCCAGTGGTTCTGGGAACCTAAGTCACCACTATCCCTGCTCTTCTGGAGCAAGGAGAAGCAATGAATTTGACAAATTGACTGTCACAAAAAAAAAAGAAGAAGAAGAAGAAATAAGAAAATTTTTTCCTCAAAATCATGGTGTTTTCTTAAAAAAAGAGAATAAAAACTTCAAAAAGATCCTAAAAAAAATCAATGAGAAAAGTACTATGTTAACTTGAAAATTAGTATTATAAAAAGTAATGTGAAAACGTGGAAAATAGTTCATGACTCCTGGGCAGTTAAGGTGTTAGTGGACAGACTGGGCAGAGTGGGAGTGAGGTTTGCAGCGGGGAAGGGGAACCAACCTCACCGTGAAGGCCCTTGGGATGAGCCCGTGTGTTGTGGCTTCTCCTGCTGTGGGCTTAACTGAGAGTGATGTCAGATGGTTTGCATATGAGGACTCTCGGGTTCTGTGGGGACCCACCTGACTTGGAAGAGTTGCATGTAAAGAAGTACTAGCAGGACACATAAGTAACTCCCCAGACACGTCCCCGACCCCTCCCTGATGGTCCAGCACAGGCAACATAAAATCCCAGTGGGAGAAATGAAAAACACAGCCTTGATTAAGAATCTAAAGAAAGCAGGACTAATAAGAGATGAAATATTTCAATACAATAGTCATGCATGCTGGTAAAAAATATTGCTCACCCAACCTGGAGACTCACAGTAGATTGTTGGTAACTGTACAAAGATGTCACTCCCATGGTCCTTACTGTTCCAGACACTGCGACTAACGCTGAATCCATGGCTCAGACTGATGAGCCAATTGTAGACATTGTTCACAAACTTTTTTATATCCAACTGATGACTAAGTAGCATCATGTACTAGTCCTTCAATATATGTCTGCGGTAGCTTCTGAGGAAGGAACTACTCTGTTTTTGCCATCACCTTTCACTTCAGGATTTAATGTTAGTGTCCTTATTTCTGAGGTCTGAGGCTTTATTATACATATGATGTCCCGTTGGCTGGCAGGACAAGACTCAATAGACCTGAGTGCAGTGTTATCATATCTATAAAAATTCATTCAGAGACCTGCTTCCCAAGAAAAGTTCTCTGTTTATGTCAGAAGATTCACAGAGCTTAGCCCGTCAATAGTCTAAAATAGTCTTCCCTCTTCCCTATGTCTTTGAACTTTGGCTTTTATCTCTTTGAACCTTTGGATTTTGATCTGT
The DNA here is from genome assembly GCF_000181295.1 of Otolemur garnettii. Classification (NCBI taxonomy): domain Eukaryota; kingdom Metazoa; phylum Chordata; class Mammalia; order Primates; family Galagidae; genus Otolemur; species Otolemur garnettii. The sequence continues at coordinate 13,156,327 of NW_003852425.1, read as the reverse complement.
ATCTCCCAGCTCTTTAGAGATGTGTCTCGCTGTGTCATTGCAGTTCATCCGACATGTCAGCTACCGCACCATTAGCATACTTAGAGCGGGGCCTGACATGCAGTCAGTGCTGGAGGATATCCAGCAAGCTGTGGCATGGTCTGTACCTTTAACACCAGTGACCTAATGACCCCTGAACTACAAGTCTCTGTGACTGTTGATTTTGTTTTTAGGAGGCTCTGACTGAGGGAGGCACGCCTTGACGTTTTGAACTCATTTTCCTGCCACAGAGTTACTCGTATATCCATTTGGAAGAGTACTTATTAGTTGTCTGTTGGCGCTCATCAAAACTGAACGTCTATTCTATGGAAAGTCTGTGACTCTTCAGTCAGATTTTCCCATTTTGAGTTGAGTTATCTTGGATACAGTGACTAATAAAGTGGAGGAAGCCCTAAAAAACATTAGTTTAAATGGATGCAATAGATTCCAAAACCATGGCCCCAGCAACATTCCAACTTTATCTGAAAGAGCTTCTGTCATCATTTTGAGAAGTATGACCACCCCACTTTATCACCCAAATCAGAACTTCTGGCTCAAAAGGGACTTTGACTTATGGAATTTTGCAAACTCTCATAACTACTTCATGTATTCCCTAAGATAACTTGGAGGTTCCTCCAAAGTGAAGCTACTCTTGGTTCCTTGAGGAAACTTCTTATAGGAATAAATGATTTATTATTTATGTGCTACCCATAGGCAGTTATTCCTAAAATTGGAGTCATTCAATTCGACTAGTTAATAAAAAATTTGTTCCAGAATTCAGATGAAGTGGTTATTGACACAACCTTGATTCTGGAAGGTGTGCAGATGGTTCACAACTCAATGGCCAGAATGGTTGTAAAGAATAGAATTGACCCAGGTTTCCTCCTTACAAACAAAGAGTCTGTGAAATCACTAGTATAACCTTCTCTGTCTTGATTAAAGCACTGGGACAAATAGAAAGGTCTTTCTGGCAACATAAGGAAAATTCCATCTGTATTTTTTTTTTAAGTAGATCTTCAATTTTATGAAATTGTTCACCTGGCCATATCCAGGTCCCTGGAAGACATGGCTAAGTCCAATAGTGAAGAGTGGCCTCAAATGCTGCTTGGAGTCTTAACCTACAGTAGCTTTAATTAAGTGTTGAGTGAGCCAAATTGAATGATTTTGGTTTTAACCATTGTCAGATTAATTAGAGCACCCCATCAAATTACATATTCCTGGAAAACCTTGACAGAAAATGAGACAATGTGGAAATGAGTTGTGGACATTGCTGAGAGGGAATTCTCGATGATGATGCATATTAAAGCCTCTTATCTTTGATCTGAGAGTTTCAAGTCTTCTAGCATCTATAAAACTGACCAACTTGGAGGTTTGCAAGTGTCATAAAATCTCAACACTTCCCAGCACTTCATCTATGTGTAGGTATGAATTTACTTATGTTTTATATCTAATATTTATAAAATTTTGTATCTAATTTTGACAATGTCTAAATCTAGTTATTCAAAAATAATGTAAGATTAGGTCAAGCTAAATGGATCAGGACTATATATTCTTCACACTCTGGGATGCCACAGAGGGAGGATTGCTGAGCTCATGAGGTCAAGACTAGCCTGTCTCTACTAAAAGTAGAAAAAATTAGCCAGGCATGGTGGCATGAAGCTGCAGCCCTGGCTACTTGGAAGGCTGAATCAGGAAGACCACTTAGTTAGCCAGCCTGACTCCATGGCACCCTGACCTGGATGAGATTCTGGTTTCAAAAAAGAAGGAAGGAATAGAGAAAGGAAGGAAGCAAGAGAGAAAAAGAAAAGAAAGAATGGGCTCAGCGCCTGTGGCTCAACCGCCTAAGGCGCCAGCCACGTACACCTAAGGTGCGGGTTCGAATCTAGCCCGGGCCCGCCAAACAACAATGATGGCTGCAACCAAAAAATGGCCAGGCGTTGTGGCGGGCACCTGTGGTCCCAGCTACTTGGGAGGCTGAGGCAGGAGACTCGCTTGAACCCAGGAGTTGGAGGTTGCTGTGAGTGTGATGCCATGGCACTCTACCCAGGGGGATAGCTTGAGGCTCCGTCTCAAAAAAAAAAAAAAAAAAAAATGAAAAGAAAGAATGAAAGAATGTAAGGTTGTATAAAGATACAAATTCAGTTAAGTACATATATTAGTAAAGAATAGCAGCCAAGTATCACACCAGTAATCATATGGTCATGTGCTAACAGTTAAGATTCTTCATCATAAAATAGAACTATCAATATAGGTCTGAAAGATAAACTCTTTTATCTGATAAAAGTAACTTGCATCAACCAAGGGCATATTGTAATTTATTTGTACAATCTACAAATCTTTGACATTAAGATTTAATGTCAGAAATTTTAAAAAGTAGGTAAAGAATAAATAAATTAATGGATTAATAAGCACATAAACAATTTTAGAACACAACTGAAATCATCATTATTTCCATATATGATTGTCTATAAATAATTATGGTATCTTATTCAATCACTTGAGATTCTAATACTTGTTTACAAAATTGTCATGATGATTAAGTGAGGTATCTTAAAGTGAGCATGGTTGAAGAAAGTGTATTTGATCCCTGTAGGGAGAATATATATTGGCATAAGCAAAATGGTGGATTTTGACCTCTTGTATTTTACTCTTTGCTTCATTTCTTATCAATACCAGTCTTAGAGTGAGTATTAAAGCCATTGTTTTTATTAATAATATTAAGGAGAAATTTGAACAAAAATTGTTAGTAATTACTAACAAAGTCTGCATTATGTTTAGTTCTGAGGGAAAAAAACTAAAGGTTGCAGAAGAAAAAACACAACAAAGTAGGATTTTTCTTAAGGCTTTTAAATGTACTTTAAAAGTAATATGACAATGAAAAATTATGGTAGGTGGTTTGACGTGGTGTAGACTAACATTATAAATCACTAAATTATGGAACTTACAGAGAGGCAATTCAACTCATAGTATGTGTTGGTCATTTTTGAAAACAATAGTGATACACTGTAAATTGTGGAATCAATTTGTAAATAAAAGATTGACATTCACATAGTTGATACTTCAAGAGAAGATATTACACTTCTCCATGTGAGTCTGTCTTATATTTGCTGTGTAGCTAGAAGAAATTCAGAGCAATCAGCCGTTTAATGGGATAACACTAACCAACTCATGTGTTTCTTTTTATGTTTAAGTGAGATAATTCATGTAAAGTTTTTAAAGGGTTTTTTTTTTTTTTTTTTTTTTGGCCAAGGCTGGGTTTGAACCTGCCACTTCCAGCATATGGGGCTGGTGCCCTACTCCTTTGAGCCATAGATGCCACCCAAGTTTTTAAAGGATTTTAACAGTCACATTAATTGACATAAGAGAGAATCTAAAATGTTCCATGATTCCCAGAATTCCATGATTCCCAAGTGACAGCTATAAAAATATTGATAAGTATGCCGCTCATTCAATGAGGTGTTAGTGAAAATGAGTGTACACGGTACAGATTCATTCCATATTGTTTATTGGTATTTTAAACGTGTCTGTTGAATCCTTATCTATATTTTCTTTAAAATAAAGAATAGGTTAGATATTTTATGTCAAAATTGGAGTTAACATCATTATTTTTAAGGGAAAAAGGTAGAATTTCTTGGACACTAATGACTGATGTTGACACTATGTATAAAGGCCAAATCATGGAAATATTTACATAAGTGATAGTTGTGGGTTCTCTCTGTAACTGATATTTTAAAAGTTATGTAATTATTCATTTTCAACTTTAGCTGGTAGAAAGTATGACACACGGCTCCTCTTCATACACTGTAGCCGCTAAATTGCAGCTTCTGAACTCAGACTATGTGTACGCAAATCCATTGCTTTCTAAAAATGTCACCTCCTATAAGCAGCGAAACAATCCCTCAGCTTCGTCATCTGCAATGTGACAACAATGAAACCACTGACTGCATTTTGGGTAGGATTTGGAACAGTGCACGGCACATAAATACTCGGGAGGCGTTCACTCTTATTACTATGTTGGAGACTTGTTATATTTATATCTTCACACAGTTCCTCTAAATTTCTATGGGTGGATTGGATGGAGAACTCTTTAATTGTATTCTTATGTGTACTCTTTTGCTTTCAATTAATTGGACAGTACTCTGAAGTAGGATTCTTGTTTATCTTCTTCTTTTTCTTAATTCTATACTTAGTCCGTCATAATAGATAGATAGATACATTATCGCCCCAAACCTGGTTTTAAGCAGGAATGAGAGGAGGGGTGACTAGAAGGATTTAGTGTTGAAGATGCATTTCATTTCTTTCACTTCAATTTTGCCTTACATTTAAGATTATATCAAATATTTAAATATTCTGCTAGAATCACAAGACGTACAGGTCCTAAATACTCTTCAGCGACCGGCCTTATGAAATCCGAATGTGATTTCCTAACACATTTGTTCACCTCCCTGTGTGGCTGGAAAAACTTACCTTTGAATAAAGGGGCAGTAGCCCAGCCTCAAGTTCTTAAAGCTCTTGCTAAGGAAAGTTTTGAGTGTAAAAGATGACAATAGAAATTAGCATCCAACATGGGCAACTTAGAGGCGGGGGAAATTACACAGGGACAGCAGGTAACTGGGGTGCTACCACAGGTAGGAGGCATGACTATCCCCCACTGTGGATGAACCAGTAACCACATCGTCAACATGGTGGTTTATGATACAATTGTTTAAGAAGCCCACAGGCAGATACCGCTTTCAGTTTTATCCACGCTATTGTGATAACCTCCCCAAAAGAATACTTTTATATTTTCCTCACTTTTATATTTACCTACTGGCAGCCTGCTGGGTATCTAAATTAAGAAACTTCTCTCAGAAGCAAATCAAAATTGCTACGTGTGAATTTTTAATTTTCCAGTTCCAAAGCTTAGGAGAACCAATAAGCATGCAATCAATTTTAATTTAAATTGAAACCCACAGCTGTATTTACTGTAGATGGTCTTTCAGGGAACTGAATCTAATATAATTTCTTCACTTATCTAATCATATTGAAGGGATGTTTGGGCCAACCTGTTACAAGGAGAATATATAATGAAATAGGAAGAGATGATGTTATGTTTTATGATGTTTCATATTGTTCTGTTCCTCCTCGGTTGTGAGAAGCAGGGAGTCATTTAGATTAAACATGTCAGAGTATGTAATGACTGCTGATAACAGTACAAGAAGTAAAACTGAATCTGTGGCTGAGAATGCAGTCCCGGAGAATTCAGGGAAGACGGGAACAGAGAGCCACGTGGGGAGTGTATGGCTCAGTTCTTGGCGGCATCTTCACGAGAATCATAATGATATTATGAAGTACTTTGATGGGAAACCAGAAAAAACAATGTTAGCCTTTTACACTTGTCTGATTTGTTCGTCCTAGAGGGTTTCAGGAATAATGTCTTTAGCCTGGGGATAAAAGAAAGAATGGGTTGCAAAACTTTATAAACTTTGGAACTTTCTAGTTAAATAAACAGGTTGTCTGTCTCTTAGGAAATATGGGAGGATGACAGGTAGATGATAGACAGACAGACCAAACCAGAATAAAAGATGGGGGTTCCCAGTGCCCTGTCAGTGTCGACTGGACACGTAGTAGGTTTGGAAATGCTGCTTAGAGAGTTGAATGTCAAATTGCAACGTCATAAGATTTCTTTCCTTGCTTAATTTCCTGAGTAATTAAGTATTTGTCCACAAATACCCTGTAAAATTAGTATTTGTCCTAAGTATTGTCCTAATAGAACTAAGTATTTGTCCACAAATATCCTGTAAAATTAGTCATTTACTCACTAGGTCTTGACCTGTCAACATGTTAAATGGTCTCCTAGAAGCAAAGTAACATTCATGAACTAGTTCCAGGGTTTTGGTCATCTGCACTGTATTTTCAAGTTTGCACTTTTCTTTTATCTAAAGGCAGATTTTTCTGTAAGCCTTTAACTTCTTTAGAAATTAAACCTTTCTTTAATTTAAATAGTAAGAACGTTGGATTTCCATTTCAGGAGGTAGAATCCTTTAGCCACGTATTGATCTGGACATGACACTAACTTGCAGAAGCTAAGGGAGGTGGTATGTAGAGCCATCTCAGGGGTTTCTGCTCTGTCTCTGAGACTCATCCAGGAACTTTATGCTATTCTCACTGCCTTAGTATTCCTACTCAGAGTTCTCCATTAACAAAGACCTAGAAAATCCAGTGTGGAGTAGTCAAATTCAATGGAGCTGGGGCCAGAAGTGACAAGGCCAATAAAGAACGACAGTGTTTGTAAAAGGCCGAGATGTCAGGGAGGGCGGGATGGGGAGTTTACATTTGAATGGTTTTCTGTAGGTGTACTGTGTCCTGGATGCATTTCCCACTGCTTTGAAAAGATTTCTTAGCATGTTTTGCTTTAGGGCACGGCTTGTTTAGGAAAAGTATTTTAAGACTCCCTCACTTGGTTTCCTTCTCCGAGTTCTCCAAGGTCCAGCTAGGAATGGGGTCTCTAGGAGGGAGATCTTGAGTTCAGAACTAAGTACAAACTGAAAGGACGGGAAATGAGAGGGACGGGAAATGAGAGGGACGGATTCTATAACTCACTTTCTGTGGCATTGCTTTTGTAGACATTCCTTTAAAATGGCTTCATAGCAGACAAACACCTTATTTTTTTTAAACCTCTCTTTGCCCTATGAAGAAAGTGAAACATTAGAATAGGAAGGTATACTGAGACCTTCCCGAATCAAGCTGGGTCAGGTGGTGGCTCACAGCTGTAATCCTGCTCTCTGAGAGGCCGAGGTGGGTGGATCTCTTGCTCTTAGGAGCTCCAGACCTTCCTGAACAAAAACCAGACTGGTCTCTACTAAAAATAGGAAAGCTAGCCAGGTGTTGTGGCAGGCACCTGTAGTCCCCGTTACTCAGAAGGCTGCGGCAATGGGATCAGTAAATTGAATATAAAATTATAGAGTCTGAGGTCACTGTGAGCTATAATGACCCCATGGCACTCTACCCAGGCCAGAGTGAGATTCTGTCTCAACAACAAAAATGTTTCTGAATAAATAATGCAGCATATAATTAAGCTGGATTAAGAAAAGCCAGATAAGCAATTGTACATAGTGTATGATTCCACTTACATACAATTCTAGAAAATACAATGTAATATATATGTCAGAAAGCAGATCAATCCTTTCCTGGGGACAGAGAGAAAGGATAGGAAAGGTGAGAGAGAGAGGTTAAAAGGAGGCAGAAAAGCCCGGGCACGGTGGCTCACACCTGTAATCCTAGCACTCCCAGAGGCCAAATAGGTAGATCACTTGAGCTTAGGAGTTCGAGACCAGCCCAAACAAGACTGAGATGCTGTCTCTATGAAAAAGGAAGAACTGAGGCAAGAGGATCACTTGACCCCAAGAGTTTGAGTTTGAGGTTGCTGTGAGCAATGATGCCGCACAGTCCACCAGGGGCGACAAAGTGAGACTGTCTCAAAAAAAAAGGCAGAATAAAATTTGGGCGATGATGAATATGTTTATTTTACTATTTGGAGTAAACATGTATGCAAATTTTATCAAGTTGTACACTTTAAATATGTACAACTGAGTATGTGTCAATTTTTTCTTTTAAGTTATTAAAATAATTTTATATATAAAGAACTGAAAACAATTAAAAAGAAAACTACAAATATTTATAACAAATACTTTGTGTACCTGACTTTTGAGATGTATGAACATCACAAACCCCCCCAAAAAAGAAAAAAAAAAGAAAAAGATGTTCTGTTATTCAAACATTATTCACTGTTTCTAGACTTTTTAGGTCATTTTCCTGACACCACTAATATTTGACTTCTCATATTATGATTAAAATGCTGATTGCTTAAGACCAAAATAATATTTAAGGTAATGTTATGAGTATAGCGGTTATAACCAGGTTTTTAAAACAGCTTCTGTATTTCATCTTAACATTTTAATCACTGAGTTTAACCAGTTTAAATTTCTCAGATATAATAAATAATTGTGGATCTGTTGTTATTCTGGGAATTTGTCTTTGCTCTTTTAATGTTTCAGCCTCCAAAATATTCTACTATAAAAAACTTCTTTTTTTCTTACTCTTTTAGCTTAGCGTTTGCTCCAACTTTCCTCAATCAAATCTTAAAAACATTCTTAACAATTATCAGCCAGTTTTTGGTAACTGGAAAAGTAAAATTGACTTTCCCTTGCAAAGGGCACTTGCCTCAGAGTCATTTCAAATTCAGTTTTTGGTTCCTAGTTTCCTTTCCTACTCACCCAGGTGCTTTCTATAGTACGTTCTTTCCAAAAAAAAGTTTAGAGCATTACAGATAAATCTTCACTCACCTCAGTCTATGGTATATCAGAAATAAATTGTTAAGCCTGATCAACAGCTCATACAGATTGATAACATTTTCATAGACGCGTAAATGTGTGTAATTGAAAATTCTAGACTATTTTTGAATTTATGAGCAATGATGGCTGCTATTTTTTTGCTATTATGCCTAAGGAAACAATTGAACACCTTCTAAAAACTGTGAGAGGGATTAATTTGACAACTTAGACCTATTAATTTAAATGCCTCCTTGGTTAGAGCAGTAGATGCCCTTGCCAGCAGTATCTGGAAACTTACTATTACAGAATTGCAGGCCCAACCCCAGATGTGTTGATTCAAAATCTCTGTGCTTTAACTGGCCATCCAGATGACTCTGATGTACAAAGTTTGATAATCACTCTACTGTGTAAATATCTTCACTGACAAAAGAATATTTTTGAAAAAAGAATATTTTTGAAAAAACTTAAGAAAATGGTACCAATTCTAACAATGGTTAAAGACTTTATCTCAATGGGAAAACATACTCTTGTGTATATGCACACACACACACACAAAGATCTTTGTAACCAGGTAGAAAGTAAAAATTTCTTTAATGTTGCCATACACAGGGTCAATGAATTTTTCATTCAAGATTTGAACTTCATAATTATTTTTTTTTGACTCTGACAATTTGAGAGATTAAACTTGAATCAGAATCTTTAGACAGTGATTCCCAGAGCACAGTCTAAAAGTAGCGCCACCTAGCTGGGATATCTGAGCACTGCAAAGTTTGTGTCGGGAGAGTTCCACAACAAAGGATTTTCTACCTTCTCAGACATCCGCAGTTCTGTTGCAAGGAAGCCCTGCACGAATGCAGAACACGGAGGTGAAACAATTGGAGCTCGTATCAGAATAGATCGGCGTGTTGCAGAGACTGAGAAAATGCTACAAGCTCCCAGCTGGGAAAACTTGTAATTGCAACCAGCCAGAACATTGATAGAGAGATAGCAAAATTACTAACAAGGGACAAAGAAAATTTAGGAGACAAATAGGGGATGCGTTTTCCTGTGTATGACAAGAACCCTAGTAAATATGACAAAGTGGTCGTCGCGAGCGGAATGTTGAACTGGCGTGAAGAGAATATCAAATTGATTACGACAATGGCAAGCCACATAAAGCGCCGTAATAGCAGCACAGGAACTCGTTTCAAATAAAAGTGAAATAAAAACACTCTCCCAAATTAAGGGGGAAAATGTGAACAAAACTAAACTTCCTGCTTGGGGCAATTCTGTAACCAGAAACTATTGTCAGAAGCAATCAAGACTAATGCTAACATTATCATAAGAGAAGAATGCGGATGTCTGTGGGGACTCCTTCAATCTCCACGTCTACAGCCTCCGCTCCTGGAACGTCAGGGAAGAGCAATCTGGGAGCTAATACCCCATTACAGTAGAATTCGAGCAAGGCTATACCATCAATTCATTTCTAAGCCAAGAACTATCTCCATCCTGAGTCAAGCATATAAAAATGCAGGAGGCAGAAATACGCTTCAGTTATGTATTCCACACTGCAACACTATACATATTGAGATCAACTCAAAAATTGATCATTACAGCTGGTTATTATTAATGAAGTCTTGGTCTAAAGTCGGGGAATTAAAGGGATCAGAAAGACTCTAGATCTCATTTGCAATGGTTATCCTTTGCATAGGCAGGAATAGTTTATTGATGGGCAAAAAAAATAGAGTTGGAAGAACTACACTCTGTGGTTTGGTAGCAATGCAGGTTTCCTCTGCTTCGTCTAGATAGGGACCCTGTTTTCTAGGCCTAAGCAAGCTCAACCCTGTTCTCTGAAACCAAGCAGCTCCAAAGGCCAGTCTGACCAGTGTCCCACCTAAACTGTTACTCCCTGCGCAGAGAGCACACCCAAGACGAGACTGCTTTCCTACAGAAGGATAGTTTTAAAATAACTTCTGCCCCCAAGCTCCTGGTGCCAAACAGTTTTGATAGTCTATCTCCCCACAACCCTTGCGGGCAAGGTAAGAAAGGCAGTATACGAATGCCTAGCAGAAGGCCTAGATGGGCTGCCCACTAGGGAACCCCCCTTCCACATGCCAAAGACTCTTTTACCTACCTGTGTCTATCAATAAAATCTGTCCTTTCCTGGACTTGTGTGGTCTGCAGGTTCACTCAAATCTCTGAGACCAAAGGCTCAGCTGAGGGAGAGATTCTGAATACAGTGAGTAGCACAATAGGGCAAGTGTGGTTATCAGTAACTTGTCAACTATTTCTAAATAACTGGAAAAGTAGATTTATCCAGATTTCATCACTGTGTTGTATACTTCTACCAAAATATCATATATTCCCCCATAGATATGCCTAACTATTACGGATACACAAAAATTAGAAATAAAACAAGTTGATATTTAGCAATGAAATAGGGTGCATAAAAATGGTCCCCTGATTGCTCACTGTATTTCATTTTATACCATTTTATCTTTGTTACGATGCTCACGTGTTTTCTATTTGAATGAATTGTGTTAAGCATTCAGAATTTCTTCCCAAACTCATGAACCGATGTGATCTTAAAATTCTTATCACATAGGAAACTCAAACTTTTTTAAATCACAAAATTCCTAAAGGAAGAATAAAAGAAGCAAATGCAAAGTGAAATTCCTTATCCAAATAATTCACTAAAACAAATAACTACATATTTAGTACGGTACTTTGCATGATTAAATACATTTCACTTGTGACTCTCCATCTCTATGTCTGAAATGAAGACATTTAGAGATTTGTAGAAGATAATCAGATACTTCTCGCCCCACCCCAATGCTCAATGCATTTATTTATTTGTTTTATTGTAATTTTTGCTAGATTGTTATCTACTTTTGCATATCATCATTTTTCCAAAAACAGAGGAAGTAAGATCCATACTGACAGCCAAGGACGCCGCTGCCGTCCCTCCTTCTTCCAATTTCACGTCTCGGGAAGAGCTCAGTCATTTGCTTCCTGACACTTTCACACACACTGATCCAGTGTTCCGGTCACTTCTTTAGTTTCTTTCATGCCTCCTGATGTTGTATCGCAGTGATCTCTCCCTCCCTCTTCCATCCACTTTCACTGTTTTGTGTGTTGTCAATCCTGGGTCTCAAAAGAAAACCCTGCAAGGAATTAAGGTAAGATTGATCTGAACAACTACATGAAGTGAGCTGTGTTCACTGTAGGAAGTTTGAACTATGTGACTCTCAGTTGCCCATCCACAGACCAAATTGTGAGAATTAAAGATGCTTCATTCTACAGAGAAAAGAGACAAATGCATTGCTTTATAACATCTGTGGAATGTAATAAAAGACTGTGGATTAAGTTTAAAGATACTTCAATATATTAATAAGTAACACTACCTATGGACCCTCTTGACCAGAGGGCAGTATTCTATTACATATTAATATAAACTAGGGAATCTTAGAAAACATCTCATTTAATTGCCCGGGTCAAAGAACAAATAAAATCATAGTTAAAACTTATTTAGAAAATGATAAAAATAAAAATATTACATATAAATTCACAAAATGGAGACACTTGTAACTGTATTGCCTGATATCTATAGTTAAGTTGTTCTCATGTACAAGCCATGTTAAAAAGATAAAGTAATCCCTTGCACACAAAGCTCGAAAAGCAATAATAAAATCAATTTAAAATGAAGAAAATATTATGATTAGGAGGAATTTAATAATAGTTGCATCAGAAATCAATTGAATAGTAGATAGTGTTTACAAATGACAATAGAAAAATAGATTTATAGAGTGTTACCAAACACAGAAACTCTCAAAGTGCCGACTTCCAAATACTAATTTGCAGGGTCACAACATCCATTCCTAAGGCCCAGTCTCATAAATAAATTTATTATAGTCTGGATCCTTATAATAACTAACAACTTAGGTGAAAAGTACTTCATCAAACTCAGAGTATACTCCCCAAAATAAGACTTCACAGAAACATTCATTCACTAGCAAACGATGTTCTGATCCTTCAGCTTTATACTCTAGGGGCGAGCAGCCTGATCCAAGAACATTCCTGAGGTCACCTCTGTGACACCAGAACAACAATTACTCCTGACACATCTCCAGTAGAGTGCCAGCAAGCCCTACCAGCCAGTCACAGAGTTTATCCCACAAAATACACAGCTTGTGTGTTAAAAACATATGTTTAAAGTTTTTTGGCATACCCATGTAAGAAGAGAGAGAAGGTACAAATCAAGATTAAAGAATGGAAAATATAAGTCTGAAAACACAGAGAAAATATTTTATTTTAACTGTAATTTTAAAAAAATCCCAGAAGATATGCTATATGGAAATTACAAATTCAAACTAGGAAAAGATATATAGGACATAGATAATGAATATATGTCCCCTCACCCTCCCAAATCCCCATTCCTATTCCAAAATTAGGAATTTACTCCCGTGAGATAATTATGGGAATATGTACAAAAAGATCCAAAGACCCATAGTGCCATATACATAAGATTGGGAGAGCATATATGTAAAATCTCTCTCTATACCCACACACGAGAACGGTCCGGATCATGTAATGTGAGAAATAGACTCATACTGGGCTGCATACTTTCCAGACAGCCCTGGTGTCCCACAAGGATGTCACACACGGCACCAGCCTCACAGCCTGGCTCTTCATTGAGTGAAGAAACCTCTCTTGTCCTTGGAATGGCCACAGAGACGTCCTGCTAGAGCTGACTTCCTTCCAGAAGCGCCTGTGCTGTGTGGGGAACCGGGATAGTGGGAGGTGGTGCGTATTCATCAGAATAACCTGGCATCTCTGGATGTCCTTCTGCCGGCCTGGTGCGTTGCCTCCAGGGCAGGTTTCCTGGGTCCCAGGTGCTTTAGCCCTTACAAAAATCAGGCTTTGGCCTGCCTGACGTTGGTTGCTGTACATACTAAATGTCCTGCCTTTAGAGCTATGTAACAAATGATTAAGAATTTATATGATGAAACCCCTTGTGGTCATAAATGTTACATTACAAAGTATTTCATAAAGCAAACAAATTAGAAAAAGGTATAATTACAAAATATTTTTGGAAGTCTAGAGGCACTGACTCCTGTCTGTCTAAAAAATAGTATTCTTGTTCACCATCACGTAAACTGCGGCTATCAGCTCTAACTCCAGCCACCTTCCAAAGGATGATTCTTGACTATGCTAACAATTTATGAATAAGTCTCGGATTTGATAATTATGTCACATTTTGGATTAGTGGTTGTTTTTAGCCATGTTACTTTTCATTCTATTTCCAGTAAGCATGATAGTGATTAAATATTGATCTTTGTGAATTAATGTATACTATGAAATGTAATAATTTTTCTTGTATCAGTAAAGGATGTGCATTTTGCACTATTTGATACTATAAACTTGGTGGGTATACTGTCATTCCTCTGACCAGAGGGTTTTTTATTTATTTCATTTTATTTTTTATTAAATCATAGCTATGTACATTAATGCAATCTTGGGGTACCATGTGCTGGTTTCATCTACAATTTGAAATATTTTCATCAACTGACCAGGGTTTTGAATAAATATTCTGCAATTTTCATGTTTCCACATTTGCTTGAGCCATGAATAAAAATTTTCCTTAATGTGTTGGGTTTTCTGAAAGCAATGTTCTTAAAAACACATAAACTGAAGTGAATAGAGGCTTTTTGACATGGTGTTTAATGCATTATCAACCTAGTTAATTAATACAAAATTACAACAAGTGCCTATTAACTGTAAGATTTGTGTGTTTCCTATTATGAGTGATGCGGTGAGATCTTTATTCTGCAGGAGCTTAGAGCCTAGGAGAGTGAGGAGAGGTACAAACATATTTATAATACAAAGCAGAGAGTGTGAAGTATTTTGAGAGCTTTACAAATGGCGATGACAGCAGACAGGGTGCCCTTTGTCAATCACTCCCAGCTGGGAAGATTAGGGAAGACTTTAAGGAAAAAAGGAGTACTGGGGCTTGAAAGCCAAATATACTTTGAGCAAATGAAAATAAGGGAAATATTCTGGGACAGGATAGAGGAAAGCCACCAGGTCAAGAGAGTTTAAAGTGTAGTTCAGGAGCAGAAATTGTTTCATGAGATTAAAGAGCAAAGAAAAAGAAGGATTTCTGGCACAGTTGAGAATGTAAGTTGGGACATGATTTGCAAGGCTCTCTCACATTCAGCCTTGCAAAATTATTTTAGAGAACAATGAGCACCTTCCTCTTTTCTATTACTTGAGGTAAGTTGCATTTTGGAAACACATTTCCAAGAATAGATTTCGTGAATATCTTTAGGGTCCTGTTGTCATGGTTAAGTGGGGAGGAAAAATCCCGAGTAAGGGATCCCAGAAAGGGATTCTCACTGCACACTGAACTCTTCCGGTTGGACTTGTAACTCCTAGTAGCTAATTTTAAAATTACTTAGTACTTACCAACTTTCTTCAGACTGGTTCTGATGACAGTTTTTCTGAGGTGAATTCAGAGCCTAACATCACCCGGTATTTTATTGACAGATTCCTTTGCAGGAAACAAACTTGCAGAAATGAAACACTCATTTGTGGTTGCCCGATACCATTGGCTGAGGTATTTCACTATTTTCTTCTCTTGGCAGAATACCGAACAAGGCATTTCTTCTAGTTTTCAGAATCACAAAGACCAGGATTTCCAACTTAGTGATGTCTGCTGGGTGATCTCCTTCTTGGTTCTTTGTCTGTTCTTAGTTGAGAGAATGACCAGACCCAGCAAAGTAAGGCAAGAGCGTGGTGAAGTTTCCTAGGTGTTGCTGGAAAAGAATCCATCCTGCTTAAAGTAATTTAAGGAGGTTTATTCTGAGCCAAATTTGACAATCAAGACCCAGAGCCACACCCAAGTAGCCTTGAGCAAATGGACTGACGGTTTGGTTAACCCACGTTCGGGAGACAGGGATTACAGGTGAGCTCATAAGTAAATCAATGCCTAGAAAACATAGATTGGTTTGGTTCCCAAAGGTAGGACTTTTGGAAGTGGGACCTTTCCAGTTACAGATGGGTTTAAAGATTCTTTAGCTGACAATTGGCTGAAAGAGTTAGGCTCTATCTAAAGGACCAGGAGTCAGTGAGAAAGAAAGCTTAAGAGTCTGTTAGTTAGAGACACAGTGCCTGACAGGCTCAGTGGTTTGTTATGTATATTGAGGACCTGCAGATAGGTCTTGGATAGCCTGAGGCCTGTCAGGGAGTCACAGAGCTCCTCTCTAAGAAGGGGAGGGGCATGCTGAGGCCTGTCTGATTCCCCTTTTCATGGCCAGTAACTCAGTTTTAGGATCTTCTTGGCCAAAAGGGGGTCCAGTCAGTCACCTGCTTCGGGGGAACCTTACGATTTTATTTTAGTTCATAGACTCATGTTATATAACTCCCATCTGTCCATCAAAGTGGCTGAACGTGGCGTTTGAACCCGGAGGAGAGGCCGACCTAGGCCATGTAAAACAGGACCCTGGCCATCATCAGGAGGGTTACGACAGGAGGTTACAACAGGAGGGTCTGTTTGTTGTCTGTGGCAAATATGTCTTACTTTACTCATGTGAACTAGAATAAAATTGTAAGGCTCCCCCCTCAGAGACTGAGTGACTAGACATCATCTTGACCACGAGGATCCCTAAAACTGAGTTGCTGGCCATGAGAGAGGGGATCAGCCAGGCCCCATCAGGCCCCTTTCCCTTCTTAGCGATGTCCTCTGTGACTCACTTACAGGCCTAAGGCTGTAGGAGACGCACCTGCAGGCCCTCAGTACCCGTAACAAACCAGTAGAATCTGTTAGGTACCTGGTATACAACAGACCCTCCTCTTTAGCTCCCCTGTTTACTGCTTCTGCTGGTTTAGACAGAGCCTAACTCTTTCAGCAATTGTCAGCTAAAGAATCTTCAAACCCACCTAAAACCAGAAAGCTCCCCCTTCCAGATGTCCTAATTTTGGGGGCCAAACCAAGGCTTGTTTTCCACATACTGATTTAGGACCCCAGCTATAATCCATCTCCCTGAAGTGTTTCAATCCCAACTGTGACTCCATCACTGAGAGGCCATGTGCTCAAGTCTTCTTTGGTGCGGCTCCAGGTCATGAATGATCCTCAAATTCAGCTCAGAATAAATCTCCTTACATTGTTTTACTAGTATGGCTTTCTTTCTGTCTATAAGTCTTACGGAGCATGCAGGTCTTCCGTGAGCCTCCAAGAAAGCCCATTTGGGGAAGTGACTCCCAAAGTAGATTTCAGCTAATGATGTGATAATTAGCTTTAGGTTGTCCTAGGTCACCTCCCAGACCCTCCCCTGCCTGGTGTGTCTGGCCTGCCCCTGCATTCCTTTGCAGCTGGCAGGCTAAGTTCTGATGGGCTGATTGGGGGGGCATCCCTGCTCCCCGTGTGGTGTGGGCCCTGTTCAGGGAGCCAGCCTTCCTCCCCAGGAGGGCAGGAATTCTCTTACTCTCTACAGGCCAATAACACTTCAGTTGTACCTCTGATTCAACTGAAGTTAACTCTATTTTCTCTCAGAAGTGTTGGGAATGCTTCAGGTTTCATTACCTCATCATCTGTCCTCTTGACCCCATAAAATCATGAAAAGTAAAACAGCTTTTCATAGATAGCCCTTCGCTGTAACTGATTCTCCAGGGTATCTTTGCACTGCCCCATTAAAATGGTGTTGTTGTTCTGATGATATTTCTCAGCAGGGGTGTTCTAAATAACTGATTAATATGCAAAGCCGTAGAAATGTAACTTTTGCTGTTTAATTGGCCAATGGTTAAGTTCTCCAGGCTGCTGAAACCAAACAAAGCAAAATAAAACGTTCCAGCTGTTTTCTCTACAGAGGTATCTAGAATGCTAACAAGCCAGGTAGCTGACACATATTCACAGCGTTGTATGGTATAATTGATGCAGGTTCCCCCATTCAGGGCTGAACAGGGACCCCCATTTCCTAGGGGGGACAATTGCATGTAAGCCCTTGGGCCTCCTTTTCCTTTTTGCCCTGGAGGGATTGCATTCATTCATTTGTTAATATGCTCATTAACATTGAAAACCTTACATCCTTAGACAAAGGACCCACTTAGAGACTTCCCACTTGGGTCTTTCCCTCTGCAGGAGCTCTGGTGATTTTTATTCCTTCTGTATTCTTTTCTTTTTAATAAATCTTTTCTTACCACTGATCTGTAGTCTGTGGGTTCATTCTTTGAATCCCTGAGACTAAGATCTACTGCAGAAAGTAATTCCCGGTGACATAATCTACACATTTCTCACTTTTGATTGTGTGTGTGTGTGTGTGTGTGCAGTACATGGATGTGCCTTCAGATTTAAAGCTAACCCTGGCATGTTGCGTTACCTCTTTAAAGTGAAGATTAAAACATTTATACAATGAATCTTATTTTATGATTTTATTTATAGAATTGTTTTTATGTTGCTAAGCATATTAAATGTTATTATAGTCTGTTCTCAAATTTCTTAAGGCTCTACTTACAGTTAACGTAAAAAAAGAAAAGAAATATAGCACCCAGATGGTTTTGTGATTGTCCTGGATCACAAAACACAATCAAACAAAACTGTTGAAACAGAATTAAAGAAAAGCATATGATATCAACCTTCCCCCACACACATTCCAGATACCCTGTTTTTTTCCAGAGGTTTAGAAAAATAGAGTAAACTCTGAGAAAATGCTTCCAGGAGGAAAGCCAACCCGAGCCCCTCTGCCCGCCCCGGGGCTGGGGCACAGACACACATGCTGTCCGTGAATTCTTCACATATGCTTTCTCTTCTGCTCAGTGAACAAGCACCAAATCACTGGGGATTTTATGCCCAGTGACTTCTCATGAGGCAGATTCTAATTTGGCAACGATTCTAGGATTCTCCTGGTGGGAAAGCTGCTCTGGCAGAAGCGCCCTCACCGATGGTGGGAGATGTTTCCGCCCCTGGCTCTGTTCTCTTTCAGCCAGGCCTGAGATCACAGCTGTTGCTGGGGCTCCAAGCCGAAGGGACCTGGGAGCAAAGACTCAACACAGAGAACTCTTCCCTGTCCCCTGCGTCAAAGGAATTCTCCTTATTGCCTAATGACCCTGACAATATTATTTCTTAGCATGAAATGTTACCTGAGATGTATAAAGTAGCACTGTGTATAGACCAAAGAATTTGAGTGTGATGACACTTCTTGGAAGTGACAAAGAGGTATGGAAGCCTGATTTTCCTGGGGTAGCGTGACTGCACAGTCAGTAACTGATGAGGTGTTTAAGAAATAAAGACAATATTAACCAAAAAAAAAAAAAACAAAATTAAGAATGAGTAAAAAATGATCGCCCTGCCAGGGGGGACAGTTTTTTTTTTAATTTTCTCTATACATATACATGTGTTTATTTGGTTTCCAGTTTTTGCCTTCACAAAATTAAAAAGGCTTAAAATTTAATAATAATAACAATGTTAAAGATAAGGACTAGAAACAAAAACCTTGTAAAGAAGGAACAAAGATGCATTCAGAAAAGAAATCAGACGATTGCTGAAAAAATAATAAAAAGAAGTTAACTGATGGCTCCCTACTGAACCTCAGAGTCAAAGCATCTTATGATAGACATACTCTTATCTGACAATGTGAATGTTACCTTTTTATTTTACGTTACTATTATTGCTCAATATTTCGTTGCAACAGACATGTTTTAATGGAGAAGTATTTTACTCATAGAAATAGTCTTGAGCAAACTGTGAGATTTATTCATTTATGTACGTATGTATTTATTTGAGACATAGTCTCACTCTGTCACTGCCCTGGGTAGAGTGTGAGAGTCACAGCTCATACCACTTGGGTTCAGGCAATCCTCCTGCCTCAGCCTCCTGAGAGGCTGGGACTACAGGTGCCACCCGTAATGCCTGGCTAGTTTTTTTTTTTTCTTTATTTTTAGTAGAGACAGGGTAGTTTTGACTGCTGAGCTCAAGCAATCTACTTGCCTTGCCCTCCCAGAGTGCTAGGATTGCAGATCTGAGCCTCTGCACCAAGCCTCAGACTGTGAGATTTAGAATGTGTGATGTTTCTTGCTGCCAGCACTTCTGATACCAACCTGAACCACGGTACACTCCACTCTTGTGTGTGCTGAACACGCAATAGCAAATTCTGGCTTATCTGAATGCAAATATTTAAAAAGTAGCACCTTTTTATAAATTAACAAAACCTATAATTTTTAGGAATGTCCTTAAAGAGAAACTAAAAGAGGGCCCTTTTTGCAAACCATTAAGATAGATGGTTCCAGCAGCTGCTAATGCCCAGTATTTCCAGTCAAGCCAATACAAACAGTTCCAATTCCTCATTCACGGTGCTATGTGAGGTAAATACGATGCCTTCCATTACTTCATCAGAAAGACTGAATTTCCACAAAATCGGATCCTGAAGATTAGTTTTTCCAGGGAGACTTCTCCATGAATTAGTAACCACTTGAAACATATTCTTTTCTAAAGAGATAATAATTTCATGACATCTCATTGTATGCGTCATTGAAATAGTTTTGTATGCATGTGAAAGAGAGATAGAAATATTTCTGAGAGAAATGGCAGACAAAGAATTGTCTGTGCAGTGTGTGTGCTGCCTGTGGCTATTTTACAAGGAAATCCACGAGCTCTCAAATAATGTGAAAATCTTCTTGAGAGGCGCGGTGGCACAGCAGTCACTGAACCAGAGAAATTCAATTTGCCTACTGTAAAGTATGTTTTGTCTCTCTCAGAAAGCTCTAAGTCAATCCAAAATTACTTTCTAGAAGCAGTCTTTCTGGCCAAGGAAGGGTGTCCAGGGTCTAGAACAGGACGGGGTACACTGGGGTAAAACTGTCAAACACGTTCAGTGCTGCCCTCAGTCCTCCGAGGGGAACCACAGGCCAGCCTGGAGGTCACTGGTCTCTTTGTGTTTGAAATTCCTGTGTATTTGCTATTGAATAACCTTTAGTCTTTGATCTACATTTACTTTAATAACGCCAAGGGAGAAATGGGAAACAGAAAATAGCTGTTTAGATTTATAATAATATGTGGATGTATAAGGATCTATATTTCTGCTTGAATTCTGTGAATCATAAATTATTTTCAGGTAGCTTTGAACATGCTTGGGCAGTTTTGAAATACCATTCTAATACATATCTTTGTGGTTAATCACTGGGTATGTAAATCACGGTTCAAATAAACTACCTCAAAACTTATATTTTCCCCTAAATTAAGTAGTTAAACTTACATAACACATATCAAAACTTGGGAGAGTCTGTTAAACATCATTTTTTACCCTGCTTAGTCTAGAAATCATGATATAACTTATGTTATGTCTAATACTATTATTAACTTAATCATACTGTGTATTATATTAATGATGGGATCTTCATAATAATTTTTGAATCATCATCATTAAAGAACTGTCATAATCCTGATAAAATAAAGTCAGTTCAATGTGACTGTTAAGTTCTATATCCAAAATTGTTAATGATAATTATCTTAAAATGATTTAAGGAACACAGAAGTCTATAAAAATAGAGATTTGGCAAATAACTTTAGTACTTTGGTATAATTTTTTTGTTTGTTTTTAAAACTAAGATAGGATTCAATTTCAGTATTTGTAGCCAAATGTAAGAAATAGTTAAATAAGTACTTTTAAGTGTTTATTAATCAAAGATGGCAAGATTATAGTTTTTAATGATGGTTTATAAACAGAAGTGTGCAAGAGAATCCTTTGGAAATACATACAGTTCTATATGTCAATTAAAAAAATAAATAAATCAGCAAACTAATGTAACCTAATTGTACCCTCATATTAATCTGAAATTTAAAAAATTAAAAGAAAAAATAAATCATTAAATTTGAAAAAATTAAAGGAATATAAAAATGGCCTGTATATGTTGTTTAAAAAGGTAGCTATGTGAGACATACTCTCAAAGGTTCTAGCTCACTGGTTGGATGCCAACTAAGACACCGTCATTTCAACAAGCTGTCCAGAAATGATGATGGAGATGATTATGTCAGTACCAGTGGAGGGGAACAAAACCCTGTCATACATATGTCTACCAGAACACATCTGAGAGCTGATCTTTAAGCCTGAAATGTATGTGCTATGCTACTATTTTAGTAATCTTGATATCTTTTAAATTAATATGAAATATGTTAAAATTTTCTTTGGAAAGAGGTAAGAGTAATAAACTACAAAGAAAGCTATGGCTTAAAAAAATCTGTGTCTGTGAAGTAAAGGACTTATTTTTTTCAACAGAGGTCATTTAATTTGCCTTATTAGTGCAGAAACTTTGGTTTGTAATAGGATAGAATATTTATAAATGACTCGATGATCATTTCTCTGCAACCCATATCTCTAAGTAATCAATAATTTGGATCCGTCAATCAAAGGGAAATTTATGATTATACTCTCAAATTTGTACGCCATGACACTGGTAAGTATTCCAGAATATTTTTAAACGTAATTAAGTATCCATTACTTTGCTCAGCTACAGACAGCTGTGAGATGAGTCTAACTAACAAATTGTTTTTAAAATTTTAATTATTCTAAAAATGAAAAGGAAGTATACATGTTGGCCAATTATTACCTTTACTGTATATGCTTTCTTGATCACAATCTGATCAAAGAATCCATTAGTGATGCCTTATTTTTTTTGTTGTTTAAATTAATTACTACTTAAAGTATTTTCCACGTGGAAATCACATAAAAATTCGTAAAGCTATTTGGATTTTTCTGGTATCTCATAGGGCATTATAAAATGAGCAAGTTTGAAAACACTAATGCTCTCAACATTTAAAAACAGGTACTTTGGTTAAATAAGAGGTTCAGAACTGTGCAATAATATGATTCAGTATAGCATGGCTTTTTGTCAAGGAAAAAAATAATCAGCCAAAAAAAGATGTGTTCACTATGGAGCTCAGGAAAATGGAATTTCTCGGCCTCTGCCCTTCATGAGACCCTTCCAACTACCCCACCCCTTTTCCCATGCTAAATAAAGATTGTATTCTATATAATACCATAATCTTAGTTTTATTTTCTCTTTTCTTAAAGTGAGTTGCCAAATTATGTGAAATTCAGGCCTGTAAAACTTATATAAAGGGAAATCTTTGTAGCTGAAAGAAAACAAGAAACCCAGCACATAACCCCTCTGCCTTCATTTGATAGCTCTTACACCATGGAAGCCATTAAAATTTTTCTTTTCTCAAAATAGAAAACAGAACTATGTATATGCATTCATACCGACTGTGGCCGTGGGGAGCCTGCTGCAGGCGGCCCAGCTCAGAGTCTTCGGCCTGAGTGCTTCCAATCTTGTACCGTTGTTGCTGAATAGGAGCAATGAGCTATAGCTTTGGGATGGTTGTACACTGGTGGGTGACCATTCTGCCAATCCAGGCTGAGTGAGTTCTGAGTATTTCATGCAGAGCAAGTCTGGACTTAAGAATTCTCTCAGCATTTGCATGTCTGGAAAGGTCTGTATTTCTCCGCTCTCCTCCATTTATGAAGCTTACTTTTGGCAGATATAAAATTCTAGGTTGACAGCTGGGGCCCCTAATCCCTCTGTCTTTTTAGGTCTCTATTGAGAAGTCTTTGTGTGGCCTGATATTTTCCTCTAACTATTTGCAGAAGTTCCTTCCTCATGCTGACTTTGGCCAGACTGTTGACTTCTATCATGGTCATTGCCGATTTGCAACGAGCCTCCCAAGTGTTCATTGATCTTTTTGTGTCTGGAGGTCTAAATCTCTAGCAAGACCAAGGAAGTTTTTCTCAGTTATCACCTCAAATAGGTTTTCCAGCCCTTATAGATTCTTTTCTCTGCCCTCAGAGATGCCTATGATTATTATATGTAACCAATTTACATAATATCTTGTAGGCTTTTTTCATTCTTCAATTCTCTATTGATTATTTTTGACTGACTGCATTAAAGAATCATCTTGAAGCTCTGATTTTCTTTCTTCTGTCTATTCTTCAAATTTTCCCATGTTTTGCATTTCTTTAAATAAATTTTCATTTCCAGAAGTTCCATTTTTTTCAAATATGTCTGTCTCTTTAGTGATTTTTTCATTCACTTCTTGAATTGTTTTTAAGTTGAGTTGGTTTTTCATTTTTTCTTGAATATCCTTGAATCTATAATTTTAGAATTCTTTTAATATTTTCATTCATTTTAATATTTTTATGTTGGTTGGTATCCATTGCTAGTGTTATGGAGTCTCTCAAAGACCACACCACCAGACAAGTCAGATTTAAAAAGGAGTCTGTTATTGAAGAGCTGGCTGGTGACTGCCTCAATGTCCTGACATGGGGTTTCTGAAAGCAGCCCTGAGTTGTCTGTGGCTCTGGTGTTTATAGGACAAAACTTTTCCAGAGGGCAAGCAAGCATTTTTACAGAAGTGAAAATCTCAGTTAAAGTGGTAGGTGGAATCAGGAGGGTAAGGTGGTTAGTCATTTTACACAATGCTATGATCACAAGGGTGATTAGTGATTTTCCTTCCTTGCAAAATAGGTACAAACCACAATGTCCCAGGGGGGAAATGCTGGGAGAGGAACTTACAGGTGAGGGTCATAAAGGGAATGACCATAAAACATTATAATCACCAGGACCACGATCACAAGCAAATGCATTTACAGTTACACAATGGGAGGGCAAACAAGAGGAACTAGTTTTGAAGGATTTTAAAAGGGAGTAAATAGTAAAATGGAGTCAAGTTTGTTCTTTTGACATTTCAGTATCATATACGGATGGTATGAAGACCACCTTAACATAATCACGAGGGTGTTGTCACAAGGGTAGTGACTTTCTACACAATACTAATAATTCTAACAGTTCTAACCAGGTACACTTAAAATACCATGTAATGGGTGGGGAGGCAAGTGGAACCGGTTTTGTTTTTTTAAAGCAATAAAATGTACCAAAACAACAGAACGGAGTCTGGCTGCTTCTCTTTCACCTTAACACTAGAAAGCTGGTGTTCTTTTCTTACGACATCCTTTCATTCTGATTTTCATACTTCTAGGGTCTTGTCACTGACCCTTCACATCTGGAGAAGCTGGTACTTCTTGTTTTTGGATTTTCTTTTGTTTAGATGAGACTTTCTCCCCTCACCTCTGTCATAGAGGTATATTTGAGGCGTATGTGGCTTACAAACCTTGGCTTTGTCTGTGGGTGAGTTAATGCTCTAGACTCTGAGTAGAATCCGTGGTTGTAGATATTCTTAGTGTGGTGTTCTTCTCAGTTGCTAGTCATTTGAAGACTGTATCAGTGGTGAGCTTGTCTCACTTTGATAAGACAGGATGGAGCTCTTTGAAAGCCTTTCTCTTTCCCCAGCCCATGTTTTCTTAACCATGTCAGTTGCTTTGGCATGCACAGTTTGTTTGTTTGTTTACTTATTTTGGGGCGGGGGGGGATAGAGTCTTACTTTGTCACCCTTGGTTAAGTGCTGTACTGTCATAGCTCACAGCAACTTCCAATTCTTGGGCTCAAGCAATCCTCTTGTCTCAGCCTTCTGAGAGTTGGGACTCCAGGCTCCCTCTACAACACCTGGCTATTTTTAGAGGCAGGGTCTCACTCTTGCTCAGGCTGTTCTTCAACTCCTGAGCTCAGGTGATCCACCCACATCAGCCTCCCAGAGTGCTAGCATTACAGGTGTGAGCCACCGCACCCAGCCCCACCTCTGTGCACAGTTTAATCTCTGAGACAGTAGGTGGCATTTGTGGGTAAGAAACAATCTCTCCCTGTAGGATTGAGTCCGTAAAAGGCTGTGCAAATTGATCTCCATGTCAGCAGGTGGCACTTTGTTGGAAGGAACAAGCACAAGCTGCGATGTTTGATACTGTGGACTTGTGTCTTCCAAACTTGAGTGGATGCTAGAGACCCCAGGCAGACATCTAGAAGCTGGACTTTAGGGGGAAAAGGTCCGAATGGATAGAACTGGGGAGAAACCTGGGTTCCAAGTTGAGGCAAGCTGGAAAAACCTCCATTCCCCTTACAGGAAAGCCACCCTTTTGTATTGGAGTGAATCCTCTGGAGTAAAAGAGCCCAGGAGAAAAGTTATGGGTTAACAACATTCCATGAAAGCCTCAGCCTTCAATACCTCAAAGGGATGGCCACTTACCAGATACTTGGCTCAAACTTCTCTTCTAACTGGAGGGCCATGGCTCCCAGTAATCCTGGCACCCATGAACATGTACCTGATGGCTATGGCATCCGGAGGGTGGGATCCACTATCGGCTCCCGAGGGGAAAGGCATGGACTTCTCTCTGGGAACCTCAGCCAGCAACACCCCCAGAGGGGGAAGCCCATAAATCAATCAAACTGCACTTCCTTTTGCAGTGGTTGGGGTCGGGGGAAGCATCTGAAAGGCAGCTCCTTGACCTCTCCAGTCTCCTGGGAGGGTGGATTAAGTTCTCCCCACTGCTGTGTGTTGCTGCCAGTGCCTGGGCTTGAGGGGGTGGAAAATCTTCCAAGAAACTTGGTAGCCTACTATTCTCTGAAGGCTCTTAGAAGGGAGAGGAGGGCTCCCCTAAAATCCCTGGGTTTGATCATCATCAAGGTTATTTTTTTCTTCTGTACTATTCCTTCCTTACTGTGAATTTTCCTTCATTAGTCCCAGGCGAACTCTGGCACCTCTCTGTGATCTACACTTGATCTTCATCTCTTCTTCCCTTTCCTTTGTCTGAAATCTATTCTTCCCCCCAGTGTGGTCAGGAAATCCATGTCTCTAGTCACCATCTTCCTCCCCCCATTGCTGAATTTCTTGTGCTGTTCCCTTTTCTATTGTTCCTCTGTCTCGTGCCAGTGATATTCACAGAGCCTAGGAGGCTAGAAAGGGAAGGAATCTTTTCTGCTCCTACACAATCTATTTCTAAAGGCTGGATTGACCGTGGTGAGAAGATGTAACTTTGCTTTAAGGTTCTCTGGTAGCAGTGGGATCCCGACTGGAAATCTCTGTGGTGTCCTTAACAAGTCTCGCTGAAACTCACGCTGGCAAATTTCTTTTCTATCCTTATCGCTTTCCTTATTCGCAGTCTTAGAAAAGCACTCAAAGTAACTATTAAATTTTACTTTATAAAAAAGAGACTTGCCAAAAAAACTAAGTGAAATAAAAGTGACCAACTTGCAGGTTTAAAAAACAATGATTAATGAAAATAGGTAACTCCTCTAATTAGCGGTGCGTTTGTGTGTGGTGTTTAATATTTCTTTTTGTTCTTTTGGGATTACTTTTAGACAGAAAAACACCAGCTCTAAAACATTTTTGCTAGAAAAAAGATAAAGGGAAAAACTTAGTTTTAGAAAATAATTTTATAAATTGTCTAAAACATGAAGTTGATCAAGTTTAAAAAATATGTTCCTCTTAACCCATATTCATAATATATTAGATTATTGAAAAAGAAGTGCTCACAGCACAAAGACAGACTGAAAATTTACCTAATCATATAAATGTTTTGCTTCCAGAATTCCAAATGGTTTAAATGTGATTCAACTGTTCCACTATTTCATTTTTTCAGGCATTGTCATGTAGCTAAACAAATATTAGAAATTGGCTATTCTCATACTTTTCCCTGGACTTGTCACGTGCCACTTGCCTCCTGTGGCCTTCTTAATAAAGAGTTGTAACATTGGTAGGTGAACCTTTGGAGCACTGGGCCTTGCTTTCAGACTGAGAAAATCACATATAATTTTGGAACCTCTTTGTTTTCTCATTTGTAAAATGAAAGATTTATATTACTTTTTGACAGTCAACCCAGCCATTAAAATGTGTACAAATATGAAATATTATTAGTGGTAGAGAAATATTTGAACTCTAGCCAGCAGAGAAATGCAACTACATTAATATTTGGGAAAAAAAATCTCTACATCAGCCATTTTACATTATTTCACCTCTTCTACATTAATTTACTCTCTAATTTTTTTATCTCGCTTTCCATTTTGTATTGATTTTGCCTTTGGGAGTGGGGGAAAAACAGAAGAGAAAATGAGAAGAAAAAATAGTATAGGTAGGATGATGACTAAGAAAAGAGAAAAATAAAATAATTGTTTCTTTCTTAGTATTTTTAAATAATCTGTAGTTTAAAAGGATGATAAACTATGGTTCAGTTTCAACTTGAATATAAGGCCAGCATTAGGCAAATTCCCTGAATGAAGAAACCGAGTAGCAACATAACCAGGTGACGCCTACAGATTATTTAGTTTAATGTAGTTTTGGCTTCCGGAGAACACGTCTATAGTGGATTTTAGGAGTAGATGAACTCAGTTGAAACTATTTCTCTCCTTCTGCCTAAAAATGTAGTTTGGATTAAAAAATATTTGTTTTCAGTCAAGTCAATTAAAAGTAATCCTTCTGCGTTTAAGCACCAATGCAAAGAGAAAGTCAGAGGGATCATGTCTATTCTCACAGGATCCGTCATCCTTACACATACCTGGTTATAATTACCATCGTAATTATCAACTTGAAACATACTTCTTTATCTTTCCCATCTTCTGATAAGCTTTTGAAAATAAAAGCTATGTTTTAATGCAGTACTGGACACATTAAGCAGAATTTGTTTTTAATGGTTATTGAATAAACGGATTAATAGTATACTATTTTGATATATTAACAAAATATGCTAGAGTTCAATTTAGATTATTAGGAAAGTAAGATTACCAAAGTTATATATTTGGTAATGTACTATTTCTTTTGAATTTTTTTATGTTTCCACTCACTTATTGGTAAAAATAAAAATATATTTGATGTTATACACATATTTTTACTTATTTTTTGTGTACTTTTAAAGGTAAAGTTATGATTATTCAATTCTGATGCACTACTTTTATAAACTTTTTAACATTGGGCGGTGCCTGTGGCTCAAAGGAGTAAGGCGCCAGCCCTGTGTCCCAGAGGTGGTAGGCTCAAACCCAGCCCTGGTCAAAAACTGCAAAGAAAAAAAAAAAAAAAACAACTTTTTAGCATTTTCAGATATTTTGAAAGTGTAGTAAAAGATGTAATCCATGGTGCAGTGATTAGCATCTCATAAATATTGTGAATGAATGAATGACTCACTAAATAAACACCCTGCTATACATATTTCCACATCAGAATATTTTTTTAAAAAAATTAAACAGTTACTTCCTGTTTAAAATGCAATCCAATGTTATGTTATCAAAAAACAGATGCTTTTAAAAATATATCTTTCACTATAGTTGGAACTGTTGGCTTTACACATATTTTTTCTTTTGCCTTTTCAGAGCACATACTCTAAAATTGGAATTCTCATGAAAGTGGTGTTATTTATGTGATTTCTTTTGTAATTTGCTATTTTTGTAACTTGCTATTTTCCATTACCTATTTGGATCCTTCAATTATTCAAAACGTAAAGATCAATAAGAAAAAGAAAAGTTCATTAATATTTAGTCTTTTAAAGATATGACTATTCTAATATCTCTACAGCAAGGAATCCAGAGAAGAGTTGTCTAGCTGTCAATCGGGTTGATAAGTATGTATGCAATTTTTATCATTATATGGAGAGGTAATAATATTTTATGGTGCATGAAACTATATGGTGCATTAAAGTCATCTTTACATTAAAATAATTTATTCAGAATGGAATGGAGCAAGATGATAGAGTAGGAACCTCCAGTTTCATTCACCTACAAAAACTATCAATAGGAAACAAGTACCCACCCTTTAAAAAAAACCTTTGCAAGATCTAAGGACATTGATGAGAGATCAAAGAATCTGGTCTTAGCATAATAATAAAATAATGTGCAGTGAAGGGTAGAAAACTTGGATTCTGCATTCCCAAAGAACACCTGCCTCAATCCTAGGAAGTACACCATGGAGAGAGATGCTGTCTGCTGAGGAGAAGGAAAGGCAACTGTGTGTAGAACTTTGTCTTGGAACCTAGTGTTGGGGAAGCCATGATAAAGTTAGAGCCCATTGTTCTAGGTCACTATGCACAGGCACATCCTCTAGACCCACCTTGGCCCCAGATGGGAGCCTGTGGCCCTGGCTCCAGGAAAGAACCTGTGGCTTTGCAGAGACTTACTTAAGATCTGGCCCATTTCACTGCTGGTTGATTAGATTAGAATATAGAACCCAGTAATATACCCACACAAATATGCTGAACCAGATCTTAACAAATGTGCAAAAGTAACTCCATGGAGAAAGAATAATTTCCCAGTGGCATAATTTCTACTCTGTTACACAGGCTGGAGTGCAGAGGCATCATCGTAGCTCACTGAGGCCACTCCTAGGCCCTTGTGCCTTGGTCTCTCAAGTAGTTGGGCCTATAGGGGTGTGCCTGGCTAATTTTTCTTATTTTTTCATAGAAATATGTACTTGGTATGTTGCCTAGGCTGATGCCAAACTCCTGGCCCCAAGCAATCCTCCTGATTTGGCCTCCCTGAGTATTAGGAACATAGACTTGAGCCATCATGCCCAGAAAGAAGAGCCTTTTAAACAAATAGTGATGGTGCCATTTGGCTTCTATAAGTCAAGAATGAATTTTGACTTAAAACTCAAACTTCACAAAAAAATTAACTGAAAATCATGGACTTAAAATATAAAAGTATAGATGGTCTGGAAGACACTTGAGGAATATTTTGAGACTCACACCCAGTGAAGAGTGTTCATATATAACACCTTAATTACTATTTATAAAAGGAAAGTGGGTAATTTATACCACATCAGAACCTTAAAAAAATGTTCTGTGAGGCATTCTATAAAGCAGAGAAAAAGGCAAGCTATAGAGTAGAAGAAAAAATAATTTATATGCACACATATACACATAAAACAAAAGGCTTTCGTTTGATTCCAAAAAGATCTGTCAAAACACTATAGTAAAGGACAAAACACTTTAATTAGAAAATGGGGAAAACATATTAACAGACATCTCCCCACAAGCACATAAAAAGGTGTCACTAGGTATCAGGAAAATACAAATGAAGACCAAAATTAGTTTCCTTTACCTATGAGCATGCTTAAAAAATGGTGAGAACAAACATTACTGAGGCTGTAGAGTAACTTGGTTGCTTATACATTGCTGGTAAGATGGAAATGCTACAGCCATTTTGGGAAAGAGCATGGTAGTTTCTCACAAAACTAATTATGTGCTTCTAATACGACACAGCAATTACACTCTGGCATTTATTTTGAGAAATGAAAACTTCTCTCAAAAAATCTTTACATGAATGTGTATAGCAGCTTTTTTCATAACAGTCAAAAATAAGCAACAATCTAAATGTCCTTTAATGGATGAATGGCTAAAAAAACCATTATACATCTATCACATGAAACATTTCTCAGCAATAAAAAGGAATAGAGAATTGATGAATGCAACAACTTGAATAGATCTCAAGTATTATTCTTAGTAAAAAATAGCCAATCTCAAAAGATTAAATATTATTTATAGACTAATCCCATTCATATATGTTATCGAAATGACAAAATTGTTAAAGAATAGTGTTTGTCCTATGCTACTGTGCAGTGGAAAGAGGAAGGGTGACGTGGTAAGGTGGGGACACTTGTGCAGAGACCATTGTGTACTCTCTCTATGCAGTGCTGAACACAGCAATCTACAATGGTGATAGAATTGTATAGAAGTAAACACACAGAGCGCATGTAAAAATTGGGAAATATGAGTAAGTCCTTTGGACAACACTGATGTTAATTTTCTGCTTTTGATAATATGCTATGCAAGATGTTATCACTGGGAAAGCTGGGGTCAAGAGTACGTGGAGTTTCTCTGTTTTTATGTGCTACAAAAACATGTAAAGCTACAACTATTTCAATTTTTAAGAAGGCAGAATAAAGACATTTTTTAGGCCTGGAAAAGCTGAAAGCACTTCTGGGACTAGGGTAAGGCAAGCTGGTAACCTAAGAAACAAAACTTAAAGAAGCATCCACTCCTAGGAGCTGACCCGGTACTTGCCTTAGCCTGAAGATTGAATGCCTCCTAACTTTTGTACCTTGGGAGTCATGTTTGCTTCAAACTAGTCCAGGACCTCCTCAAGGTATTCATTACGAGTAGAACTGCACTGTAAGAAAATTCAAAGGAAGCCTCCTTAGGCAGAAGGGAAAAAATACTAGGTAGAAATAAGGGTCCACACAACGTCATGAAGAGCATAGGAATGGAAAACACAGAGGTAAATATACGATTTTTTTAAAAAAGATAACTTAAGTCATTTTAAAAGACAAATGAATATCTGAACAAAAATAATAACATTGTATTGTGATAGTTTAAAACACATAGAGATAAAATAAATGAAAAATATTTGAAAGATAGTGAAAAACAGAAATATAATATTTTAAGCTTTCTATACTATACATGAACTTGTATAATATCACATGAAAGCAGAAGGGTGTTACAAACGTATAATGCATTCCCCAAAGAAGCAACGAAAATAAGAAAACAGAAAACACAGGCTTACAAAAAATACTCCATGTATATAAGAAGGCAGAAAAAGGAAAAAAAGGGAACACAACTTTGAGGTTCAAAATATTAGATTCAAAGCAACATAAATGAATACTTATATTAAAAATAAGTGATCAAAACACTTCAATTAAAAAGCAGAATTTGTCAGAATGAATAAAATATCAAGGTTCAAATATATGCTGCTTACTAGAAATACACTTTAAATATAAAGACACAAATAAGTTGAAAATAATATACATTGTTAATCAAAAGAATGTTGGAAAAGTTATGATGATGCCATATGAAGCATATTTCTTCTTTTTCTTCTTCTTTTTTTTTTTAGAGACAGAGTCTGACTTTATCACCCTCGGTAGAGTGCTGTGGCATCAGAGCTCACAGCAACCTCCAGCTTTTAGGCAATTCCCTTGCCTCAGCCTCCTGAGTAGCTGGGACTACAGGCACCTGACACAACGCCCAGCTATTATTTTGTTGCAGTTTGGCCAGGGCCAGGTTTGAACCTTACACCCTCAGTATATGGGGCCAGGGCCCTACCCACTGAGGCACAGGTGCCATCTTGAAGCAGATTTCTTGCAATACTACTATGGATAAATAAGATAATGTCATAATGATAAAAGGATCAATTCACTGAAGGAGCATATGACCTAAAATATTTATGTATGTAATAACAGAATTTCGGAATACATGAAATGAAAACTGGTAGAAATTCAAGGAGTAATAAACAAATCTATAAATATAGCTAGATAATTCAAAATGCCTTTTTCATCAATTCATAGATCAAGGAGACAGAAAAGTCAGTAAGAATAAGAAGACTTGAGTAACACCATCAATAAACATGACCTAACTGACATTTACAGAACACAGCACACAACAAAACATCCGTTCCTCATCATATGAACGTTAACAGTGATGTCTACATTCTTGTCATGAAACAAGTATCAGGAACTTAAAATAACTGGACTCCTGTAAAATATGTTCTGTGACAAAATGGACTTAACACATCCCTCAAAAATCCTTTAATGTTTTAAAATTAAATAGCACACATCTAAAAAACACATAGGTCAAAAAAGTCAAAATGTATTAGAAACTATTCCCTAACTAAAAGAAAAGTACAGTATGTCAAATTTTTGGAATAATGCTAAAGTAATACATGGGGGGATTTTAAACCTATTACTAAAAATGAGCTCAGCTTCCACATTTAAAACACTAGGACAAGGTGGAGAAACTGAATACAAATGATTGAAACAAGCAAATAACAAACATCAGCATTGGTCTGACTCTGTAGACTGGAAAGGAGGGACATGATAGAGGAAATCAGTGAACTAAAAGATGACTTGTGAGAATTTCAATAGATTTCTGAACCTCTAGCCCGGGAGTTTAATATCTTACTTCCTGTGGGCAAAATGTGACATTGGTCTGCTGTGCATGGTTGCGTGCTGAGAATGTGTGTGCATATGAACAGCCCTGCATTTTAAAGGGCTGTTAAAAACAAACCCAAAGAGGGGTAAATAGCGGAGATCCGACGTGAACCACAGCCTGAAATATCTACTATCTGATTCTTACAAAAAAATCTTAGTCACCTCATTCTCTAGTGAGAATCATCAAGAAAATTTAAAAAGGACAAATATTAACAAATGCTGATAATACTACATAGAACAAATTTTAAAAGGAAAATAAGAAAGTATGAGCAACTTTAGGCTAATTAGCTTAACAATTTAGATGAATTGTTCTAACAGTTCAATTGTTCAATTTAACAACAATTGTTCAAATTAACAAACAGATGAAATGGGCAAATTCCTTGAAATCAACCAACAAAGGTCACTCAAGAAGACATAAATAACGTTAGTAGTATATATTTTAAAGAAACTTAATTTATAGTTGAAACTATTCCATAAAGACAACCAAAGTCTCAAATGCACTCACTGATAAGTTTTAACAAATAATTTTTTAAAATTACCAATTCTTTCCAAACTCTCCCAGGAGATAAAGAATTCTGGGAATCCTTTATGTTGATATTAAAATCATAGAAAGACATTATTAAAAAAAAAACAAAACTACAAACCATTATACCTCATGAAATTAGATGGAAAAATTCTAAACAAATATTATCACCTAAAATCCAACCATCGCTGACAAGGAAAAAGCGTAATAATACAGTGGAGTTTATGTTAGGATTTTAAGGTAGATTTAACATTAAAAATTAACCTAAGTCAAAATATTAATAGTAAAAATATACAGGAAGTGCACTTGGACACAAACTTAAGGCCACTCTAAATAAATACAACCACAGAAAGCAATTGATAAAATCCAGTAATTACCCCTGTAAAATTCTTAGCACATTAGAAATGGAAAGATAGTTCGTCAATTTGATGAAAGTATTTACTAAAATATTACAACTAATATTGTACCTAATTGTCAATATTGAATAGATTCCCCTCAGGATCGGGAATAAGATATGCTTACTGGATCCCACCATTGATTTTTACACTGCGCTAGTACCAAACCAACAAAGAACAAGAAAAACAAATAAAATCACACTAGGAAAGGAAAAAGAAAAGGGAAAAAATGGATTTATGTACAGATGATATAATCACCTATACAGAAAATCTGGTAGAGCTTACAAAAAGTCTACCAGAAGTAGTGAGTGAAGTGAGTTTAGCAAGGCTGTAGACTATGAG
Organism: Otolemur garnettii; assembly: GCF_000181295.1. Lineage (NCBI taxonomy): Eukaryota > Metazoa > Chordata > Mammalia > Primates > Galagidae > Otolemur > Otolemur garnettii. Next base: position 13,121,923 of record NW_003852425.1, on the reverse strand, counting down.
TCAATATAGTTTATTTTTACTGCGTATACACTAGTAAAGAACAATCAGCGGTACACATTTAATTCAGATATTAACAATAAGATAACCAATACAATTTGCAGTAGCAATAGAAGCACGGACTACTCAGAGGAGGTCTGAAGAAGATCGGCAAGATCCCTTCACGGAAGATGGATGACAAGAAATCAGTGAGAGAAATTAAAGAACTAAATAAACGGTTTAGTCCTGGTTTGTTGGACTTAAGATTCAATAGTCTAAGGTATCTATTCTCCTATAATTGATCTGTAAATGTTATATAATCTTGGTCAAAATCCCAGAAGTATTTTTTAAAGAAATTGCCAGGTGAAAATTTGCACTGAAATGCAAGAGATCTAGAACATCGCCCCCTGAAATTCCAAAAAGATCACCATGAGAGGACTACCAATATCTGACTTTAATACTAATTATAAAGGTATGTTATACAGCTTTACTTCTTATACAAATTGTTCTAAAGTATTATTTTGTCACAAAGATAATTTATATCAATATGCTGGAATGAAGACTCCTGAAATCAGCCTACATGTACAGGGCATATGTGGACAGAATGTGACTTCCAATAACGTTGCAAAGGAAATTGAGTGGAGAATGGACATCATTTTTCAGAAATGTGCAAGAATAATCAAATATTCATATGCAAATGACCAACTTTTATCCCTTCTGATGCCAGAGACAAACATTTACTCAAAATGAAAACGAGATATAAATGTGAAATTGAATCTATATAATTCTAGACAAAGTCTGGATTAGGCAAAGCCTTCTTAGATATGGTTCTAAAACTGGGATCCATTAAAAAAGATAAATTGTAATTTATCAAAATTAAAAATACACGGAAATACACTGTTAAAAGTAAGGGCATAACCTGGGAGAGAAATACTTGCTAAATATGTCTCAGAATGGATCTAGAATATATAATGTTAAAACTTAATAATAATATCATTAACAATCTGCTCTCTAAGACTGAATGTGTCCCTCAAAGCATGTTGCAAACATAATTCCCAATGCCACAGTGTCGGGCAGTAGGGCCTGATGGAAGATGTGTAAGTTATGAGGGCTCCACCCTCATTAATGGATTAAGCTGGTTATAAAAGGACTTGAAGCCTCAACTTACACGTCTTGTTTTCTCTCACTGTGTGATGCCCTCCCCCCTGTTATGATAGAGCAGGGAGGCTTTCCTTAGACACGGCCCCTCCATCTTAGACTTCCCACGAACAACGAAATTTGTTCTTTATAAATGACCCAGTCTATGGTTTTCTGTCCTGCAACATAAAATGGACTAAAATAAAACCGAATAAAAAATGGCAAAAGAATGGAATAGACATTCTAAGCAAAAAGATGTATGAATGAAAACATGAAAAGAGATTCAAGTTCAATAGACCACAGGAAAATGTACCTTTAAACCACAGCAAGATAACACTACCAATGTCAGACTAACTGGCTGATGACACAAGTGTTGGCAAGGGTACAGACAGACCGAGACACTCCTGCTCTTCCCGTGGAAACACAAAATGTTATAATAATATAGTTTGGCAGCTTTTAAAACATTAAGAACACACCTACCATATAACCTAGGCATTCCTATCCCAGGTATTTAACCAACATTTAATAAAAATTATAGAAGAATATTCATACCAGCTTTATTTGTAACAGCTACAAGCTTGAAACAAATACCTGCCAACAAGGAAATAAATACATAAATTGGAGCATAGCCACATAATGCAATCTTATTAGGCAACAAAAGACCCATGAAACTCATGTGTGTATGTGTGTGTGGGGGGGTATGTGTGTGTGCACCCATATACAGTCCTCCCATCTCAGCCTCCCAAGTAGTTGGAACTACAGAGCATGCCACCATTCCTGGCTAATTTTTCTTTTCTTTTACAGACATGAGATCTTGCTATAGGCTGGTCTTGAACTACTAGCCTCAGTGATTCTCACAGGTCGACCTCTCGGAGTGCTGGGATTTTAGGTCTGTGCTACCACACTCAGCAACATCTTCATTTCCTAACCACTGGCCCATATCATTAGACTCCACTCCAGTCACGTAAAAGAACAGTAAGTGCATTTTTGCTTTTGGACGCTCTCCAAGCCGTGGGTTCCTAGCAAATCCTTCTCAAGGGAAGGACATCTCAGATCTAAGTGAGCACTTGCTTCTCACGGCCTTATCATTAATCATCGTCCACGTGCACAGGGCAGAGCAGGATGTGGGCTTGGCATTACACTGATGGCTACAAGAATTTTCTTCTCAAAAGGCATCCCTATGTTTCTGTGATGGGACCAGAACTGAAAGAGAAACTGCTGTGACATACACTCTTCACTCTCAGGATATTCTGAAAAGAAGACATGTTTCTCCATCTCGGAGGTTGTTCAGACATACTTGTACTTCAGTATTAACATTAAAAAATAAATAAAGTTTGATATTTTGCCATTATTTCTATTGCTTTCAAGATTTCAGCAAGTCCGATTTCAGTAGCTCAGTGGGTAGGGCACCCACCACATACACCAAGACCAGCGGGTTTGAACCTACCCAGGCCAGCTAAATCAACAATGACAACCGTAACAACAACAATAACAAAAATAGCCGTGTGTTGTGGTGGACATCTGTAGTCCCAGCTACTTGGGAGGCTGAGGCAAGACAACTTTTTAAGCCCAAGAGTTTGAGGTTTCTATGAGCTGTGACACCACAGCACTCTATCCAGGGCAACAGCTTGAGATTCTCAAAAAAAAAAAAAAAAAAGAGGAGAGAGATTTCAGTAAGTCAATCAGGCAGCCTGCAAGCTGATGAGATTTATTTGGGTAAGGACTAGATGGCATTATCTGTCCTCTTAACTTCTAATGAGGAGATTTTTAGCAGAGGGGATCTAATTTATAAGAAGGTCCTACACCCTGGATAATGAAACATAGTCTATTAAGAGCTAAAATAAACAAGGGCTATAATGCAATGTCAAAACAAATCATTTTGACATGTTTTTAAAATATAAGAGGCTTCTTCGAATATCATCGGGAATAAGTCATTTAGTGTTTCAGGTTCATACATCAATGCAGTTGCTGTCACTATGAAAAATTGGATTTTTTCTTTACTTAAAAGTTGAAATGCCATGATTTGGTAACTGAAAAATGAGGCGGGAAAAATGAATGTCCTCCTGTTGGTGAAAAATGGGGATTTTATTAGAGCAAAGTGGGGAGGAGGAGAGAGTCTGCATCTGCCCCTGCGGGGTAGTGTTTACACAGGAAGAAATACAACAATGGGCTGGCCGCTGGGGACAGGGGAAACCGGGTCACTGCAGGAGCTGCTGACAACAGGAGTGGAGAATAAGGTCTGGACCTGGAGCTGACCCACCCCCATCCCTAAATACTCATCGCGCATAAATGCATCTTGAAGTCAAGCTCATATTTCATGGCAGTGTGAGACTCCCCAGTTAGGCTGCATCTGTTAATAATAAAAATTTCCCTTCTGGAATGAGAGTTTAATAGTTCTCGTCCTTGCTTTAAATAGGAGATCACAGCAATAAATCAGCATTATGATTTTAGTCGGTAGTAGCAGATGAAATATAATATGTTATTTCTGGCATTTAATTTGGTCAAAATTAACTTAAAATATGCACCCAAAGGGATGGATTGATAAAATAATGATTATAATCTCACAATCCTAGGAAATTTTATTCCTTGGCATTCTGGAAGTGCTATTAGATTTAACAGACATATTATCTTTATTGTTATAATGCAAAAATATTAAATTATTCTTTTCAACCTCAGAAGCCAAGTGTCTGTTTTAAATATGATTTATTATCAGAATAAAGTTTATACCCTCCCCATGTTTTATACTAAGTTTTCATGGATTCTCTTAATGAATTTCTTTAGTTATGAACATAGGAGACTCATTGTTAGTAAATTCTTCTATTAGGTAAACACCTACTTTTGTAGTTTTTGATGGGTCCTTAATTTGTACATTTGTGTGTTGATTTAGCTAAGTGATTTCCACTTGCCCCTCTCTGTCTACACACGCTCAGACATAGAAACACACGTACGTGTGTGCGTAAACGTATCAACATGATGATAAACAATTGACATGACATAACTACATATGAATACATACAATTTAGACCTAAATGTAATTTTGAAACACAAATATATAGATAAATAAATTTAAAACTTATTTGAAAGTAGGCTTTATATCTGACTGGTAGTCTATCTGCACCCGTACATGATGCAATACACAGTAGAAACCCTATAGCTGAGCCCCTCGTTAAGTAGACCTAATTTTCTACACCAGACACGCACCACATGTACCTATCAGTATGGTAGGCCTGGTTCCTTAGGTTGACCAGTTTGTAACAGCTCCCTGGGTCATCAACTTAAAGATACTTTACTGTATTATAAAAAGTTGGTCTCAGTAAGTATTCATTGAGAAACCCTGTCTCAAGAAAAAAGTAAGAATAAGCATTCACTGAAATAATAATAACTGGATAAAAGAATGAATATAATAATATTCATTTAAACAGTTAAAGATGATGTGGAAAGAGGTTGAATACAGCCAGTGACGTAACTTGTTGATTCTGCTAGGTCAGCCAGCTTGTCCAGAACCTTTTTCTTCCAGAGGGAAGTGCACAGTTTACACTACGACTTGCAGTTTATGAATGCCTCATTTTATGTATGATTGCTAACTCTAGGTTTCTGAGGAGTGCTCTTTAATAGGCTGAGAAATTGCATTTATTTCTATCCTATTAGTTTTTTTAAACATTAAAGCTTATGAAATTTATCGCACCATGTTCTTTGTGGAACATAGATGCTTTCCTGGAATGTTCCACTAGTTAACTGGTGAATTATATTAATTTTTAAAATAAACATGATAGTTTATTTGATGAAGAATGATTATCCTTCCTGAGGAATATTCTTTTTCATATGTTCTACATATGTGCTTACTGTGCTAATAATTTTTTGTATATTTTGATATACAATTATTTTATTTTCTAAGGAGACTATCTGATGGGGTAAAATGTGTATAGTATCACAAAACTACTCAATATTTAAAACAGTTAAAGTATGGACCACACTAAACCTTTTCTCATTTGTTAAGAACAAATTACATAATCATTTTTGAATAAGTGCTGTCAGTGTATTTAATATTCTGTACCAGTAAAATTAATACAGTATTACTTACTGAAAATTGACATAATTCCATTGGGTTAGATAAGTAAGTGCCACACTGCTCAACTAACTATAATGTTATAATATGTTTCACTGCCTAGTACTGTAAGCCTTTTTCTGACAATACTAGAGTCTTCAGATGACATTATAAAATTTGTAATATGAGGAAAAGGTAACAAAATAAAAGTTAGGATTTTTAATCAGATTATTTTAGCTCTACATATATATTCATGTACTGATACGAGAAGAATTTCTATTTCATAGTATGGACTCTGACAATTCATGAACTTCATAGTATGGACTCTGACAATTCATGGTATATTCTTCCAATAATTTGGGTCTCCTTTAATATTCCTGAGCAATTTTTTTTTTAAATCAAAGAGGATGTCTTATATATTTAAGTTAGATTTATACCAAGATATTTGGTGTTTGTCAGTATAATTTGAAATGATTTTGACTACTATGTAAATATCAAAGAGGAGGTGGTCAGCAAGAAATATTATTAAAAGGTAGAATATTTGATGATGATACAGGGTAAATATAGACTATATTATAGTAATCCTAAAATTTCCAGGATTTAACATGTGCCAAAATAATTGTGAAATCTTTAAGTCCAGAATCCTATTGGACAGTTGAGTATATCTCCTTCAATAGCTGATAGAATAAGCACATACCCTTCTTATAAATATATAAAAGACTCAAAAAACAACATCAACAAATTTTATCTAATTTGCAAATATAGAACAACTTCACTTAGAGATGACAGAATTTACATTATTTTCCAATGCACACAGAAAGTTTAACAAAATCAACCATAATTATTTTGTAAAGCTTAACAAATGACAATAATTCAGAGTATAACCTATGGCAGAGATGAAATTAACCAAGGAACCAGAAATAAAACTAAGAAAAAAAAGACTATAGAAATTAAATAAAATTTTCAATGATGAGTATAAAAAGGCATGAAAATAGACATTATATACTGATTTATCTAGGTGGCAATAAAGATAATACACACCCCCAATATACCGAGTATGCTGAGATTTTTTTGATGTTTCTGAAAATAGATTGAGATTAATGGAAAAAATTAATGGCACTTCAGTTGAATAAAAATCCAACTTTTTATCTTATTTTCAACATCTAGTTATTTTCAGAATCACTTAAAAAGTTATTTTAAGATAACTTTTAAAAAAAGAAATGGTTAATTTTAAGATCACTTAAAATGTCACCCTGAAATATCATATAAGTATTTTTCCTATTTAGTTCTTGGTTAACATCAGTTGTTCCAACTATGAGATAAGTTTGGACTCCCTCCTGGATTCTGACAGCGTGGGTGCCTATGGACCTTTGCTGGAGGATGCGTCCATGTGAGTAGATACTACACGTCACTTTCTCCACATTCATCAGTTGGTGTCACTATGCCTTCTCAGACTTCCCAATATAGTTCTGATTATTCTCAGCACAGATATTGGTGCGCCACAAGTTATTTCCTTCTAAACAGAATTTCTCCTATGCTTGCTTCTTTTTTGATTTTGGCCATATTTAACATACTTCTTTTGTGCGATGTGGCCATTAATTTCAGTATAAGATTTCTTTGTATTTCTGAACCAGCTGCCTTTTGATTCTGCGGACTCTTTATCCTTGTGTGGTGGTGCCTTTATCCTTGTGTGTTTTTTATTATTTATTTATTTATTTTCTGGGTGAATTCAGCAACTTAGAATATTTTTGCTATTGGCCCTGTTAAAAGAACGGCATTGAAAGTTTTCTCAGTTTTCTTGGGCTAGGTAATTGGAAAACTAGTCTATGTCGTTGTCTTGAAAAAGTTTTTAGATCAACCAGTCCGTGAATTTGAGCTGCAAACCTGCTTAAGGCCAAAGTTTTAAACATGAGAAATTATTTTTCCCTCTACTTGATCTTGATGTCAAGAAAATGAACTTTCTTCTAGTTTCTTTTAGGAGGATTTGTTTCAATTTTATCCTTACCTGAGGGCACCTTTCAGGACTTGGCTATATGTGAGCATTTCTTTTTTGGACCTAACACCCTAGATGGGCCTTTGGCTTTGTTTCCTGTCCTTGTAGCTTCAGAAAGCTTCAAAATAGAAGCTTATCTTGTAACCATGAGAAAAATATCAAACAAATCCAAATTGAGAGACATTACATGCCTCTCCTCAAAAGGGTCATGGTCTTTACAAGGAAGAGAAGTCTGAGAAATGGTTATTAGATAGAAGTACTCCAGACCCATGGTGACTGCAAATCACATGTACCCTGGACAATACCCAGGAACAGGAAAAAAGGAATTAGGTAAAAACTAATGAAAACCAACCCAAAGTGTGAACTATAGTCAGACACAATATATCAAATTTGTTTGATTAATTTAGACCAACATGCTATGGTTATAGATGCTAAAAAATGAGGAGATTGGGTACAGAATATGGAATTTATGAGCTTTTCAAAGCGTTACCTTTGTAAATTTGTTGGGAAAGAGAGAGAATGAGTCAAGTTTAATTTTTTTGTCTGCTTTATCAAAGATCAGAGGGAACATGAGGATGGTCTCATTCCGTGTTTTCCATTCTGATCCACAGGTCTACGTCTCTGCTTTTGTGCTTGTACCATGCTGTTTTGGTTACTATAGCCTCGTAGTATATCTAGAAGTCTGGTAAAGGGATGCCTCCAGATTTTTTCTTATTAGTAAAGTTCAGATACTGTTTCAGTTATTTGGTGACTCTATATAAAGCATAGAATTGTTTTTTTCTAGATCTACAGAAGATGACATTGGTATTTTAATTGTGTTGAATCTGTCAATCACTCTGGGTAGTTTAGCCAGTTTAACAACGTTGATTCTGCTGATCCATGAACATGTTAATATTAGTATTTTAATGATAGCATTGTTTAATAATGTTAATTTAAATTTTCATGCAGTCATTACTTTAGTACAAATTCCTCAGCAGAATAAATATCATATAAGACATTATCATATGCTTTATTTAAATGAGCTAAATAATGCTGTAAATTTAATATGTCCTATTCAGTCAATATTTTCTGATGGGACTATTGCTAAAAGAATAAATTTTGTCATAGGCATTATAAAAAACGAATATTTCTATCTAAAATATGTTCTAAGATACAAATGTCAGTCTTTGATATTTGAATGTATATTGATGTATATTGATTACTCTTAAAAATGCTGATCCAAGTCTCTGAGCAAGTACTGTATAAAAGAAACTGAATAATTTTAATTTTTCCTCTGTTGTTGAGGAGGTGGCAGGGATACGATATATAATGTTTATTCAGGTTTTTACTGTATGCTTCATTTACTAGTTGAGTACTATGTCCTTCAGTACTGAAATAAAATCTTTACTTAGCGAAACATTCTCCTTAGCAATATATGAAGCGCAAACAGGTTTATTATAACATTAGTGCAAATCTAAATTTACATGGGTATTCAAGAACGACATCATGTTTTGAAAACAATTTCAAAAACTCACATCCCTAAAAAAAAAAAAAAAAAAAACAACTGTCGTTGACTCTCATATTGATTTGATAGGATTCATTTCCCAACTAATGAGAAGTGTGATTTTGGTACAATTGGTAATTAAGAACAAATGGCCAATGGCTATAATTTGGTGTGAGAAATCATAGAGCTCGTAGAAAATTATCAAGTAAATTCAAGCTCATTTTATTCAAGCTGAAAAATTCAGTCATTTAAATGACAAAAAAAATTGTTTTTTATATATTGTTATGATACATAAAATGCATCAACTCTGATGAAAAATTTTTGTGTGAAGTTGAAATGTGACTGAACGTCCTCACCATCTCTTACATACACCTTCTGTGGAGGGGCAGCGTCCTTCTCTGGAGTTACTGTGTGGTGTCCTTTTGTTCCAGCAAGTAGCATTCCCGTAGGGCTTCTGTCCCTGGTTTCCTTGTTAACTTATTTTGTACGGCAAATCTCACGTTAGCTGTGAATCTAGGTACATTTTTTCCCTGCACTATAAGCTTTATAAAATGAGTTATAGTTCAGGCTGCCCAACCTAGTTTGAATGCTTGCAATTTTAGACTTCAACAAATCCATAAATGCACTTCACTTGTTTACATTCATTTCATGAAACCAAATAAGCCTGTGGTCTAAATAGTACTCGCAAATTTAGATGATTTGTCATCAAACTTGTATTACTACAGTCGGTGCAATAGCATTGTATTTTTAAAAGGTTGTTGGTTTTTTTTTTTTCAATTGTCAGGTAATACCCAAACTACAATACTTCCCTCTTTCCGGTTGTAACTGGCTATGGTAGTCAGATTAAATCAATGGTGTGATTCATTTGGGCTGTATCAATAATGCTTCTTTATTCCTTTAGCATGTTGAAAACTAAGCATTTGGTAATTTGCTAATATAGCGGCATAAATATGCTTGATTTATTTTTTATTTTTTGCCTTGTTTTGTTTCTTAAATGAGGGCTACCTAAAATCTCAGGTTAAAATAAAACTTTACCAAATTGAAGTAGAGAGTAGAATCAAATAAATAATATAATTTTTAATCACTACTCTCTTTGAGGAGCTTAGCTTGGGATCTTTTTATTTTATTTTCTTCTTTTCCATTGATGGTACTGACTGTTCTTATTCCTGTCTTTTAATAAATTTGGGCTTTTTTAAAACAAAATTTAAAAAATCATATTATATGATTATCATATTATATGAATGGTTTTGTATCTTTTTCATTTTACAATATATTTCTCCCCTCAGTAAACATTTTTACCACAACATAATTTATAATTGCTGCAAAATATTTTTTTAAATATGCATCAAAATTAGTTGGGTTTTTTTCAGATAGCATCTCACCTTTTTCACGTGGCTAAAGTCCAGTAGAGTCATGACAGCTCACAGCAACATCAAACTCTGGGGTCTAGTGATCTTCCTGCCTCAGCCTCCCAAGTAGCTGGGACTCAGGCTTGCACCACTGTCTCCAGCTAATTTTCCTTCCCTCTTTCCTTCCTTCCTTCCTTCCCTCTCTCTCCTTTTTTTCTTTCTTTTTTTCTTTTCTATTTTTAGCTGAGAGACGGGGTCTTGCTCTTGCTCAGGCAGGTCTGGAACTCCTGAGCTCAAGCACCCTGCTGCCGCAGGCTCAGAGTCCTAGGATTATAGCTCTGAGTCACTGCGCTCGGCCTGAACATAAATCTTAATACTATTTTTGCGTGTTTTGGATTTTAATAGGGTTATGGATTATAGTGTCCATTTTCTTTGTAAGTGCCTGTTAACATCCTGGGCCTATATTTTCTTATTTGGGTGACACCCAGTTAATTTGTAAGAGCTTATAAAGGAATGCAAGTTTTCAAACCTGTAAAGAAGTCTTGGGTGGAAGTTCAAACCCCCAACATAAAAGGTGACCGGAGGTTTCTTTAGACCCTTAGGTTGGGACTTTAATACTATAAAGCACAAATAGCAATATTGTTGTTAATTATCTTCATAGTCATTAGTCTATTTCATGTAATACTTAGTCAATAAGCCACTTCAAGTCCTGTCTGGAAGGTACATTCGAACGTGTCTCTCCTGAGGGCAGATTCTATAAAATCAGAAGCAATTTAGTAAGTATGATTTTATCAGTTTTGTAAACTTATTTTATTTTATTGATATTAAACATTTTAAGGGTATGCAAATGACTTGATTTTTGAAATATTCTCAAAAATAGAAGTTGGGGCTTTAGTAATCATGACTAATATAAATAGTATTTGAAATTAAATGTAGACATATTACTGATTTACTATTATTTCTGGAGTTCAAATAACCCTATTTTTGTAGAGTTTGCTTACCTAAGCAGGATATTGAAATATAACTGAGGACAATTATGATTTATCTCTCTTTTAATATTCTCCAGAAATATAAATTAACAACAAAGTAACATCAATTAATAGTTAAAAAGGCATTTATTTGCATTCTCTTGTAGAAATCTGACTTGGCACTCTTATATTCCCCTAATATACATATTTGAAAAATTCTAAATTATTTAAGTTATTTATTCATGTTGATATCTAATATAAATTCATTTTCTTGATTTGTAGAATTTTTTTGCATTAAAAATATCTTACCAAAGGAGAGTCTTTTCAATATTGTGTTTGATGCTTTATCCCTTGAACTTTGAAATTCTGTGGCAAAAATCCACATGAGCAACATATATTCATTTTAAGAGAAAAAAATCATCATCCATAAGGTCTCTGTAAATATAGCTGGTGAGAAAAAAAATTGGTGAGTAAAGAGAGGATTCAAAATAATAGAGGATGATCAGGTAATTTTCATACTTATGTTTGATTTATACTTTGTAGATTTGGTTTTTTTTTTTTAATTTAAGGTTAATATGAGGCTACAAGTGCACAGATCACAATATTTGAAATAGTTAGAGTCCCTCTTGTAGTTATGTCCTGCACCCAAAAGGTGTGATGTTCACCCCCCACATTGTGCCCATTCAGTGTACATTTTAATTTTTAACTTTCATGAAAAAGAAGAGGAAGTACTATTAGAACCCCTAAATAATGTTTTCTAAACATAAGTAATATATTATATAAAAGTATAAATTATGTTTAGGGTATATGTAAAGATTGAACTGTATGTAATCATCATTTAGGAATTTACAAAAAAATCTGAAGAGCTGGAGGAAGTCAACATAAATAGAAATATTATAATGTGAATGATAGGTATAAAACGATGAAGCAATGTCATTTTAAAGTTTAGTTAGTTGACACTGAACATGGAAGTTAAGAAGTAAATTGACTTACTGACTTTTCCCCTTTACCTCCTATTTATTTTTACACATTTGCCTTACAAACAAATGACAGTTAGCTTCAAAAATAAATTTTATTCCAGATTTTATAAATGGCTATTCCTTATTCATAGATGCCATTGTCTATAAATACTTTGAAGATATATGCACCATTCTAAATAAAAACTACATTGTTTTAAGTAAAGAGAGAAAACCAATATATGTTGTTAGAAGAGAATAATTTCTTCATTTAAATATTTCAAAGTAATTTCAAAAGATCTATAATCTTAAGCTTATTACAAAATTTGATGTTATTTCAATCTTAAAATGTCAAATTGTTTCTGAAAACCTTACTAGTTAAGTATACAAATACTCTGCAAAGTAGGTGATTATCTCCTTTAGTTAAACATGTTAGCCTCATAAACAAAATGAAGTACAAGGGGCAGACTGGACTTGAATTCTTCCCTCAGAGACTACGGCTACATGCACAGCTAATCTGTACTTTTGACTAGATGTCCAGGTTAATCAATCACACCTAAATAGTAAATTTTCATTCAAGTGTAAATAAATAATTCTGCTATTGTTTCAAACATGTCTTATATGCCGTTTATATTTCTCCTGGCCTTATCCATCTCTGTGGCCACTTTTTTGGTTCAGTAACCACTGTAATGATGAACTCATTATTCGGCTCTTCCTAATTTCACATAGATACAACATAACTACACCTTGCCTGGCTTAGCAGGTTGTACCCTTGGTTGAGTCTTGTCCTGTGGGTGAACATTAGGGAAGTTAAAGTTATGAGAATAGAGTTAGACTATATAGCAATGGAATGATTGTACCAAAAGCTGTGTGATCAGAGTCAGGTATGCCAGAGAATGGGAGAGGACATGAGCCTCCAAAAAGGAAGTGCTACACTGGATGCTTCATAGGACAGCTTGGCATGAACATGGAAGGACTTCAGAAAAAGGTCCACAAGGGCCCAGCTGGAGGCAGAAAGAACCCCAGGGGAAAGGTCTGCAAGGGCCTGACTGGGGGCCTGAAAGGGCTTGGGAAGCCATTTTAGGACAACATGTGCCTCTGACTCATTGAACAGGAAAGATTAGTTGTTATGGGTGTGAGAGAAGAGGATTCAGCTTTCTCCTCCCAGATGAGTAAGGCACCAACTAATCTGCACAGGAAACAAAGGATTAACTGGTTGGCTTTAGTTCCGAAGTCTATGCTCCCCTTTCCTTTGTTTTCTGTAATCCTGTTTGTATAAGTATCTTCAGAAGTAAAAGTAATAAAAATAGCCAAAGGGTTATTGAGTGGGCAATCCAGAATTTGGGCAGGAGGAACTGGGAAGATGATGTATGTTGTTGTTGCAAACACCCACGAACTAATCAAGAGCCGTGATAAAAGCCAGGTGCATCCAGAGTTCCAGGTCTTCACTGTCACACCGAGGACGTTGACCTCCCAGGCCCACTCTATACATTCTACTGTTTTAATTGTCTTTATTTTCCTCATTCCCTCGTCACCACCCAGCATTGAGACACTCACAGGTCGTGTGCTGCTGATTCCCTACAGTGTCCCAAGGCTTTCTTCTTGGCTCAGAGGAGTGAGACGTCTTAAGATCTGTGGAAAATTAAATGCTATGTAGTTAAGATCCTGAAAGGGCAAACATTTCTGCATTTAGTTCAGAAAAGTTGCTAGATGAATTCTTCCTTTTTTTCCTTCTCTGCCTCACCATGAGCTTTCTGGGGACCAGTAAATCTATAGCCTTTCAGAAGATAGACTCTGCCCTTGGTTCCATTCAGAGGATGCTCAGTGCCCGCCTGGTTACTGGCTTCCTTCTCCAACTCACCACCTTCTGGTTGACTGCTGCTTCTTGAGGAGTGTACGACCTAATAAAGTAATAGTGTCCAGTTTGTGCCTCAATTTTGATTTCTGATGCAGGTAAATAAACTAAGTTTTCAGAGTTACTTTTCCATTCAAATAGTCTCTTCCTAGGAACAATATTGCCAAGGTAGGAGATTGTAATTCCCAAAACTTGCCATGACGTTACATCTTCTAAGCCATGTGAATGTTAAATAGCCAGTATTTCAGAATCAATAGTTGTTGAAAATTCAGACTTTAGTTGTAAGTAGGTCTGTTTCTAGATATTTAGAAGTCCATTGAGTGTAAACTTCGGCATCCTTTTAGTGCTATACTTTTAATTATGCATTTGGAACAAAAATTTATCTGGCTCTGTCATATCAAACAGAAGAATTAAATACGTTTCAAATAATTATTACTTGAAGCCTTCAGAAAAGAACTTTTTTTGAAAATAATATTTTTGAAATGACAGTAACATTGAACAATTTTAAAGAAGCTTCTCAGGATTAAGTTAGCAAGTACACTCAGCATTATAAAACATAGTGATATTTAATCTTCAAAACTGCTGATACTCGGGCAAGTCAACTTTGAAAAATAATGTCAGCCATCATTGGTAAATTTTGTAATAAATCATTTGTATATAAAATATTCAGCATATGTTGAGCTGGGCAAACTGGCAACTACTCAAAATAAAAATTTCCAAATGTTTTAGGGTTATTTCCTTTAATTAACATAAAAATTGGTATTTGATGTTTGTGTATGTCTAAAAACCTGCAGAAGTGAGTGCAAACTCATTTCATTTCAAAGAAGCATTCTCCCATCTCTGGAAATCTGGAATTTAAATGCAAACCTCTGAGGTTAAACAGCTATGTTTCCGATTATAGAGTTTTACCATGTCATGAGCACACACATTTAAAAAAAATAATCAATACAAAGCTCTCTCTTTGTTGTCAAATAAGAAACAGTAAATTAATTTTGCTTTTGAATCATGTGGAATTGAATTATACAAGGAAATCTTGGCAATGTTCCTTCTTTTAATTAATGTTTTGTCAGATCATCAATCTTACTTTCTCCCCTTGTGTTAATACTCAATTTGTTTAGCATTTACTTAAGCCCACATCTCCTTCCTAGAGAAGAATTCTTATCTTGTTAGTTAAGATGTCTCTAAGCAGCATAACAAAAGCAGTGGGGATAATTTCCCGCCATGCTTAACAAACAAATGAAGTGCCTGGTTCTCCACACTGAAATCCAGAGTGCTTTCTTAATGAATTAGGTTAGAAGCTTTGGAACAACCTTTACAACAACCTCAACAATATATAACACATTCAAGTCAGTTTTTTTAAAAAATGATAATAATAATCTTGATATGATAAAAGTATGCTTAAATAGTAGCTTATACCTCCGGGGCAAATATTGTTTTCCCTTCAGAAACAGAGAGAAAATTATTTCTCAATACGGTCACAAAATTGAAAAAAAAAAAAAAGCAACATTTTTACCCTCTGGTCACTAGCTTGGCCATTTCAGAAACTTCATGCTGAAGGCATTAGAAGGTGCAATTACCTTATGGATCAGTGGTTGCTAAGCTGATATGCCATTGATTTTCTAAATCATGAAGCGAGGCCCAGCATAGCTGAAGTGGATCAAATGTCTCAGCGCTTTTGAAGGTCTTTCCCCCCATGTTTCCCTTGCACCTACGTGGAGAAGAGTCAATCAGGGAGAAAACACATTTGGTAATGCTTAATCAACAACAAGAAGAGAAAAACATTAGACAAATTTTCATATAAAATGGTATTATTTTTATAAAATTGCCCGGATCATTTGTAAGAGATATTGACAAAGACTTAGGCATGAGCTTGGCTATGAATAAAATAGAATGAACTAAGGGGAAACTAGATTCTCGGTGTACCGTCATTGACTATTTTAGTTTTCTCATTAGTTGCAGAATATCACAAAAAATAGTTCGCAGCAAAATCAAAGCTTACTTGTTTGAAGAAAAAAAATAATAAAACTGCACTTGTGTAAAATACAAGTCATTAGATCACAAGGACCTGGGAGAAAAATTCCCAGACACTGGGAAGCCTGAGCTGTGTTAAAAGTAACAGAACCCTGAGCGCAGAGCCAGGGCTCCCATCAGCCCTGCTGCAAAAGCTTCAAAAGAAGTGCCTATTGTTCTCATTACAACTGAAGAAACAGGTGTTACAGCACCACTGTCTGAACAGCAAGGGAAACTGAGGCACAGAGGAAAGGAACAACTTGCTCTGAGGCCCAAAGGCATCCCCGGGGTCCTGCTCTGTACACTGAGTCCTCTCCAGGTCTCGGCCTGTCTGGTGATCTTCTTCCACTTCACAGTTGTTTCATGTGGTACCGTGACGACTGTAAAGAAAGGTGTTAA
>NW_003852425.1:13097917-13105687 GCF_000181295.1 Otolemur garnettii | reverse complement strand
AAGAAAGGGTGAAGGGAAAAAATAAAGATACTGTTATTAACATACATTCACATTTATCTCATGAAAATAGTTCCTCGAGGGATATTTTTCTTTATAAACAAAGTTTGTTTTAAAAAGCTCTTTATAACATCCAGCAAATCACAGCTCACCATTTCTGGACTTTTGACGGTGCCACAGCATCAACCTAAAGCCGTCTCTCCTGAAGTGAAGGATAAGGTAGCGATGGAGGATTACATACTGGAGAGGTGGTGTCTCCTACTGGAAAAGAGAGACGATGAGAACCAGACTCCATGGGTTTGAACCCTAGATCCACATACTACCCGTGTGGATGTGCCGGTTACACAGTACTTTCCTGGGTCTCCTCACACACACCGCTACTCCTTAAAACAGGTGAAGAGTGATGGCTTTTCTACAGGATTGCTGCCAATGTAAAGCTCTTGGTGTCTGATGTAAAGTAAGCATTGAGTAGTATCAGTAATAAATATTTTAGAATTATCTCACGTGAAATGTTTAAATTAGAAACTCTGTGAAATCAACATTGTTTCCTAGAAAATAGTCTTCTATCTTTAGATACTGAGTTTGAGCAAACTTTCCTCTTTGCCATGCCGGTCCCGGGCTTAGTCTCCACCTGCGAATGCTCTGCTAGCCTTTTCCCAGCCTTCCCTTCTGGCTTTTGCCTGCCAACCCCTCTGTACTGTCTGCTTCAGAGGGTGGCCTTTGTTAAACTTATTGATTACCCCTTGCCTGAGTACAGATATTCCCTGTAACCGTGGAAGAGTTTCATTTGTTTGTTTGTTTTGAGGCAGAGTCTCACTCGGTTGCCCAGGCTAGAGTATGGTGGTATCAGCCCAGCCCACAGCAACCTCCAAGTCCTGGGTTCATTGACCCTCTTGCGTCAGCCTTCTAGAACTACAAGCACACACCACCACACCCGGCTAGTTCTCTTTCTTTTTCTATTTTTTAGTAGAGATGGGGTCTCGCTCTTGCTGAGGCTGTTCTTAAACTCCTGAGCTCAAGAGATTCTCCTGTCTCATCCTCCCAGGGTGCTAGGGTTACAGGCTGAGCCACCACACCCAGCCAATAAAAATACAGACGCTTTGTGATGGACAGTTTGCTGAGAAGGGCCTGGGAGGTTTATATCCAGACTCTCCACTGTGAGCTGCAAACACTTCCCAGCAACTTCCCCTCATCTCCAGAAAAAGGGCAGCCACAGATATTTGCTTAACATTATAAAGTAAACAGTAAAAATAATGCTGATGTTAAGCTTTATATTCTATCTTTGAGAATTAATAAGATATTTAGGTAATAATATTATAGGATGATTTCAATTCAAAATTATAAAATTAATAAAAGTTTAAGTAACAAAATATTATATGTTTCTTAACTATATTAAAATGGATATTTGAAAAAATGGATATTTCTTCATGAGGGACTTTAAATAACCAAAATTTACTAAATTAACATCATAGCATCTGTTATTCCTTTTTCTTTTCTTTCTTTCTCTTATCTTTTAGTTTGGAGAAGTCATAATTTTTGTATTTCTCCACACATGAATGGAACTAAAATTTAATTGATGGATTGAATTTCGTAATATTTCCTTTCCCTTGTTAGAGATTTCTGGGGACATATCTTTAATCTCAGAAGTGAGTGAACAGTGATTCACATTCTATTGTCTAATCAATTTTACGAAGTAGATTTGGCAATAGTTCCTAAAATATTGAAGTCTAAAAATAATAGAGCACCTCTAATAATAACACGTCTTTTTCTCTTTATATTTACTCACTAATTTCTGCTGTCTCATCTTACACATGATCGAGAAATGATGTGGTTTCCCCCCTTACTCTCCGCTTTCTTGTTACAAATTCTGTGTGTGCTCTTCAGTTTCAACCAAATATCAACATGGCTAAAACGTATTTTCATGCCAGTGTATCATAAGAAGGTAAAATAAATGTTCTTATAAAGGTAATATCAGAATGGCGAATTTTCTCTTTTTTATAATTTAATATAAAATTGACCTTTCATGAGAAAAATGAGAAAAAAAATCAATAAAACATGTCAGTGTCTATCTGAATATTAGTATATAACACTTAAATATATGCATTCCCTGCATTTTTAATTTAATATTGCCTTTTCTTTCCATTTTCATTTATTCTGTAAAATTCTGATGGATTATTCACCCTGTAAGTTAGCCCTTATAATATAATGTGAATTTATTAAAGTCATTCAATATGACCTCGTAGAGCAATTATAAAAAAGGCGATGATTCGTATGCCCACACTCCATTGTGCTTGGGAGTCTACAGGTATACTCATGTGTGCAGATTTCCCATAGAGGGCACAGAATAGTTCACTGAAATTCTTCAAAGACATTTGTGCTGTAGCTTAGTCGCTAAGTCAGCATGGGCAGGAGAATCGCGTGATGACTTAGTTGAGGCTCTTTTACTCTCTCTGCTGGAAAATCTACAGGGAAGAGATTGTACTTTTATCCAAATGTGTGCCATGTGAGAAAACAATTAGCTTCACATTAAACTTGAGCCTTGAAAACAGAGTGTATTATTTTAAAGTGGCAAAGAAACAAGGGAAAAAAGTTTATTTTCCTACATTTAATGAGTACTTTGTGATTATTTTTAAGCATAATAACAAAAGTAAATTAACTGCCCTTACTTGATAAAATATTCTATTATAGACGGTTGAAGCGTTTGTAAATTTGTATCTCACTGGGGTAAGGATTATTATTCTGAAACTCTATGAAGAATACACTAGAGTTGAACAAATA
Organism: Otolemur garnettii; assembly: GCF_000181295.1. NCBI lineage: Eukaryota > Metazoa > Chordata > Mammalia > Primates > Galagidae > Otolemur > Otolemur garnettii. The sequence goes on along the minus strand of NW_003852425.1, from coordinate 13,102,912 downwards.
AGTAAATATACTTTAGATTGTTTGAAACAGGTTTCTCATGGTTCAAGAAATGTGGCAAATAAAGAAGAAAGGAGGCTGAATGAATCGTATAATGCTGCATTTTGTGAAGAAATTAATGTAAACTTGTGGTTTTAATATACGTATAAGCGTGTATAATGCACACAGACAGGTAGATAGACTTAGAAGTATAGAGGTGTGTGTACACATAGTTTGGTACACATATGTATGTACACATAGTTTGGTACACATATGTACATACACATAGTTTGGTACACATACGTGTGTACACATAGTTTGGTATTCATGTATTTCTCATCTTTGTTCACTGAGAAGTCTTGAGAGGCAAGGATATTCCAGTAGCAAAGAGTCCACTCAGAACATGCGTGTTGGTTAATAAACACTATTCTCCTATAAAAAGAATATAGAGCTTTGGAGAAGTGGTTCATTCCAAGGCTCGAGCAGGGGAAATATAAGATATCTTCGGCATTACATGTTACCGGAGAGCAAGAAAGTGCATGAAAAGGGATAGGAGACACCAAAAGGGCACAGAATCCAACAGGAAAGAGCTCCCTGCACAACAGCAGAAGTTGGAAAAATGTTATAAGAAAGTAACAAGAGTACGAGAATGTAATCCATAGAATGAAATATAAATGCACTGATCAATAACAATATAATTCTACTTCTTAAAATTGATTAGACAATAGAAAGTAAATCACTGTTCACTCACTTCTGAGATTATAGACATGTCCCCAGAAATCTCTAACGAGGGAAAGAAAATAGTAAGAAATTCAATACATCAATTAAATTTTAGTTCTATTCATGTGTGGAGAATTCTTAGCCTTTGCCTTCCAAAAAAATCCCAGTTAGGAAGTGTAGAAAAATTGAAAGCAATAGAGACAATCATAGGGACACAGTAATCACAAAGGCTGCAGCCAAGACTCTCTGGTGAGTGCTAAAACTTATGGATAAAGGTAAAATAAAATAAGTGCATGATCGTAGGGATCTCTCCTAAGATGTTTATCACACAAGGAAAAAGGTGACTTTCCAGTGGTGCATTTGGCACATAGAATCTTAACCAGATGATCAAGCTTCAAGTTACCAGGCACAGGGAATACTCACATCCTTTACCTGCTGTGAAGACGCAGAAATAGAGGCCTATCACTTACCGGCAATCTTGGCCAAAGTTTACGTGACCTTAATCTAATCACTAGAAAAACCTTAGGAAAAACCAAATTAAGGGATAGCCTACAAAGAACCGATGACTACTTATCAAAAGTTTTAAGACCATTAGGGAGAAGAAGGAAAGAGTGAGAAACTGTCACAGATTGGAAGAACTCGTGGAACGGGTCCTAGAACAACAATACAGGGCTTTAATAGCACACTGGGAGAAACGCCAGTGAAGCTTTTAGTCTAGATCATAGAACTGTATGAATTAATCTGTTAGTCTGCATGATTACAGGCATACCTTGGAGATATTATGGGTTTGGTTCTAGACAACTATAATAAAGTAAATATTTATAAAGTGAGTCATAATTTTTTTTTTTGTTTTCAGGGTTTTCATGAAAATATATTTATGGTATACTATTATGTATGCAAAACATTCTGTTTATAATCAGACAATGTCCATATCTTAAACAAAAAAAATAATTTTTGCTAAAAATGCTAAGGATCCTCTGAGTCTTCAGTGAATTGTTCTCTTTTCTGGTAGAGGTTCTTGCTTGAGTTCTGATAGCTGCTGAGGGCACAGAGTGGTGTTTGTGGAAGGCTGGAGCAACTGTGGATATTTAGCAAAATTAGATAGAAAGAAATTGGCACACTGATCGACTGGTCCTTTCATGAAACTTGCTCTGTGTCAGGGGATGGGTGACTGGTTTCCTCTCATTGTCTATCCAGAACACGAAAACCCTCTCCACGTCAGCAGCAGACTGTTTTCTTTCTTATCATTCATATGTTCCAGGGAATAGCACTTTTAATTCCCTTTGAGAAATCTGACGTTTTGTTAACGACATGGCCAGGTGTGCAAAAGAGGCCTCGTTTCGGCCAGTCTCACCTTTTGACCTGCCTTCCTCACTGAGCTTTATAATTTCTAGCTTTTGATTGAAAGTGAGAGATGTAAGGCTCTTCTATGTGGGGTTACGAGTTGGCATCATTTCAATATTGTTGTGTCTTCGGGAAAAGAGAAGTTCCAGGAGAGGAAGAGAGCTGGGGAATGGGCAGTTGCTGGAGCAGTCAGAACACACACAGCCTTTATCAATTTATGAATTAAGTCTGCACTTTGCCCCCAATTACTTAGAATAGTTTCAAAGATTACTGATCACAGACCACAGTAATAGTTAGAACAGTTATTTAAATGTTTGAAACATTGCAAGAGTTACCAAAGTTCATGAACGGAGCTCATGCTGTTGGAGAAACAGCACCGATAGGTTTACCTGCCACAAACCTTCGACTTGTAAAAACGCAAAATCGCGAGGCGGTAAAACGAGCCCTGCGGCAGGTGATTCTGCCGCGCGCTGACCCAGCGGGGCAGCTGCAGTGAATACGGCAATTCTGTGCTATTCGTGAAACTTTTCTGTAAGTGTAAAGTTATTTCTAAAATTTAAAAGAGAGAGATTAAAAGTGATGGAGGTTGATTTCAAGTTCAATGACTGTTACTGAAAAACTTATAAATTGTGTTTTATAAATACCACAGTTGACTGCAACAGACTAAGGAACCAATCTGAGACATCATTTTCTCAGAGATTATTTTTCGCAGAGGCAAAAGTTTGATTTTGAGGTGTCACAGGATACTTTATGATAAAAGGCAGACTGGATAGAACAAGAGAGAAAATATTCTAAAAAAGGAAGGATTTCAGGGGCTCAATGGAGTAGGGCGCAACCCCGTATGCTGGAGGCAGGGGGCTCAAACCCAGCCCCGCCCCCCCAAAAGATAATAAAATAAAATACAATAAATAAAAAAGGAGGGATTTCTAAAATGTTTATCACAGAACAAGGGAAATTATCAATATCATGTATCATATATAATCATATAATATTGGTAGATTTGAGGTTTAAACAGACCAACTAACATATTTATGTTGTTACATAAAACAACTTGAAAATGTGCCCTTAAATATGTAAATTTTAATTTTACTAGTTAAATGAATTTATTATAAATTGTAATTGAGATTTTCATAATAAGCCTCAGGGGTCCTTCATAACTTTCTTGAAAGTAAAGAAATATGGTTTAACCTTTTTACATCAGTTTTTTCATGAAGAGTCCTTTTTAAACATTAAGTTATTTATATATTCCTATAGATCTAATGTAAAAATCTCTAAGATAGAAATCTTTTTTTTTTTTTTTTTTTTTTTTAGAAATCTTAAAATACTTGTTCAGGCCATAAAAGGGATGTTGTCCTAGTCCTAGAGGAAAGGAGAATTTTCCTCTGACTTTTAGCTTCTTCTACTTCATCCCAACTACATTATTTTTCAATAGATTTCATTGTGGAAAAATGAATGTGAAATATTTCAACTCCTTAACTATAACATTCAATTACTGTAGTTCTGTACTAAAAGCCTTTTATCCATAATGAAATGAAAAGTGGGTCAATAGAATATTCAAATAAGATTAATGGATACATGATTTTAAAGTGCTCTGAAAACATGAATGGCTCTTCAAGTATCAAATTTCAACATATACTTTACTCCACAGAGAATTTTGTAACAAACATATACTACTATTTAGATAGAATTAGATAAATTTCTCTGACTGTCAAGAGATCTTATAGTTAAGATAAAAAAGTGAGGGAGAGCTCACAAAATCATTTGCATTTACATTACATTTTATGGTATTTAAGAAAACTGTGAAAATGGGTCAAGGGTGAGATTATGGACCCATTTTCAAGTTAGAAAACCTTCCTCTGCAGAACATCGTACACAGTTAGCGCTGCGTGGCACACTGTGCCTCAGTTTCCTCAGAGTCAATTGAAATGTTTGCCCCGTGTGTGTGTGTCCTCTAATGGAAGAGGTTGCCACTCTCTCCCAGCCTGGGTTCAGCTAGGCATGCTTATGTGACGTAGATGTCATGTGGCAATGTCCTCATGTTCACAGCATGTGTCTCGTGGCCGTGAGGGCAAAGTGCTCATCTAAGGAGGATGAAACAGAATAAAGGAAGAATTCAAGTCCTTAGAGGCATCGTTCCGCTGCAGCAAGCCCTGGAGTGTCACTGCTGTTTGGGGGAAAAACAGCTCTTTGTTTAAGTCAATGGAATATGTTTTTACAATTTTTCCAGCTGATTATAATTCTACCTGACACATGTGCCCTTGGGGTCATGAGGGATGGACGCTTCTGCTTCATCTCTGCCTCACTGGTCCCTAGCACAGAACAGATGTGCATTCATATTACTAAACCATTGCAAGGTAAGATGCTGCCAATGGAGAGATAATGGAACTCGTAGCACATGGGCAGAAGATGACCAGAAAAACCAGGTATGTGACAGAGAACACTTTCATGTCGGGGACAGATTGTAAGAAACAGCCGGGCTCCTGTCTGAGATGTCAGCCACTCAGTAGGCAGAGGCAGGGGAATTTCATGAGCTCAGGAGTTGGAGGCCACAGTGAGCTGTAATTGCAATACACACGCCAGCCTGGGCAACAGAGCAAGATCAATAAACAAATAAGAAAGGAAGAGAGGAAAAGAAAGAAAGAACAAAGAGAAGGAGGGAGGGAGGGAGGGAGAAGGAGAGAAAAAAAGGGAAGGAAGAAAGGGAGAAAAGAGAGAGAGAAAAGAAGGAAGAAGGAAGGAAGGAAGGAAGGAAGGAAGGGAGGGAGGGAGGGAAGAAAGGAGGAGGGGAGGAGGCAAGGAGGAGGAAAGGAGGGAAAGAAGGAAGGAAGGAAGGAAGGAAGAAAGGAAGGAAGGAAGGAAGGAAGAAAGGAAGGGAGGGAGGGAAGAAAGGAGGAGGGGAGGAGGCAAGGAGGAGGAAAGGAGGGAAAGAAGGAAGGAAGGAAGGAAGGAAGGAAG
>NW_003852425.1:13068998-13097602 GCF_000181295.1 Otolemur garnettii | reverse complement strand
GGAAGGGAGGGAGGGAGGGAGGAGGAGAGGAAGAGAGAAAAGGAGGAGGGGAGGAGGGAAGGGGGAGGGAAGGAGGGAAAGAAGGAAGGAAGGAAGAAGGAAGGAAGGAAGGAAGGAGGGAGGGAAGAAAGGAATCTCAGTAGCCAGTCAAAGTACGTCAGATCCTTTGCTAGGATTCCAGAACAGGACATCACTGTCCAGTGGAACAGAATGTAACAGACCAGTGCCCATTCCAGAGAGCACAGAGTAGAAGACATTTTACTCATTTAAAATTTAAGCACAAGAGCATATCAGTAATTAATTCTTTCATTCATTCACTCACAATATGTATAATATTTATTTGACATTATCTGATTAGCACCTTGCTAGAGCAGGAGTCAGCAGCCTATGGCCAGGGAGCCAAATTGGGCCTGATGCCCGTGGCACATAGGAACATAGGAACCAGCCGTTTATTTACTTCTTGCCTGTCGTTGCTTTGAGATGCAAGAGCAAGAGATGATAGTTGGGACAGAGATCTTCTTGTCTTCCGGCCCCTGAGAGATACTGCATGCTTACTCCCTGGGGGGAGGATGGGGTTACACAAAATTACCAAGGATGAATCTAGCCCTCAAGGAACTTTGCTAAAGAGCAAAAGGCAAAAATGCCACTAGGAACAAGGTCTCTAATACTAAGATAAATGGAAGCACAGGAAGAAAATATTGTCTCTATCTGGTATGTAATCACAGATGTCTGGAAGGGAAGTTTCCTGACCCGTGGGGAGAATGATACTGTTTTAAAGGTAGAAATGGGAGTTTCTGGAGAGAAAGAACCAGAACACTGAGGCATAACGGAGTGGAGACTAGGACAATAGGAGCCTTGTTTTTGTTCTAGCAGCACCGAACAAAGCGCCTTAACACCACTGTTTTCTGTGCTTCCTATTTTACATGGTCTCTGACCTTGGGTGTTTATTAACTCAATTAAACGAATCATATTCTGTCCCTATTGTGTGAAATGCAATGTTGGATGTTTGGGATACACAGATGAATAAGAAGATTGTTAAGAAGCTCACCCTACAAAATTTACAAAACATTCTTTATATGTTGATAGATAAATATAAAAATATTTAAAAAATATTTCGAGCTTGTTAAATGTTTCCTATGTATGAAGACCTTGGGGACACCTACAGTTTGAATTGAGGGAACAGTGGGGAGTGCTGCACGTCAGGGAGAAAAACAAAAAGTGTGCTCGCTTTAAACATTCTTGGTTAATAGTAACAGATTACTCATAGATGGTGCTTTCTAATATTCAGAAAAAATAATGGAATACTTTTTATTGATCCCCCTATAAAAGGTTTATTATCCTTCTTCTATGTAGGAAGGAATATTGATACAACTTGGGTGAGTTGCTGACGTTTCCTTTTTCTTGGTTTGTTTTCCCCCAAATCTTGTGTTTAGAAATGGAAACAAGGAATGTGGACTCTGCTTTGCCTCTCTAAGCGTCTGAATCATGATTCTTGCTATTTAGTGAAGCAAATTGGATTGCGAAGAAGAATCAGCTAAAATAATGTCATCTCCGTGGAAGATTTACCTTTGGCATGAGACACGTATAACGAAAATGGAAAGGAAACAAGCAGCTTTTCCATCTGAAAAAACATACGCATTTACTTGGAAATTGTAAATGTATTTGCCCCAATTCCTGATTCCGTCCTACTGAGCAAATTACAAACCTACGCTTGAAAACTTGTCAGAAGCCAGGGAACCGCTTTCAGACAGCGGAGTTTTTCTAAGCCATAGATTTTTCAAATAAATGCAAATTTCTTAAGAACCAGTGATGAAAGAGGAGGTTCCAAGAGGAACAAGTACCTTTTGCAATCAGAGGCATCTGATTACCTGTAATATGTCGTAGAAAAGAAATTAAGCGATGGAAGAGTGTAAAAAAGAAAGTCACACGTACAAACAAATGTGTCAAGATCTAAGAAAAATGACTCTATAGAAATCACTCTCCATCACACATGAGGAGAAAGATTATTTATTCATACTTCCCAACGACAATTCCCTGGGCAGAAAGGGACATCGACCAGCTATCAATTCTGCTGCCTATTTACTTCTTCTGATCAAAATAGAATTTTTTTTTTTTTTTTGGTTACTTGTGCTGCTGTGTTAATATATAGACACTAAGAAGTTCAAAATCATGTTTGGTTAGACAAAAAACTGAAAATGTCTGTACAAAGCTTATTTCAGAGTTCCAGATTAATTATCAGTATAGGAGGAAAGTAAGTGATTCCCATAAGCGACCCTAAGGCACAATGTATCTGGAGCGTGGAATTTCTACATATGGGTCTCTCCAAGCTTATCATGACTTGTTAGGGTGGATAAAAGTCACATGCACCCTGGGTATCCGAAAGAAACCTTTCACGAGGACTGTATCATTTTGCATTTTACTCCTATAAAACAACGTCCTGTGGCGCTAATGCACAGAATTACTTCAGGACACAGAGTCCAGGGAATGGATGTTTCACAAATCTATTTGTGCCCATCCAGGGAAAGAGCCGCTTCCCCCATAATCTGTTATTTTCTTCATGTTAATTTTCTGTTTGAAGCAGTGACAATTCATTTTAAGTGTCTAAGAAAGGCCCGTTAAACAGAAGATGCTGTTTAAAATAGAACAAGCGACAGCAGAAACCGAATCCGTTTTATAAATGAGGAGCATGGGGCAGCCCCACGTGCTGGCCTAGGACCTTCGGACCTCCAAGCTTTGGAGTTCAGAGGATGTTTTTACACTTAGTTTTTCCTCTCAACTTTGTTTGAGTCACCATATTACTTTTCTTGATGTAGGAATGTCTACATTTATTTTAAAGATACTAAAAGCCTAAAAGAAAATGAAAGAGGAAAAAAAAATGAGAAAATCTAGTCAGAAAAATGGGAAGGAAAAAGTAAGGCAATTTTGGGGGGTGGCACCTGTGGCTCAAAGGAGTAGGGTGCAAGCTCCAGATACCGGAGAGGGCGGGTTCAAACCCGGTCCCGGCCAAAAACTCCAAAAGAAAAGAAAAAAGGAAAAGTAAGGCAAATTTGCTCCTCGTCTGTGCCTTACCCGGCCCTCAGCTGACATTCCTGACTCTGGACCCTGACTTTGTCCGATCTTATAGCCATTGTCATACTATTGGTTTTTAAGTTCCTCTGTAGTGCAAGGTATTTTTACAAGTAATTATTTACCTATTGGAAAATAATCCTTTTAGCATTATGTAGAATGATGGAAGGAAAGAAAAAGGACAGCAGGAGGAGGTGGAGACAGGAAGCCGGATGCAGGAAGGGTTCTGGGGGGAGGGAGATGAGGAGGAGGAAGGGAACGATTTTTACTAAGTTTCCGATTCTGGAAAACTCGAACAATAACATATAGTTGGTGCCGTAAGGCACAAGGCTCATGTTTTTAAAAGAAAACTAAGAACTTCAAAAATATTTAGTTCTGTGTGAACATTCGCACAATATCACACACACAGAGGACTCTAATTTTAGAAATAGGTAAAAATGGCTAGTGGGATCCACACCTGTTGCTGTGAAGAGTGGTTATTGATGACGTGACCATGAATGATTTCTACATTTCTACTTACACGTCTATTTTCCACAATTTTATGTAGTTATTAGCATATGTTATTGTTACAATAAAAATTAAAAACACTTCTTAACATCCAACACTCCCCCCCATGTCAGCGTATCTTCCCCTCCCTCCCCGCACTCACCTGCGGACGCGACTCAGACCGCCAGGATTTCTTCATCTGTGAGCACTTCTGTTTCTCTTTGCAAATTTTCCCCACTGACCTTTCCACTTTCTTTATGATGATTTAATTGATACTACAGCCTCCCTTCATTTCTTTATCCTCTGGTCTCTGTAAATAATGATAGTAGACCCAGAAAATTCAGTGAAGAAATATAGCATCAAATCATGTCACTTAAGATATCCTGAAGTTATTTACACAAACCTTTCCAATTAGGTTAGGCTGGAGAATTTCGGTTTCCTTCCAGCCACAGCAAACGTGTAAACACATAGTGGTCACTTAACTATCTTATTGACTTGCTATTCTATTTCCCTCCTTTTTTCCTGAGAAGTGAATCAGTTTGGTCTCCATGGCGTTCAATAGCTCAGATATCAATAATCACCTGCTGAGGGGCTTCAGGTTGTAACGAACAAAAGTGCCACACTGTGTTTTCTTCAACTTTCATATTCCTTTTTATGCAAGTAATTTGTTCTTACAATCAGATACAAGAATTAATTTAAGACCAAGATCTTAAATAGACCAGTACACTGAGCATGTGATACCCAAGGCAGATTTGTCCTTGGAGAGTCTAAAGTAGTAAGGTCGCTATTTTTAAATCTCATCAAGTCTTTACTTTCCAGACAACCTATTGTTAATGGGCCTGTTGTCCGGTCATCGTGTCTCAGGTTTGAAGACGACAATTTTAGTTAAATTTCACTGTAACGGGTCTCAGATACTCAAAGGTAAATTTGGCAGAATCTAACTGCTTCGCGTTCACCTCTGTCTTCACAATAGTCTCATCGAGGTGTCTGAAATTATTTAGTTCATCTATATGCAAATTTATATGGTTCATCTTCCCAGTCTATTACGACAGAGAAAGCAATTGAAATGATACAAAATGATTTTACACATTCAGAACTTTGCTTTATAAAAAATAGGCATTGATTTTTTATGTAAAAAAAAACTTAATACCTTTTGAATTCAAGGCTAATGAAGATTTATAAACACCGAGTGCGAGCTAGCAGTTGGCTGGTGCAAAATGAACAGACTGTGAGAGCATTATGTCACTCAGTAACTAAATGTTATATTTTATCAAGATCAACTGCACTTAATATTAACTAAAAAGTATGCATTATGTCTCTAATGGCTTTGCCCTTGGTCTGACACTGCACACCTCACAAAAATGTTATCAGTAAACTACCAGAGACGATTACGGTTATGAATATGGTCTTCTAGTACCACTCGAATTATGTTTGAAAGAGAGATTATTAAGGTGGAAATGAATGTGATGCTAAGCCAAGTAGCCTCAGTAATTACAGGGAGTCGCTTTAGCAGAGGGAACTGTTCGCTGTCCGTGTTCCGATTTCTTCACTGTCACTCTTGAGACAAAGACGCTGCCGCCCAGGGACTGTGTTTTCCAGTCCACCCTCTGTTCCTGCTTCCCGCAATGCAGGTGGGACAAGCTTTCAGGGAAGTCCTGAGAATGGGAGGGACACACACAACTGAGAGATACTCTTAGTTGAAAGGATTCTGATTCCATGATTCAACAGGTAGAATAGAACTGCCCATTGAAAAAAAAATCATATTGATTTACTGTGAGGGTCAAATATAAGCCTCTTTTATAAAAATTGACCAAAATGTTTTTTTTTTTTTAATGTGGCAGGTAGCAACTGTTTTACTGATTAATAAAAATAAAGTCACACACACACATCATTTTAATTTCAATAAATACATAAAAGTACAAAATTGATTTGAGAAATCCTCAGAAGTTATTGAGTAAACTCTCACGCAGTGTACTGGTAAACCAAAACGTGGGGTGTGCCCACTGAAAACTCAGCAGGGAAACATTAGACCATTCATATGATCACCAACCATTGTGATTATATTTCTTTTGTATTATTCTAGAGATACAGACAATTCAGTAATTAGAACATCGTAATACATTTTCTAATTATTATCAGGGACAACTGTCTCTTTCTCCCTTGGTGATACAGTTGAATAACAACAAAAGAAGCTATTAAATTATGAAGATTATAAAAGTATTGAGTGTTCAATAAATTCACCAGACACAACAAATATTAAGAACTTTGATAGTTATTAATATTTAAAAAATAATAAATAAAGTAGAATCTGTATTATGTTTTTATGGAAGACTATTAATAATAAAAAAAGAAGACTACTAATAATAAAAATAACAATGAAATTACACTCGAATTTTTGATGAGTACACTGAAGTCTCAAATTCACATTGGAGACAAGGCTAAAGACACATGAATAAAAATCTCAACTCTATGGGGACATCTATGTGTTTACATGTTTTATTTTAATGTGTGAATTTAACTTATGAAATAATACCATTCCTTTAAAAATGTAATTAATATGGTTTTATATGAAATATTTTGCTTCTATATTTGCATGTATAATTTAATTATAGATTTATTTTTAAGTTTAGGAATTTGTGTCAGGTTTTAATATCAGCAGCAATATCACACATAAAATAGCTGTATAAATACATATTAAAAATTTAAGATAATATAGTAATGAAATAATATGTCATTTAAAGTTTGACATAATTCATAAATGTACATGTGGACATTCTTTGAAATCATTTTTCTTTCTTAAGTTTTCTTCTTAAATAACTGCTAGGTGACAAGCTAGAATTAGTGAGTAAAATTTTTTATTTACATATTCACAAATATTTTAAAAGCTGTAATGTTTCATATGAATAGAGTATTCTCTTATATTTGGTTAATGTGCATAGTTATTTCTCTTTATAATTGGTGATTTATTTGGACAAGATTTCACTTGGAATTTATAAGTTCACAACTGTGATTATTCAATGGTTTCCTGTTTGCCCTTTTAAATTTTGTCCTTTGCCCCCAATTCTATGTCATTTGGTTTTGATATTACCAATACTGCTTACTTTTTCATTTCATTTTGTATAAAATATTAATTTCTTCTTTTTATTTGTAACTTGTTCTAATATACTGTTAGTTTGGATTTTATGTTAGTTTTCATTAGGAATATTGTATGAAAGAGAAAGTCACAAAACATATAATTGACTGTTTTAAAGCGTCCAATTTGGGGCACCCGTTATGTGCACAAGGTTCTACCACCTCCACCCTTCTCTGGTTTCAGACTTTCTCATCAGACTCAAAGGTCCTTTTGTCAAAGTCAATTGTACCATAGATGTTTAAATTCACACCGAACTCTTCAATCTATTCTATGATGCTTACACTATATATGTTTATATCAATCAGACTTTTATTGGTTAATTTAAATTTGTATTATGCTTTATAATCAGGAAGAATAAGATTTCTACTTTTGTTTTTCATTTCAAAATTATTTTAGTTACTCAAGGCTCCATGTAATTTCATAGGAATGTGGGAATCAGCTTCTCCACATCTGCAAAGAAATCATTAAAAATTTGATAGGGATTGTATTAAATCTGAAGATCAGTTTGGAGAATAGTGCAACCTTAATGTGATAATCTTAGGTCTCATCCATAAATAGGTGGAGTTTTTTCTATTTAGTGAGGTCTTGTTTAATTTCTTTCAACAATGTTTGCTAGCTTCCTCTGTACAAGTTTTTCACTTTTTTTGTTAATATATCCCTAAACTTTTCATTCTTTTGCATCTTATTCTTAGTGGATTTTAAATTTTTCATTATATTCCTGGATTTTTCACTGAGGGCCGATAGACAACTGACACTTGTGTATTCTTGCACCCTGTGACTTGGCTGAATCTGCTTATTAGCTTGAACTGTGTGTGTGTGTATTGTTATGAGATTTTTTATGTATAAAAATCATGCCATTTAAAAATATTGTTTTACTTCTCTCTTTCAAATGTGAGTGACTTATTTTTCTTTTTTTGCTGACTTTCTCTTCCTAGGACTTTTAATATAATATAGAAACATAATGGTAAACATTGCCTTTCTGATCTTAGGAGAAAGATTTCAGCCTTTCACCACTGAATATTATATTATGTGCAGGTTTTTATAAACATCTGTCATGTTAAGGGAATTCCCTTCTAAACCCAGTTGGTTTGGTGTTCCTATCATAAAAGATACAAAATTTTGCCAAGTTTCTATTCTGCATCCGTGGATTTATTTTCATACGTTGAATCACCATTTGCATTAGTGGGGGTAAATCAAATTTTTTCAGGATGTGTAATTCTTTTAATGTGCTGTTGAATTCTCTTTGCTAGTTTTTTGCGGAGATTGTTGTATCTATATTAATAATGAAGGTGGTCATAGTTGATAGCTTCTTTGTGGAATCTTTGGTATCAGGGTAATAATGCTTTCATAGAATGTGTTGTCCATTCCTCTTCTATATTTTGAAAAACTTTGAGTAGGATTGGTATTAAGTCTTTATATTTTGGTAGAATTTGCCAATAACTGAAGCCACCTGGTTCATCTTTGTTGGAAGATGTTTAAATGTTTATTTAGTCACTTTATGTATTATACGTCTGTTCAAGTTTTCTGTTTCTTCTTGAGACAGATTTGGTAATTTGTGTGTTTTTACCATTTTCCCATTTTGTATATATGGTCTAATTTTTATATGTAGAATTTGCCATAGTATTGCTTTATGGTCCTTTTAGTTTTTAATAAGGAACTCTGTAATGACCTTGGTTTCATTTCTAATTTTAGTTTGTATTTTCCCTCATTTTAGTTATTTAGTTAAAGGACTTCTCAATGTTTTTGTCTTTCAATGAACCAACTTTTGTTCTGTTGATTTTTTCTATTATATTTCTATTCTGTATTTTGTTCGCATTTACTCTAGTGTATTTTTTCCTTGTGATTTTGTATTTTGGGCCTAATCTTCCCTCCTTCATGTTAGTTTCTTATGTTGTAAAATTAATTAGGTTACTAATTTGAATACTTCATTTTAATGTAGGTATATATGGCTATAAATTTCTTTGTGAGAACTACTTTTCCTGTATCCCTTGATTCTGATCTAGTGCTTTTGTTTTTATTCATTGCAAAGCATTTTCTAATTTCCATGGTGATTTCTCCATTGACTTATTGCTTATTTAAATGTATGTTGTTTAATTTTTACATTATTTTTTCCAGTTTTTCTCTTAGTGGTCATTTCAAATTTCAGTCCAATATTGTGATTAGAAAACATATTTCATATGACTTTGGCCTTTGAAAATGTACTGAGAATTGTTTTATGGCCTGTTACATAGATGGTCTGCTCTGGAGAATGTTACATGTACACTTGAGATGCATATACATTTGTCTGTGTTGTGGAATATTCTGTATTTCTGTTAGGTATGTCTGGATCAAGTCCCCAATTTCCTTATTGATATTCTGTTGACATGCTCTAGCCACTACTGAAACTGGGGTATTGAAATCTCCACTGTTATTATTTAACTATTTCTCCCTTCAATTATGTCAAAATTTCCTCTTCTCTCAGTGTTCATGTTAAATTCTTTCCAGAACATAGTTATACCCGGTAGACATATTGTCTGTAGCTGTCTTTGTGATACAACAGCAAACTTATTTAGTTGAGACAGGAACCATATGGCCTTTAAAGCTTAAAATATTCACTATGTGGGCCTTACAGAAAATGTTTGCCAGCCCCTGATCTGAAAAGTGGCAGAACCTCAGAAAGACAAAAATAGTGTTCCACATGATTGCTTCTATGGAGTTAGAAAGATATCTACATGTTGGAAATATATTTCAGAAAATGCTCTATGGCTTAATGAAAGACAAATTTAAGTGAAAAGGATATAAAATCATTGTACCTGGTCATGTTATCATTATCATTGAGAAGAGGCAACCATTATGACCAAGTAGAATTGATTCCATTATTGTATGAGTATTTTAAAATGAGAAATCTAAATTTCTAAGGCATTATTTTAACAAATTAACAAACTCACACAAAATAAAAATTTTGAGAAACCCAAATACCCTGTTATGATAAAATGTTACTAAAACACTAAAACCCAAAGAGAACTTAGTTAAATAGGTAACAACTATATTTTAAAACCTCTCCCAACAGTATACTCAGTGGTGATATAGAAAGCTATCCTTTATATAATTAAAAATTACATAAAATTGCATTTGCTAATATTTCTATTTCATATTTAAATGTAAATCATGGTTAACTGAAATAATAAAAGATAAACAAGGGAAATGTGCATTGAAAGAAAATAATTTCATTATTCATTCCCACTAAATAAACCAAGATTCAAGGAAATTTCAATCTATAAAATGTGATTCATACAGAGAATTCAATAATATTACAGATAGTAGAAACATGAAGTAACAATAGTAGTATTTAAAAATCCCATATGAAATAGCAATAAAAAGAATAAGGAGCCTGGGTACATATACACCCAAATTGATCTCAAAAATTATCAAACTTTAGTAGAAGCAAAAAGAAGACATGGATAAATGGAAGCATATACCATATTCATAACGGGAAAATTCCAGTTAATAGAGAGAGAGAGATTATTCCTCAATTAGCCTGTGAATTTTATGCATGATTCATCAAACCTCATGGTTTTTATGAAACTTGATTTCTAGTAGAATTAATTACCTAAAGTTCACAGACTCGTTGTAAGCTCATAGAATGAAAAGAGGGAGAGAATAAAAAAAAAAGAAAAATCCTAGAATGACAACCAGAAACAGCATCTAAGATCCCAGGGAAGGAACAGCCTATAAGAATTTGATAGAAACCACTTGAAAGCCACAGAGGAGAACTCTATTTGGCCAATAAAAACATGATCAAAACAATTCTTGATACCCAAAACTCCACTGAGACAAACCGTTGTTTTGTGGCTGATAAGTATTTGTGAAAATGAACTTCAATTAATACATTTGCAATACAAAAATTACTATCAAAAAGCTAGTGGTCTGCCTGGGATTTTGGAATATTTAACAGATGGATACAAAATAGGGTTGCTCAATTATTCTGAAAATGTATTGGAAATGTCATCTGCACATTCCCCAAAATGGGATCTTCCTAGACTATTTCTTAATTGCTTTGTAAACGGCATTTTAGATTCCTAGAATATTACTAATCTGAAGTTTTCTATATCCTATTTCATGTTTTAAATACTCCAGCCAAAAAATGGACCAGATAACAAAGACAATCTTAGTCTTTGGTACAAGATTATTTACAACACTTGCAGACTGACACATATGTATCTCCTAAAGTTTTATCTTTATATTTTCCAAAACAAGAAAGGCCTCAATTAAGATTATACTTGATATGGCTTGGATGTTTGGTCCCTCTGAGTATCACATTGAAATCAGATCTCCGGCATTGGGCTCTGGTGGGAGGTGTTTGGGTCATGGGGGCAGATTCCTCGGGACTAGCTTGGTGCCTTCTCCCAGGCAGCAGATGAGTTCTTGGTCTTAGTTTATGAGAGAGCTGGTTGTCTAAAGGAGCATGCCACCCATCCTTCTCTCCTTGGCTCCCTCTCACTGGGTGATACACCTGCTCCTCTTCTGTCTTCCACCTGGATTAGAAGCTCCCTGAAGTCCTCACCAGAAGCAGAGGCTGGCACCATGCCTACTGCATAGTCTACCTGACACTTAGTCCAATGAACCTCCTTTTTCTTTATAAGTTACCCAGCCTCAGGTATTCCTGCATAGCATGCCAAGTGGATTAACATAATATTTAAGAATACTCCATTCCTTTCTTCTTTTGTTCTCATCTGTAGTTGTTGCTGTACTGAAACTTATATAAACAATAGTTATCAACTAAGACAGATCATGTGGGATAGCAAATGGATTTATAGTGTTCTATACGGGAACCCATGAGGGAATCAGGCTGTTAGGTACAGTTAACAGTGTTTTGCTCTGGGGATATTTTTGTCCTGGCTAGTAGGTACTGATGATTCAGCATAGATGCCTCTTTCTCAAGAAAGTCTCAGCTTTCTCAGTTGTGATGGGTGAAAACATTATAAATTCTGCAAACAATTTGTATTTTAATAAAAAAGAGGAAGTCAAATTTAGGTTTTGTTTGTAGTCCTTGTTCATCAATTCTTTTCTTTATTACACAATGTAATAAAAGTTTCTATTTAAAAGAAATACGTGTAAGAAACAAGTTCAATGTGGGTAGTATTTGGAAGCATAAGAATTTCATGCTTCAGTTTCTTCAATTCTTAAACTATGTTCAGTTAGAAACAGGAGCTCATAGTGCAGAACATCGTTTTCAGACTAAAAGCTAATATTTTGCCTGTCACATATAAATAATCGCTGCAAAGGATGAAGAGAAATATTTAAATTGCAATTGAATACACAAATTTCTGACATTTGTTACAAAGCATTGTATCAAATATTTAAGAAGAAATTACAATGGGAGCTATAGGTAAAACATGTATTTGAATGATAGAATAATCTTTTCTAATTGTTTAAATATGATAACTCTATCTTTAATTAGACATCTTATCTGCATCAATAAGAAAAGCAAAATATAATCCTCCTAGTTATCATTTTATTATTTTTCTAATATGCTCTTTAAAATCAGGTATCATTCCATAGCTCAGTGGTTAAAGTGCCCTGTCCAGTACAGTAGGGTCTGCAGTTGGTTCGAACCTCGCTCAGGCCTGCTTAACTTAAAAAAAAATAAAAATAAAAATAAAAAGCAGATTTAAATATCATTCATTATAATATATAAGCCAACTTCTGTATTTTTTACCTACTTTTATTTCACCTTTCACATGCTAATTACCTGAAATGAAGTAAAAGGAATAGTCTGCCCATTTTTATTTTCATAGTTCCTTGGGATAAAGAGATTTCTAAAGCCCGTGGTATACTTTTTGGCTAGCAATTTTTAAGTTTAATTCTTAACCAACTTAAATGTCATAATTCACCATAAAATGTTACTAATGAAATAACTACTCAAATAATTATACCATTTGATAATTTTATCATATATAAATTTTCAAAATTAATTAAAGTAAGTATCCCTGTATTATAAGACTATTTTGACCTTCTTATAATGACTAATAATGCATTTAATAGAAATAGTCATGTCTTACAGTATTGCTTTCTATACTACAAAAACAAATCAAAATGTTTATGTATCTCTGATTCAATATGTCAGCAATCTAAGCATGAATTCTTAACCTTCTGATGAAAATAAACTTTAAAATATTTTTAATGAAAAGGAACCTGGTATCAGATTTGGCGAGCCAGCCATGAGCAAAGACCAAGTTCCAGGAAAGATGGTGGAAAGAAGACATCCATGATAAGAAATGGGACTGCTTACCTCTGTCCTGTTTTTCTCTATCATGATCCTACTGGAGGTTATTTAATTCCATGTCCCTCAGCCTGTGAATATGCTTAGTGTAGAAGCTGCCTTCCAGGTCACAGGCAAGGGGAGCAAACTGTAATTCCCCTTGGCTTCAGAAGCTCAAAGAAGGCAAAGGGACTATTGGAAGACTTTTGAACCTGATCCTGTCCTCTGTTTATTCCTTTTCCCTGGTCGAGAGCCAAGTATGGAGGTAGCACCCAGAGGCCCTGGGGTCCCCAGCAATGAATGTGACCCCAGGACGTGGGAGATGGGGGTTCGAAAACTTGTGCTCCCCCAGCTTTTATTATCTTCTTTTCTCTTCTACAGTCCCAACATTTTTCTATTTTCTGTAGAACTCTTCTCGTTCTCTCCCTCTCCTTGATTATACATATGCTTCGTGTGAAAGTAAGTAGGAATTATTCATATATTTAGTTAATTTTGTAAAAGTATTCTGGTTTTTTAGAAGTGTGTATTAGATGTTTAAGGGGTGGCTTTAAATGTTGTAGGTGTGCTGTAAGGTCCTTTTTATTGCCTTGCATTGCAGAACTAAGTTAGATTGGCTTTTTATATGTCTGAGAAAAAAGACTGAACTTTATTAACTAGTCAACTCCAGATAAAGGGCAAGATGACTCCCCTCCACAGTTTGTCTGGGCAACCAGAGGCCTGTGAAGGGAAGCCCAGATTGACTTCCCAAGGTGGGAATGGCCCTGAACCTTTTCTACCTCACATAACCCTGGGTATTTGATTTCTTCTGGTGTGGGGAAGTTTGGGAGAATTCTAGGTTTGTCTAGAACTTGGACTATGTGCAATAACTAGTGGTAATACAAAGAGTCTCAACGGGTCTCTCTCGACTCAACTCTGACTTGTACCTATTTGAGTAGTGTTGCTAACCTTAGGTGATTCTCTTGTCTCAGCCTCCCGAGTAGCTGGGACTACAGGTGCTTGCTGCAATGCCCAGCTATTTTTTTTGGTTCAAATCCTCTACCCTTGGTATTTGGGACCTGTGCCTCACTTACTGAGCCACAGGCACCACCCTAACACAGATTATTCTTCCAGACCTTTGCTAAAAAAAAAAAAAAAAAAAAAAAACATTACTAGTGGATTATTCTATATTCTAGATACTGAGGAACAGAGAAAAATAGTTGAATATTGAGACAACTAAAAATAAAATTTGTGTTCAAGAACTCAAGAATATCCTTTCTGGTAAGGGATTTAATTACTGGAAAGGCAAATACCGTTTTTATTTAAGCACATGGGTATCAACTACACAGAGTATCACTCTGACATAAAGCAAATAAAAAACATGTTCAGTGCTTTGATTAAGCCATTATTGATGTTTTTATTGTTTCTAAATCTTCAAAATTTCAGAATGGATGAGAAGAACCACAGTCATAAGGATAAAACTTATTACAGACATCTCAAGGAGACAGTATTCATTCTACTAACTGAGGGTAAGAAGAATGACCTGGAGAATTACCTTCAGGAATTGTTTTTTGAAGTTCTGGTGTAAAGAGAATCAAAGATTATTAGTGGAAAGTATAAACTTTAGGTGATCAGGGCAGGACTGAGTTTTTGTAGCTTAGGTTTCACTTATTATAGAGTCAAATAAGGATTTTCATGAAATAGTCACTTGTTGAAGGAAACCATATATATCTGAGAGTCCACAGTAATATGGGGTTAATATCAAAGAAATAAACATCTATGTTACAAACAAGACAACAGAGTTAGTCACAGAGCCCCACACATGGTTTTGTGGTGGTTATTGGCCTTTGCCTGTACTCTTGCCAGTAGATCTCCTTCTATGCAGAAAATGAGTGGCAACAAATTTATTAGTCAATCAAACACATTATTTTCTCCATTTTTAATCAAAATTCATAGTTCCCCAGAGGGAATTTTTTATAGCTGTGCTACCTCCTTAAATGAATAACTTACAAAGTGTCCAAAGAAATCCTATTATTTAATGGTAAAACAAAGCATTTGAATTGTAAAGCATTATTGTCCTCAATGGTGTATCTTTTTAAAGCAGAGGACATTGATATGGAATATTCACATGTAAAGTCAGGATTAAGGGGTAGGGTTAGGGTTTGTTTAATGAACTGGGTCAAGGCACTGATCTGGACCCCTTCAGTGACCCACTTTACACAGGTACAGAGAGGAGGTGCGTACTGACCCACATAGTCAAAGGCTTTCTCTTCACACTGAGTAACCAGGAACGGGCAGGTGAATAACTGAAGGCCAGACAGAGACTCCAGATAACTTTGCCCAACCCTAACCAATAACTTCTTCAAAAAGTAAAATATCAAAAACACATAAAATTCCTAACTAGGGAATGAACAGGATGGGCCCAAAGACACAGACAGCTGGAGATTCAGGGTGTCGGGCCACTGCCAAATCCATTATATATGATGTCATGTCATTTTGAGATTTTATATTACAAAATTCTACATGTGTATATTTCACTTGAAATACAGTAAAAATTCTAGAAACCTCACAGTAGAAAGTAAATGTAAGTTGGCATATGTAAAAGTAAAGTGAGATTTTATCACTTTAACTATTAATTTTAAGAATCACCTGAGTAGCCAAAAGTACATTCTGAGACAAAAAAGTTAATAGCATTTTGAAAATGTGTAAATATTGGAAATATATATGTGTGTGTGAATACATACATTATATGATGTGGTATTGTTAGAATGACAAGTAATTAAAACATAAGTACACAGAGAGTTCAGGCAATATGTATAGTGGTGTGATTTACTGGAAGAGTAGAGAATAATCAATGAAAGGATAGGACTTATGAAACACATACATCAGCTGGGTTAATATTTCTTGAAACAGGATATTACACCATAGAATTGGAGAACATAAGGATATAATTTTTTCAAACTACCCAATTGAGCATGAAAGAGGAAATACACAAGTCAATAAAGAAGCGAACAACATAAATTTTCTAAATATGTCATCAGTGAGAGACAAAGAGCGCATTTCCTTTAAGAAAGAATGAAGAAAATGTATCAATAAAATAGATGACTAGTGATAGGAGATCTAACAAATTGGAAGGAGAAGTCATAAAGGAGACCATCTTTCATAGAAGTACGAGATAAATTATTAAAGCTCCAGGTTACAATTGAGATAGGTTAGTGCAAAACGGTTTTACAAAGAAGCATTCTGAAGAACTACTTTATTAAAAGAAGAGCCACAGTGTTAAATCGACAACAGAGAGTACAACACCCATTATGGCAGAGTTGGTTCAGAAGCCAAGTATAAAACAGATAGAAGATGGAACTAAGTCGGGAATTCCTAGACTTTCCTCAGGAATGAGACAGATTCATCAATTAGAAAGAAATGTTCAAAGTTTCAAGATGAAACTAGAACATGAAATACGATTGGCCAGGATGTGTGTGGACAGTGAAAGAGGAAATAAAGAAGAAACAAACATCTACGTAACAAACAAGACCACCCTATACCACTGTGGACCCTCACATACATCTATTGTTACGAGTGAGTGACTATTTCATGGAAATCCCCTCCCCTCACAGGGCAGGAATAGCTCAGCTGAAGGTCTCCTTGACAGATCAGGGCAGGGTGGGTTGGGAAAGTCAGTGCCTTGATCACTTTATATTTTCTCTTTATATTTAAGTAGGAGAGATTTCCTTTGGGGAAAAAAATGTAGACTGTGTGTCCTTGGCTATTCTAGGAGGGCTTTCAAAAAACCTGAGGTGTCAGCTCTAAATAAAGCAGGAATAGGGGACAGTCCATCACCTGCGTCAGTCAAGTTCCCCTTCACCACCTCTAGCGGCATCTTTCTGATGTCATTGTGATCCCACAGTAAAAGTTTTTTGCATGAGTTTTCATTTATCCCAGTGAATCCATGTCGTAGTGACTATAATGATGATATTTTGTGCACTCAATAAAAAATTCAGAAGCCCAGAGTAACAAGAGTGTTTCATTAAGGAGACTATCTGATCGGCCTAATGGAAAGAAGCATTGAAGAGTCTAGAAACAGAATGGGAAGCAGGTGGGAGATACGTGTTTTTCTAAGATCCGCGAAACCATTTTCTCTCCTTCCATTATTTATAATCCTGGAAAAAACCAAACTGAACAGAAAAAGAGACCCTATGGTATGTTATCTCATTTCAGTTCCATCAGTTTTATGATCTCCATCCATTTCAGTTGTGCAGACCCTGGGATGAGGGGAGGCTGGAGTTACTTGTCCAGTATTTGCTAGGAAACACTAAAACTGAAGTTCAGACCTGGCGGTCCTGCTAGTGTTGAGTACAGCAAGGATGCTACAAGTCCAGGAGCAACGGGAGGCTGGTGGTTAAAAGGACTGACTCTGAAGCCCACCTGCAGGGTGGGGATCCTGATCAGTCAGTTCCCACTTTTGAACCTGACAAGTTTCCAGTCCCACCAGCAGTGTAAAAGTGTTGCTTTCTCTCCACATCCGCGCCAGCATCTGCAATTTTGAGATTTTGTGATATGGACTATTCTTGCTGGGGTTAGATAATATTTCAGGGTGGTTTTAATTTGCATTTCTCTAATAATTAGGGATGATGAACAGTTTTTCATGTGTTTGCTGGCACGAATATGCTAAATGCACAAATATGTAAAAAAAAAAAAATTGACAAGTTTCTAAACTTCCTCTTGTATCTTTTTTAGTTTGGCAGTTTGGGGCTGGGGCCGGGTTTGAACCTGCCACCTGTGGTATATGGGACCAGCGCCCTACTCCTTGAGCCACAGGTGCTGCCCCCACATGTACCTTATTTTCCTTACCCATAAAGTGGACAAAATAATTGTGCTACTTCCTGGAGTTCTTATAGCAATTACATACGTTTCTCCTTATTAAATGTTGAGAAGAATGTCTTGCACATTCTATATGTGTGTGTGAAGTAACTTTTCATCTTTTTAGCTGTGGAAGAGATATTTTCATCTGCTGAAAAGTAATTCTTGAAATGTGAGAATGCTTTCTCTAAAAACTGTACTGAGATGTGCAGCCTGTACAGAGTTCTCCTGGAGTTGTTTTTCTTTTCCTTTCTTTCTTTCTTTCTTTCTTTTTTTTTTTTTACCATTGGTATCAGGTTTCAGATACTTATACATGAGAGGTCAATGACAGCATTGCTCATTCTCTCAGCTCTTCCCATTTTAAAAGTTTCATAGTTGGTGAATTGTGCAGAGATAATGGAGCACCACACCAACCAAAGCGATATCCACCATCCAGGTGTCTTTGATGATGCAGTATCCCTGCAAAGTGCAAACAAAGAAGCAAAAGACAAAAAACAGAGAATTGTGTTTACAGTACAAACAGCGTCTCAAGCATCGGATGTCCTGGGCTTCACATCTTTCAGAGACTTCAGGATTACTCGACTACTCTCCTTTCTTCTTCTTTTTTCCTCTCCTGTCTTCTTTTATAGACGATCATCTCCTGTAATATTTCACTGTGCTCACTTGAGATAGTAAAAGTGAAGACTGAACAAAATTGGTTAAAATCATATCCAAATTATGCAAATAATATTGTTAAGGTGCATTCCTGGTTTTATTTGTAAATTCTCCCCAATGATGAGGAAGGCCTCTATGTTTATGAAACCGACTAATTCCCTGAAGTATCTTTGTGACATTCCATTCATTCCCCATCTCCATGATCTTCTAAACACCTTAAAAAAAAAAAAAAAAAAAAAAAAAAAAGATGAGTGACTCCGGGTAAGATTTCACCGAGTTCATTATTTAACATCGGATTGCTGTCATAAAGGCACATGTCTATTTCAGAGGTGTAGTTTCCATACAGTATCGAATCTGAGAAACATCCTAGTTCATTAGTTCTGGCCAAGAGAAAGACTTGGTTCATTAGTCAGAGGAATTAACTCATCCATCATACACGGTAACGGGAAAAGTGGACCTCAACTTCCATTCTTTCTTTTACAAATGATTATTTCCCCTCTAATGTTCTCTATCCTATATTGATAAAACATTTATTATTCTTTTTACACCATCTCATAAAGAGCTTATTCTTTTTACAATACAATTTGCCTTTTAAAAAATGACTGTTATATATAAATACAAAAACTTGTTGCCTCACTATGTTCCATATTATTTTACTGCACTTTTTTACAAGAGGGTATGTTATTATATACCAAATACTTTTCATTGCCTTGACACTTCTCCCAACTTTTTAAAAGAACCATATTATCCCGTGTGAGTGGCAGTAACTTCCTTCAGCCTCACTTTACTCAGCTGTAAATGTGATAAAAAAAAAAGTTTATATTTCCCAGAAGTAGTTGTAAAAAAGTACATATAAGCCCTTCATTATATCTATACGAATACATGTTTGAAATTAAATACCAACTAAAAAGTAAAAAAGTAAAAAGATTTTCTAGATAAAAATAATATCAGTATATACTTCTTACCTGAAAGTAAAAAGGACTAGAAACGGCCGTGCAGAACAGTTTCTGACTTGGAACGGTGGGGCATACTCTTTCAATTTTACAATGGCGAGATAGGGGTATGAAATCAGTAGAAACTGTACTTTGTGTATACATACAACTAATCTGCTTTTCACTTTCAGTTTAGTGTTTGATGAGATATCCGACACCTTGTCATAAAATAGGCTTGTGTCGGATGATTTTGCCCAACTGTGCCCTAACATAATTGTTCTGAGCATGTTCTAGGTCAGCCAAGCTCAGTTGTGAAGTTCAGAAGGTTAGATGTATCAAAAACATGTGAAATTGACAATATTTTCAACTTATTATGGGTTTATCATGACATAACTCCATTGTGAGCTGAGAAACAATTATTTATACTTATGATTTCTGTATCTAGAAATAAGTACAATGACATTTTTATGTTTCTGTCTTAGATTTATTTTGTAGGAAAGTGTGTCGTGTTTAGCTCTATGTACGTATACACACTAAAGCCCATGTCTATGTATACATAAGCCACAGTTATAACTATATATGCAAATAGACACATGATTATAAAATTAAGGTCATGTGGTATTGATAAAAATTATAAACTATATCTTATGAAACTCTTAACATTAGTATTTTTTGTGTACCTAAACATTATTGACAACTATAATTTAAGTGGCTGCATATTATTTTTTATAAAATGGATGTATCAGAATTTATTAATTAAATTTCCTATTACTAGTTATTCTGTTTGTAGTTATTCATTATAATAAATACTCTGCACAGGAATTATTTTCATTTAAGTTACTTTACACATGCTTTTTATTCATTGGATTCTTTTCCTGAGTATATATGGATATTAAAACAGATTTTTAAAATTTATTTTTGGGGGGATTATGTCAATAATAATAAAAACTTTTTTCAGAGAAAATTTGGAGTTGAGAGGTCTTTGAATGAAAAATTGTAACTTTACAATTAGAGTAATCTGATGATCAGATAACTAAGAGGGCTGCTGGAGATCGCGTGAAGAGGAAGTGCATGATTCAGGCAAAAGTCCTCCTGCCCGAAACCCCCCAGAGGAATTCAATGCTCTCTAAGTAAGTCCACATGGCCTATTTTTATGAATTTGAGTTTAGATGAAATTATCTTTTATTTTAAAAGTTCTAGTTTAAGTGGATATACATTTCAACTTCTTTAGTCCCATGTAAAATCGATATTTTCTTCTTCAAAAGGTAATGCCTTAGAAGTCCATTTCTGTTCCTCTCAAATCACTTGGTTCCACAAGACTTTTCATCTTTTCCTCCTTTGGAGATTTCCTTCTTTTAAAACAAGTGTCATTATCCAGACCCAAGTGGAAGTTAGACTGTCTGGTCTTCTCTCTGGATTTTGCCAATACAAGCGATTGTATTTATTGTATAATTTTATAAATGTTATTAAACTTTCTAATAAGTTTGAGAGTAATAGTTATCCTATTCCCTTCCTTCCTCTCTTCCTTCCTTCCCTCCTTCCTTTCTCTCTCTCTCTCTTTCTTTGTTTCTTGCTTTCTTTTCTTTTCTTCTCAGGTCTGGAAGTGTATCTCAAACATTTGAGAAATACAACGTTTGTTAAATGGAATCTAATTGATTTTTATAAGGGGGGGTTGTTTAAGTATTAAATCCAAAATAAAGTAAAACATAACTTAGCATTTTTATTTTGAAAGTCATTTTAAATCAGACTAAAATAAAGAAGCTAGCACAACAATATTAGAATAGAACCAATTTATGATGCTATAATTTATGATTTTTGAAACACTACC
Organism: Otolemur garnettii; assembly: GCF_000181295.1. NCBI lineage: Eukaryota > Metazoa > Chordata > Mammalia > Primates > Galagidae > Otolemur > Otolemur garnettii. Next base: position 13,076,429 of record NW_003852425.1, on the reverse strand, counting down.
CCAATTTATTCATAAAACTTTTGCATTATTTAGAAATCAGAAAGTTAATTGAGGTGCATATAAAATACTATTTAATATATTATTTACCCCTTTGAAGACAAAATTTGATTTGATGCTTAATATGATGACATCTTTTAATTATGAGATTATCCATAAAAGATGCTTCAAACACAAAGAAATGATAGGTGTTTGAGGTGACAAACATCCCAGTTTGATACACATCACATGCCCATATTGAAATATCACATGTAACTTACATATGCACAGTTATTACGTGTCAAGTAAGAATTTATAAAATAAAAGTAAAAGAAAGATACCTCAGGTAACTTCTTGAACGAAATTTCCAAAAAGATGTGTATATTTATTTGTTAATGTCTATACTTCTCTGGTATTGGTATTTAATACGTTCAATCTAGGTTGTCTTGGTTTTGCTTGTCCCCAAGTTCCCACCTTCGTGGCCTTAGCTCCTCTCTAACTTCTCACGTATGAACATTGTTTTAACACCAATCTGAATAATTTCACTGAGGGACACAATGAAATAAAATTGGAATAGACATTTATATTAATGTCTTTTGTGGTTTAGTAATTTTACTTGCCTAAAGAGTCAACATGGCTGTTCTTTTGTTTTTTCCTTTTGATTACTAAAACTTTTATTCTCTGGATGACATTTTTAAAGGCAATAGGGTCAAAGATGTATCACAAATTCATGAATAGTCTTTGGGGAGATAGTCATTACGTGCCCTAATAGCTCACAAAAAGAATGAAATGTCTTCACTGATAGCTATTGTACAAAGTTAAATAACCTTCATCGCATTAGATGTATTTATTTCTCAGTGACTTAGTCCTTTTTAAATAGAATGCATTTATTTCCATTTTTAAGTTTCCTAGGCTTTGAATATATTTGGAATGTTTGAAAGAAACCAAAAGGTATTATTTACCTCGGGTTTAAAGGTAACAAAATTTATTCTGAGTTAAAAATATATATTTTTACTTATTTGATGAGGATAAAAAATGAGAGGAGTATTTACAGAAATATTAGGCATATTTATGTAATTGATTTAGAAAATATCATTGTTAAAGCTTAAAATAAACTGTGCTAATCCAAAATGGACTGTAGCTTAGAGTCTTGAATTTTGTTACTTCTAAAAATTGATTGAAGGTTATCTAAGGCCATTTAATTTCCGTGGGAATTTAAAATTCTGGATGTGGTATTTGTCAAGAAGCTCAGAGTGCCTGGAGTTTTCTCTCTATCAAATCAAAAGGGCATTACTGCTATTTTTGTTTGAGGAGTGTGCATGCCTTCTTGGATTTTATTGTTCTCAAGGCTATATTGCTGATTCTGTTGTCATAAAGCACTGTGATACATGGGCTCTGCAATCCATAAATTAATAAATAATAATGCTTGTCTAACCACAGGCACCAAGGATTCTCTGCAGCATTTGTTTCCTAGAGCGTGTTCAGCACCCTCTTTCCATTTTTTCAGATACTGTTTCATTTAAGTGGCAGGTACTAAGAAGTGGATGATTTTCCAGGGTGATGGCAAGGCCCCCTATCTATCAGCATTTGATTCTAGGACTCCAAAGTGATTGCCATTTGAACTTGTATGTGTATCATAAGAAAGAAAGAACTGATGCAATTCCCTAAAAGGAGATGCTGACGGCCCTCAGCATTGCAACTGTGTAATAGTAAGACAGACTAAGTGCATTCCCTCGCACAGTTTATACCAGATATACCCCTTTGCATTACCCTCTATCAATGAAATAAAAAGTTATCAAGCTCACGTTTAGCTAGAAAATGTAGTGACTATCAATTTGAAGTCTTGATTGTCCTGGTTACTCGAGTTGTTACTGAAATAATTTCACTAAACCTCTTCAACATTAGGCAGACTCTCTAATAATTTCCTTTCAAAATTCTTGTGGGAGCTGGGAAATCCTTAGATATTGATCATTGCTAATTTCAGTTCTCATGTTACACACACCTGATTGATGTTGGCAAAAATAACTTCAAAATTACAGTGCATCAGTTCCAATTGAAATAACACAACCTATCATGTTATGGAAAAAAAGGAATGTAAAAATACAATATTTTCTGTCTTCAGGTTAAGCCAATATTGCATGTGATGAAAGAGATGTGACTAATCTGTTTATAATCACATGTCAATCATAACATAAGAAAATAGTTGTTTTACATAGGTATGCCAAAGGAGAAAATGGCTGTATTTCACCAGAGTAAGTGACATGAACAAGACTAAATCTTTCTCAAATAAAAGAGGGTTTATATTCAAGATTTAGGTAAAATAAATAATAGAAGTACTGTAGTCAATCAAAGAGGTAAAATGTTTGCTCTTGGTATTGACTTAAAAGTATACATAGTCTCCTAAATAGTTTTGTGTCTGAGGAATGATAGTTGATCACATTCAGTACTGATGCAAAAACAGAGACATAGACCCAGATCAGAACATAGAACCCAGGATGAAAACATCTTCATATTCCTATTTGGTCTCTGATAAAGCAAAGAAAAACATATATTGGGAAAAGAAATCCATATTTAATAAATGGTTCTGGGAAAACTGGGAAACTGGATAGCCACATAAAAAGACTGAATAGGATCCACACTTCTCACCACTCACAATAGTTAATTTACAATGGAATGAAAAGGTGATGATTCTAGAAGAAAATGTTGGAAAACTTTTATAAATATCAATATAGGCAAAGAATTTATGATGAAGACCCCAAAGCAATCATTGCATACTTATCTTTAATAATTTCCCACCTGTTCTTAGAATGAATTGCCTTAGAGCCCATTGCTAAATTTAATAATTCTGAAATTCTAGTAACATTTGGCTTAATTTGAATTAAAACTAGCAAGACCAATGGAACAGCAGGGTCAATTTTTGGATGAATGCTGTGTGAACATAGATACAATCAACATTTATATTCAGCATCAGGTAATAGACAATCTGAGCACTAATTCATTTGCACATATGGCTTAAAATTACTAAAAGAAGGTGAATAAGTAAAAGGGAAATGCTATTATAATGTAATTCTTTTATAGCTAACTAATTTAACTAAATGTATGTATTAAAATCAAAATATTGTCCACAAATCACTAGCCTCTTTATATACCAATAACAGCCAAGTTGAGAAGCACATCAAGGATACTATACCCTGCACAGTAGCCTCAAAGTAAATGAAATACTTAGGAATACACCTAACAAAGGAGTTGAGAAATATTCACAAAGAGAATTATGAAATCTTAAGAAAAGAAATTGCAGAAAACATTAACAAATAGAAGAACATGCCACACTCTTATCTGGAAAGAATCAACATTGTGAAAATGTCTATACTACCGAAAACAATCAACAGATTCAGTCGAATCCCCATTAAAATACCAGTGTCACTCTTTAAATAACTGGAAAAAAATAGTTCTTTGTTTTGTATCAAACCAGACAATACAAAGTATAGACACGGCAATGTTAAGTAATAAAAACAAAGTTAGAGTCATCACTCTACCAGAGTTTAGGTTATATTACAAGCCCATGTTGATCAAAACAGCATGGCATTGCCATAACAGTAAAGACATAGATATATGGAATCAAGTAGAAGACCAAGACTTGAAATCAGTCTCTTATAGCCATCTGATCTCCAATAAACCAAACAAAAGCATACACTGGGGAAAAGAATCCCTATTCAATAAATGGTGCTGGGAGAACTGGATAACCACATCTAAAAGACTGAAACTAAAGCTCTCCTTTCACCACTTACAAAAACTGAGTCAAGACAAAAGATTTAAATCTAAGACATGAAACAATAAAAATCCTAGAAGAAAGGGTGGGAAAGCCTCTGGAGGACGTCAGCCTTGGGAAAGAGTTTATGAAGAAGACTTCAGAGGCAATCACAACAATAGCAAAAATACGCAAATGGGACTTAATTAAACCTGAAAAACTGCACAGCTAAGGACATAGCAATTAAAGAAAATAGACAACCTTCAGACTCCGAAAAGACATTTGCATGTTATGAATTGGACAAAGGATTGATAACTAGAATCTACTGAGGTCACTAATTAATCAATGAAAAATGAGTAAACAATTCCATCTCTCACTGGGCAAGAAACACGAACAGAACCTTCTCTGAAGACAACACACAAATGGCTAAAATACATGAAAAAAGGCTCATTGTCCCTAATCATCCAAGAAATGCAAATCAAAATGACTCTGAGATATGACCTAACCCAGGTGAAAATAACCCATTTCAAAAAGTCCCAGAGCTGCAGATGGTGGTGTGGATGTGGAGAGATGGGAACGTTTTCCTGCTGCTGGTGGGACTGCAAGAATACAGCTTCTTTAGAAAGAAGAATGGAGAACACTCAAAGAACTCAAATTAGACCTTTCATTTGATCATGCAATCCCTTTAGTATCATCTACCTAGAAGACAAAAAAGAAATCATTTCATTATAAGTACATTTGTGCTAGATTGTTGATCACACACAGCTCAATTTACAGTTATCAAGAGGTGGGAACAACCTAAGTGCCCACCGACCCAGGAATGGATTAACTGTGGTATGTGCATACCATGGAAAACTATTGGGCCATAAAAAAAGATGGAGATTTTACGTCTTTCGCATTAACCTGGATGTAGTTGAAATGTATTTCACTTAGTATTATATTGCAAGAATGGACAAAGCAGGTATCCAAAGTACTGAATACCAATAGGTAGCCAATAGACAAACTAATGCATGCCCACACAGGAGAAAGACTCAATTCAATTCAAATTAGTGGGGGGAAGGGGGAAAGAGGGGAGAATCCTGGGTGAGGGGTGTCCTCCCACTTGGTGGGCACAATGTAAGGGTATATGGCACACCTTCTGGGTGTGGGACACTACAACAGGGACTTTACCTAACAAATGCAAATGTTGTAACCGAATCATTTATACCCTCAATATTAGTCTGAAATTTAAAAAATGGAAAAATTTAAAGTTGAATTCTTTTTGTTTATATATGTTATAAAAATAGTTTATGTGATTGAAAAAATAGAAAGTTATAATTATTTCATTGCCACCATCATAAATATATTACTGATTTTTAATATATACACCCCATGTTTTGCTGTGGATTGTTCTGGTGTAGTATTTACAAAACTACATAGTATTTCATTTTGTAAATGATAAATATTTCATCGAAGCTATCCTTGATTAATGGAAATGATGGAAATGATTAACCCTTGTTTCTAATAGTGTAAAATTGTAAATAATACTGTAAGATTATTCATGAAGGTTACTTTGTAAATTCACAGATATATGTGGGCAATAACTTCCCAGAAGTCTGTTGGTTTAAGTAAGCAAATAGTCATAATTTTTATATATATTTAAAAAATACATTGCACTGATGTTGTAGCATTTTGCATTCACCCTCAAAATTAGGGAGAAAACCTGTGTCCCTTACAGCCTTGCCAATAAGCATGTTGTCAAAGAATGAATTTCAGGCAAATTTTAATGTGAAAAATGACTTCTCAATGTAGTTTAACTTATATTTTTTCTGATTAAGAGTAAATGGGAACATACTTGGTATGTTTTAGAGCCATTTATTTTTCTTTCTCTTTGTAATATCCACGTCTTTTCTTGTTTGCTTTCTCCTATTGAATTTTGAGTATTTTTCTTACACATTTCTTGAAGTCCTATGTACATCAAGTGATTAATACTTTCATCTGTGATGAGTTTCTAGTTTTCCTTACCAAGACCATCTTGGGTCATCTTTTCAATTGTATAGTATTTTTCTTTTAAATTTCTAAATATACTCAATTTCTTGATCTTCTATATATGATTTCCATGTTTTGAGTTGTATCTCAAAAATGGTTATATTTTTCCAAAGATTTTGTTTATTTGATCTCACCACTTCAAAGTATATGACCACATCTACTCTGTTAGTTTTATCACTGTTATTTTTTAAATTTAAATTTTGAAATATTTAGAGTTTACCCTGATGTACAATGTGATGGATGTGAAACACAAGTAATCGTTTCCATTTTTCAAACCACATGTCTAATTACTATTTCTTCAAAAGTCTAATTTTATCTTATAGATTTGAGACAGATCTTTTTTACATACTAAGATTTCTTGTATAATTATGACTGTTCTTGGATTTTCTATTCTGTTCAATTTGTTCCGTTTTTTTCATACTTCAATTATGGAAGACTAAAATATGTTTAGGCAAAGCCTATTCTGTCTTCCTTGCTCTTTCTTCAGAGCTTGTCTGAATATTGTCACTTCTTTATTTTGCAGTTTATACAGTAAGAGTTATTTGTCTACTTCCAGGAATAGAACTTATTTATTTTTAGTCACATACATAGCATATTGTTGTGGTTAAGAACACAGAGTATGTGTTGAACCCATTTTGATTTTGGCATTAGGACTTTCCAGCAAGTGATCTAACTTCTTTGTGTCTTGGTTTGTCTGTCTATAAATAGCAATGGAATTAATACTCTACATCTCTTAGGATTCTTTGGAGAATTACATGAAATGACACTGTTAAAACCTTAGAAGTGTCCATAAAATGTTAACTAAAGTATATACATTTACTTATTATTTCTGGCATCATTATTCACTGTGTTAAAATTAGAATATAACTTAATGTAGTTGACATTGACATCTTAATTATTATGCATACTTTCATTCAAGAACATGATTTACATTTTCCTGTGTAGAAGTCCGTTTTCTACTTTTAAAAGTCTTTTTTAGGACAGTGCCTGTGGGTCAAAAAGTCGAGTGCTGGCCCCATATGCTGGAGGTGGTGGGTTCAAACCCAGCCTCTGCCAAAAACTGCAAAAAAAAAAAAAAGTTTTTTTTAATGATGTTGCAATATACATATGTATTATTTCTAGAATTTTCCTTAAATGCTATCAAAATTATATTAATTATATTAATTAATTCAGGTTGAATTATATTAATTCAAATACTTGTAAGAAGTGACATTACATATTTCTGAGTAGAGCATACTTTGAATTGGTAGATGATAATACTTCATTTATTCAGGCTGGTGTTGACTGGTAGTTGGGTTATTTCTAGGGTTTTGTTACTATTAACTGTCGAGATTATTTTACCTGTTTTGTAATGCCGATATGCAAGAGTAAGATGAGATCAATCAGTATCTACTTTCCCCTCTCCCCTAAACCATTGCCCATTTGATTTAGCTCCATTCACTGATGAGATTGTCCCTTCTCCTCTGCGTTGCCCTGGAACGTTTGCCATAGATTGAAGGAACTCAAAACAAACAAATAAACAGAAGGGCAGCACCTGTGGCACAAAGGGAAGGGCACCAGACTCATATGCCAGAAGTGGCGGGTTCAAACCCAGCTCCGGCAAAAAAAGAAAGAAAGAAAGAAAGAAAGAAAGAAAGAAAGAAAGAAAGAAAGAAAGAAAGAAAGAAAGAAAGAAAGAA
>NW_003852425.1:13062800-13068978 GCF_000181295.1 Otolemur garnettii | reverse complement strand
AAAGAAAGAAAGAAAGAAAGAAAGAAAGAAAGAAAGAAAGAAAGAAAGAAAGAAAGAAAGAAAGAAAGAAAGAAAGAAAGAAAGAAAGAAAGAACTCTAATGCATGAGTTTATTACAAAGGTGTATTTCTCGCAACCTGTTATCTTAAACTAGGATTGGTAAATCTTTCAGTGTAAATAGAGATTGTTCACCTCTCCTCTCTTCAATTTCTCTCTTTCTAGAATTCTTAGAGTTTTACTTCCCTGTTTCCTGTTGCTCTATGAGTTCTAGATGCTTCACATACACATTGTATATATAAAAATATTTTTAATTATACTTTATATATGTGCATATTTATATATCTCAGTCTATGAAGTAAATTACTTGTCAAACTTGCCAGAATTCAGGACATCCCCGCAGGGCAATGCTAGCTCCTGAGATCTCTGTTTTGGTTGACGTGTTTGTTATGATTTTAGTTGTCCAACTTTTTCCTTTGTTCAATTATTCTGTCACTCTCCTACAGGCATCATCCTGGATTCCAACTGAATCCTAGGGAACATGTCTTGTGAGATAGATAACTCACACACACTCACATACTCACATATACTAACAGACAAAAATACACAAAACATCTGCATTTGAACATTATTTGGTTTTTGTTCCTTAGAAGCTCTGTGGTCCCTAGAACTGGGGTCTCTGGACCTTGCATTTAGTAGAGTTTAAAAATGATAATAGGGCATGAAAGATAATCAGAAATCCAGAACGTTGGCTCCATATTATAGTTCTTAGCCTCTGGAGAGAGTGCTTCAGAAAGGGCTCAGTGCTTGGTAATGGTGTAGTAGTTATCCTGGTCACCAGGCCCTATGTGAAGGGTCTTTATTTCCTATCCAACTTATTATGTAAAAGTTAAGATGAAAGCTCTGCCTTTCATGGTCACTGAGATTTAAAGATAAAACTGCACTAGTGTGATTAACACTGACAAAACCTAGTTTCTTTCACTTGTAGAGTCTCAAAGGTTCCTCTGCCCAACAATACCTAAAGTCATGGTACAATCTCATCCAAGATCATGATTCTAGACACAGCTTTACCTCTGTTTTTCCATGCCAGTGTTGCAGTGAAGCCTTTGCCATTGGCTAAGCCTGCCCTATGGACCCCAGGCTTCGGGCAGCCAGGTGACTGGCATACGCTCCCTCCACCATGAACAGGGTGCAGCTCAGAGGTGCACATGGTCCAAAAGTAAACACTGGCCAACATGGTCTTCAGGGATTTGGTGAGATAAATTGCCTCTTTATTTTTATCAAAATACTAGATTTTACTTAATGTAAAAATGTACTTTTTTTTTTTTTAAGTCCAACGCTTAGATCTTATTCTGCACCTATCTGAAACAGCTACTAGGCTATAGCCAAGTGAGCCATAAAATCTACTGATTTGCCAACTTGACAATGCTACTCGGCTGGCAGTTAATGCCTAAAGCCACCTGCCCAGATTCTAACAGTAAAGAGAAATTGCATAGCCATACACGTTAGCCTCGTGACTGCAAAATGTCCCCAAAGTCTGTAGTTTAAAGAGGACATCTTTCTTGTTCTCACCAAGAAAGAAAATGTTCCTCTTTATATTTTGACTGTCTTTAGGAAAATGTTTTTGTCTATTATATATTTTGTCACAGTTAGTGATATATCCACACCATCCTTCATTTTGATAGTATTACTCTGCTATCTCCTTTTTCTATTACTTTCTAAGTTTGAGAAGTCTTTGTTTTTAGATGTGCCTCTAGAACACAGCAAAGAATTAGATTTGAAAATTGCAGTCTCTAAATATTTGTATTTTGGCCCCTATTTGATTTTTAAGATGATTGTCATTCTCCATATATTTGAATTTGTTGCTTCCATCTTATTTTTCTATTTTTTATTGTTTCAGTTATTATTTATTTCCCTTTATATTCTGAGTTGCCTGAACACTTGTTTTCATTTCTTGCCATTACCAGGTGATAAGTAATTACTAAACTATGATTATTTTCTTATAGTGAGTACTTAAACATTTAATATGCATATTACTCCCCACAAATCCAAAATTAATAATTTTTTGTACTCAGAACTAAGGTTCTTCAAAAAATGGCTAATCTAGTTTTGTTACAGAAAAGGTATGAGATAATCCTGTAATCTCTTACCAGAATGTAAAACAAGTTACAGATGGGTTGAGGAAAAGTGGGGTTACATGTTCCTTGAGGGAAGATCAGACAATTTGATCATCAATAAGAAAAATAATTCCATGAATTTGAAAATGTAAAATAGGTTTAATACATGAGTTTATGATACAAAAAGAAGGTCACCTTTAGGGAATGCTAGGTATTTAATGTTTTATTTTGAAATTTTATACTCTTTTTTTCTGCTTTCCAATAGAAGAAATACCTCAAGGTAACCAAATATTGGATGAAACCAATTAATTTCCTTTTATGAAAGTAATATTATATTTGAAAAAAATTATAGGGTCAGAATATTTTACAGCTTCTAATTAAATAATGGATCTACACAATAATTATTAGGGATAGTTAAAACTAAAAAACAGAGAGAGACATCCAATTGAAACATGAGTGCATTTAGAATTCAATATGCTAAATTATCAAAGCCTTAAAGACTATCTGCTAATGTACAAAAGATATAAAAGAGAAATTGTTAAATATGATAAACGGCAACATGTTTAGTTTTAGTAAAATTCACCTGTAGAAAATTCTGTGAGACACGTGATCCCATTTAGTAAACAAATTGCAACAAAAATAGAGAAAGAAAGAGAGGAAGGAGGGGGAAAGAGGGAGGGAAAGACATATGTATAAGTAGAGAGAGAGAAAGAGAGACTGTAATTAAATATGCAACTTAATCTTGACAATGTAGTAAACACATCTTCCAGTTAAAATAACTTGACTTCTATGTGGATCTTTAAGCAAATAAACTCTTAAAAAGTATGAATTAATTAGGGAAACATTGAGTCATCAGTATTTGTTCATAATTATTGTTCTGTTTTTAAGTAGCACAATGACAGTTCTTATTTAAAAAAAATTACCTCAAAATATTTCTGAAGTAAATGGCATATGCTAAGATTCATTTCAAATTAATGTCATGGGAATCTCTATCAAGCAGTATAATAGAGATAATGGACTATGATTTGATACTTATTGATACCGAATAATGGCTATATGCCATTTTCTATAACATATTTCCATTTAGAATATGTATGATGTGTATAATACAAAGGGTTTTTTTAAAAGATTAATTCTTATGTTTACCTTTTTTTTTTTTTTTTTTTTGCAGTTTTTGGCTGGGGCTGGGTTTGAACCCGCCACCTCTGGCATATGGGGCTGGTGTCCCACTCCTTTGAGCCACAGGCCCCGCCCTGTTTACCATTTTTTTCATTTCTTCACATACTGGAAATTTCTATAGTCAGAATTTATTCACAGTAAATTCTTTCAGCATTTGTTTGTCTAAAAAATTTTTTTCAGCCTCAATCTAAAGATAGTTTTACTCACTTTGGTAAGTGTACATGGGAAGGAGAAAAGAAGGACTTTATCTACCTGACTCTTTCATTAATTTCCACTGAATATATTCTATTCCTCAGAGGCGTCAGCCTTTCCACCCATTGTGTTTTATCATCTGGAAGCCACTCAGAAAACAGGATCTCTGCCCCAAATTGTAGTATTTTGTTTTAGTCAGAAGCAGAGAAGGGTTTGCACCGTGGAACAGACATTTATCAAGAGAACTGGGGTTGACTTTCTGAAACCAGTAAATGCTGGGTAGATAATCTGGCCTAGTCCCTAGAATAAACAGTCAACTTCTCTGCCTTGCAGGTGAGTGAAGAATGTTACTTTCTCATAGACCCAGGAGGCTCCAGCTTTTGGAGGAGCTTCAGGAGGAAGGAATTCACCCCAGTCTACAGGCTTACTGGCAAAATTGGGGGGGAGGTGAGAACTTGGCTTGGATTTCTAGCCTAGAGAGGATTTTAAAATTCCAAACTAATAATTCTTATGGAAAATTCCAGAAACAGGCATAAAGCAATCTATATGATTAATTACTCTTCTTGATGAGTTTATGCAAATGATCAGACCAAGTTTCATAAGACAGAACTATTTTACATATGAATTGGGTTTACTATGATTGTATTTGGTGAAATTAGATGGATTAGAGAGAAAAATAATTCTATTTCAAAAGAAAATTATAGAATGCCTGTTACTAGAATCTAGCTTATTATTTCTGAAATTCTATAGTTTTATCCAATTATCTGACTGTAGGACACAACTTGTTTTCAGTTTTCTCCCATTGTCTGATTTGGAATCACTAAAGTTAAAACTATCTTTTCCCTGAAGTCCCATAAACTAAAACTGGTCAACATGATAAATCTATAGAGAAATTTCCACCTGATTGGTCCAACATAAAGCTATATGGCACACCCTCTGAGTGACGCAGTGAACTACAACTTGGATTTTACCTAACAGACACAAATAGTATCACCTAAAATAATTTACCCTTGTATTAATCAGACATTAACTTTTTAAAAAAATGAACATTTAAATCTCTTTACTGATAGAAACATCAACATTTTTTGGCTTTTATTTCCTATAAAAATAAATGAAAGCAGAAAATCTTCAAAATCAATTTCTAATTAAATATTACTCTTGGAAGATAGTAATGATTTAATTCAAGATTTCCCAGTACTTGGGTTATTTTCTATAAGAGAAATCAAAACTGTACAGTTATTTTTAAAACTTAGAAATTAGAAAGAGCAATAGGATCTCTGCCAGATGTTCTGTGTGGAATCCCAGCCCAAACTCAGGCCTGACTTAGTGAATGAAGAATGCCATTTTTTCCAGCATCACCATGAGTCTTAAAACATGGAAAAATAACAAAAATAACTTTGGAGAGGACCACAAAGAAATTTCATCATTATTGTAAGTTTGAAAGAAATATTTAAGTCCTAGACATGTGGTACTATTTAGGGGGAAAAAGATCTCATTTAAGATTTTTATGATTTCCATAAGTAGAAATGCTTGGAATATTTTTAAGGAAAATGAATTTCTGCTAATCTATCAGAGTTTTAAACTCCAGTAACTGAGGCTGATTTGCCTTACATTACTTGAAATTCATTTCCTTAAAATTACTACTATTTTGATAATTTTCTTTGGCGCCATTCATAAGGGAGCAGAACAAAAATGACAGCTTGTACTAATCAAGAAAATTGACAGAAAGAGCTCCATTCAAGGGATCATGGAAATAAGTCCATATTATTTTTAAGAAATCACAAGCTTGAGACCACACTTCACGTAATTATTCACTATAATCAGTTTTAATAATGAATTAATAATTGAAGATGTGATGGATGTATTATCATTGTAAACAACCCTAGAAAAACCATCAGCCATACTGCAGTCAATTAAACCGCTGTTCATCACTGCAGCCAGAAACTTCCCCACGCTTCCTTCGCAGACTGTTTATGAGGGTAACAGACTGTGCCATGTCAGTGCAAAATGCAGTCAGTTCTTTATCATCCTCACTAATGGTGCAGATAATCCAGAGTGTTAGATAATCCCCAAACCATTTATTGTAGCATAGAAATAGACCTTTTAAGATTAAAAAAAGTCCTTTTTAAAATTAGGGTTGATTTATTCACTGAGGGTAGAGACAACTGAGAACTCTCTGCCCTCGGACCCAGCAGACAGTCCTGAACGTCCCTTCTCCCAGCCATTGATAAATATTGCAACTTTTAGCCCATATTTGTATCCAGTGAGGCATTATTTTGCAACACTTTCATACATTTATTTATTTTTTATTTTTACTTAGGTTTTCAAATAAAAAGTAGATGTATATTTTTATATAAAGTAATGTATTCAGGCTGGGGATAGTGGCTCTTACCTGTAATTCTACCACTTTGAAAGGCGCAGGTGGAAGATCGCTTGAAGCCAGGATTTCCAGACCAGCCTGAGTAGCAGAGGAAGATACTGTCTCTAAAGAAAGAAAGAAGGAAGGAAGGAAGGAAGGAAGGAAGGAAGGAAGGAAGGAAGGAAAGAAAGAGGAAGGAAGGAAGGAAGGAAGGAAGAAAGGAAGGAAGGAAGGAAGGAAAGAAAGAAAGAGGAAGGAAGGAAGGAAGGAAGGAAGGAAGGAAGGAAGGAAGGAAGGAAGGAGAGAGAGAGAGAGAGAGAGAAAGAAAGAAAGAA
>NW_003852425.1:12957888-13062780 GCF_000181295.1 Otolemur garnettii | reverse complement strand
AAGGAAGAAAGGAAGGAAGGAAGGAAGGAAAGAAAGAAAGAGGAAGGAAGGAAGGAAGGAAGGAAGGAAGGAAGGAAGGAAGGAAGGAAGGAAGGAGAGAGAGAGAGAGAGAGAGAAAGAAAGAAAGAAAGAAAGAAAGAAAGATAGATGAAGGAAGGAAGGAAGGAAGGAAGAAAGAATCAGCTGGGCATGGTGGCATATGCTGTAGTCTCAGCTACTCAAGAGGCGGAGGCAGAATTACTGCTTGAGTCCCAGAGTGTGAGGTTGAAGTGAGTTGTGATACAGCCCTCTAGCCAAGGTAACAGAGCGAGACCCTGTCTCCAAAAAAAGTGATAATAAGAAGAAAGTAATGGATTCAAATTTTTTGTAAGACCTGTGCCCCTACTCTTATACTGAATAGCACTCAAATTTTTGAATTACGATTTAAGCCTGACATGCTACATTTATCCATTTACCACTACTGTCTCATACTATTCTTTCCTACGTTTTGTGTTAATTACCCTTTTCCTACCTGGGACTAAAGAAACTTATTAATACATTAGCTAATTCAAGCATTCATCAGCAGGATATGTCTTCAAGGAAAGAATCCCTAGATTACAAACTATGGTTTGTAAATTTTAAGGGTGTTCTATAAATTACTTCATCGTGAATATCAACTGAGCAAATGAGGACTCTAGGAGATCAAGTCACTTGCTGAAGGGCACAGAGGCAGCAACCTGATAGCTGACAGTTGTTTTCTTTTCTTTTCTTAGTGTATTGTCTTAGTCTTAACAGGTGTATTCCAGAATGTTCTGCATAGTGCAAAGTAATCCTATGGAATCTTCTACTTGGGTTTGTCAATTGAGTTACAGGATTCTCCTTCCCCTATGTCTTCTCCTGCTAGAAGCACAGCAATTTTGACTGAAAATTTGTTTGGAATTTGTTAATATTAGTTTTGTTTCCTGAACAGAAACTCCTGGAATACAGGAAAAGACAGCACAGAACTGTGGTTTGTAGCTGAGCTTCATCAGTTAGGTATTTAAATGTATTATGAATATTAATTTAAAAAAACCAATCATTGACTAGAGATCATTTATTTCTCCTTTTTTCTTTCTTGTAACAACAGAGAAATGTTCATTGAAAATTACATTTAATGTTCAATTATATCTAAAAGTGTCATGCCCAGTTGAGTGCTCATTCTGTATTCAGAGAAAACAGTGAGGAACTTGCTTCTATAATGACTCCATTTGCTATTTCGCTGCGTGCCAATGCTTAAAACGGGGGAGCTTCATCTGGGGCGCCTTTAAAATAGGGCTTAAGATCATTAAAAAGGTCTGTGTGCTCCAGAAATTTTACACTGATATTTAGTTACTTTGCTAATATCAACTAATAGTGGCAGCTATTCCTGAAAAACGTGGCCAAGAAAAAAAGGATTACCATAAATTAAAAGTTTTTATTAATGCTTAGAATTATAGGACTCAAACACAAATAAAGCCATCTATGATTTTTAAATTATAAAGAAATAACATTTTAAAATAATAAAAACTGTGCTTTTAGAAATTAGCTACTACTTAGGCTGCACCTGTGGCTCAAAGGAGTAGAGCACCAGCTCCATATGCCGGAGGTGGTGGGTTCAAACGCAGTCCTGGCCGAAAACTGCAAAAAAAAAAAAGGGAAAGAAAGAAATTGGCTAGTCCCATCATCACACTAACAATTATCTTTTTCTCTTATCCTCCTTTACCAAAGGAAATCTCCCTTCAAATCACTCCCTTCCTCCACCTGACAAGTACATGGCATCATTTATTTTTAGTTTATATTTACTTGAACTGTGTGAAACCCCCAATTTTTAACCTAAAGAACCTTGCAAGACTAGGTTGGTGGCAAGTGGTAAAGGACTTTTGGCTTTGTAAGATCAGATTAGAAAACAAGATTAAGACTTTCTAAAAGTTAAAAGTTATCAATAATAATGAATAGAATTTGGTTTATTATATATCTGACTTTTAATTTATTTCTCATTATCTTAAATTATTTGTGGAAATATTGGTTTAAAAACATCTAGCTATGCTTCCAGGTGGGTCTTGAACTCTTGGGCCAGGTAATTCTCCCAGCTCCGCCTCTGGAGTAACTGGAATCACAGTCTCCGGGACACTGTACCAGGTCAATATGGCAGACTTTTTGACATCAATTACATCACTTTCTTCTTATCATTATGCTGAGATTATTATTGATTAACTGTATCTTGACTAATAAAATAACTATTCTTACAGATATTTTAAGTTACTTCATCAAGATCACAAAGCCATGTGAAAACCAATGCTTCATGCTCCTTTTCTGTTGTGATATAGAAAACTTTTCTGTATTTTTCCTGTAAAATAAAAACCATGTTTCATAGTGGTGAAACTATGCTTTGTTTTATATCTTAACAGAAAAAAAAATAATCTTCGCTAGGACATAGACGTCCCCACATTTCCTTAAACCCTCCAGAGAGCGAGAACTTGATAAATAGTGTCCAGGAGAGCCAGCCGCTGAGCTGCACACTACTCTGCCTTTCACTGAAGGTGCCGGAAGAAACTGGATGGAATTAGCTGGTGTCCAAGACTCGGGCATTTGTACAACATAAGAAAGGATTAATAAAAGGACATTTTTTTATTATCTGGAGAGAGTTGGAGAATCTTTAGGAGGGGTAGGTGGCTGAGAAGATCAGAAATGAGAGGAGGAGGAATTTTATTTTTTTAAGGTTTTTTGTATTTAATCATAACTGCATACATTAATGCACTTATGGGGTACAATGTGGTGATTTTGTATACAGTTTGTAAGGAGGAGGAATGTTTTTTGTAGTTATTTGGCCGAGGCTGGATTTGAACCTGCCACCTCAGTATATGGGGCCGGCGCCCTACTCCTTTGAGCCACAGGCACTGCCCATGAGAGGAGGAATTTTAAAGGTGAAGCCCTGAGAAGAAAGGATGAGGCATTGGAAGTGAGATGGTGTTCATAAGGGACATTGATCTCCAAGGCTCAGAAAGCATTAAGGCCACCCCCTAAATGCCCAGATAGTAAGAAAATGCCTTTATATGGTAGAATAGAGCTTGAAGTCCGAAGCCAGTGGAAGTTTGAAAGCAGCACGGACGGAATTTTATTTGAATCATTTGTCATTCCGATTCAGAGTCAGTGGCTGAGTTGATATACCAACATTAATGTGGTTAACGCTACTTGCTACTCGACTGCAGTTTAGAAGGCCTCTGACGGCATCTGCCTTTCAAACTATGTAGAAGCAAAGAGGATCTCTACTGATAATGTTTATTGAGGGGATGTGTAAGAATACTTCCTCAGATTTCCGCCCTGAGAGCACAGGTGGAGGGAAATGAGGCTGAGTAGAAAGGAGGGTTTACATCTCCTTTCTCCTCTATCACTCATTCCCTTAAAAGCCAGGCTTCCAAATAGCCCTGTGCTAATTTAAGTATCCTTTCCTATCCGCACTCCTGCCTCCCGAGCGACCCCTCAGGACTGGCTACTGTGCGTGCCCCAACACCTGAATATGATTGCACAGCATACCTTAATAAGTGTCGTTGCTAAATTTAATGGGCAATTTTCAATTGTCATCCTTCCTGAATTCTCCACAGCAACTCACTACTCTTCTTTCTGAAATATTTCTCTTATCCAGGTTTGAAAAGAGCTAATTTTTCCTAGTTCACCTGCTATTTCTCAATAACTCCTTTCCATCCCATCTTGTCTCTCACCCTTTCTTCTTTTCTTCTGATGTAGACTTTCCTTGGCAAGTTTTATGAAAGCTGATGATTTCAGCACATCCCGACTATAGAGTTCCAGCTAAACAAATCAGAGATTTCCACGTGGATGCCCCTTCAGATACCTGTTAGTCTCCACTTGAATTACTCCGACAATATCCATCCAAGGCAATCTTTCTCCTTCCTATATAGTTTTCCTACTAGGCAGAGCGATACTTCCACAAGCTTGTATTTGATTGAATTACTTCCTATTAAAAAAGCCACGTACTGGCTCTCAATCATGTGCTGATGTGAAACTGGGACATGATCTGCTCCCACTTACCCTTCCATTACCCCTTCTCACTATTATTCCATCTCACATATTTAAGAAATATCAGTTATTCAAACATGCTACTGTTTCACCTTTGTTTTGGCTACACGATGTTCTATTTTCTCCCTAGAATATTCATCCTCTTTCTCTGAACCCATTTATCTATTGCTTGTAAACCAGGTTTGCCCTTAGTTACATCTCAAATTTTAGCCTACTTTAGACTAAGTCCAGTCTAAATTAGAGGCTGCGCCAAGTTATATAATCCTCCTTTGTAACCAGAACACTGTATTTTATCCTCCTCTTTATTTTTTTCTTTTGCTAGACCCTAAGAAACACATAGAGGGCATGGGACTTTTCCTATTTATTATTGCTTTAGCTGATTTAAAAAATGTCAAAACAGAATAGGTGTTCAATAAATACTTGTTGAATGATACATTGACTAATATTAACATTTTCTAAAGATTCAGGAAGCAGTATCAGGTAATTTATTTTCTGAAAAAAAACACCAACGTTCAGTCTGTTTTAAAGATTGGTACGTGTACCATTAGTGGGAAGCTGAAATTACGACAGGTCCTGTGTGAAGCTTTCATCATTTCAAGCCTATCTGTGGGTGTAGATGAAGTCAGATAGACAATGGTAAGTAAATAACTCATATAAGTATATGAGTTAAAACAAATAAATGCACTGCTTTGTCTGAATGCCTAAAACTGTCCCACTAGGTGTATGTAGTGAAGTACACGATTTGCTTTCCTGACTAATTTCTAGGCTGCTGGGTGAAGGAAGCAGCTATCATTAGAAGATAAAATCAAGGGTAGAACTGAAAAACGCAAAGCGGTGAGGAAACCTTTGCAAAATCACGGTTAAGATAATATCGTATCATGGTATCACTGAGTTTTGATTAAGTCTATAAAAAACACTTAGAGAAAATAAATGGCTAATTTATCCAAAATGAATTTTATGCTGGATGCATAGGCAGAAATGCAGATGGGATTTTCAACAAGGACAACAATAAAGTCTGAGTAAGATGGGTAGCAGTTAAAAGTATTTAATGATGTGTGAATACATTCCTCACAGGTAGAGCCAGCAAATTCACACATGACGGGGAGTACAGTCATAGTTCAAACCAGCAAAAGCCAGGAAATTCAAGTCAACAATAAACTATAATTTACACTAGAGAGTTATCACGTCTTGTTCCAGCTCCATCTGAAATTCCTCTTGACAATCTTAAATCCAATCTCTGGATGAGGAAACCCAGGAGCCACTGCCACCACTTAGGCAACGGAGATTCCAGCAGACGGCAGGAGCGTGGAGCAATACTTCCCAGCAACATAACGCACAGTGCTGGGTACTCAGAAGAAAAAAAATCCATCGTATTGTGCAACTACAATATATCTGCCCCGAAAGGAAGCTATTTGGCCTGGCTTGTGCTGTAGATGTTATTTCCTCTAGCAATATACTTAGCGATGCATTTGTGGTTATCCCAAAGAAGGAAAACCCTGTCTGCAACCACCACAGTAAAATCGTTGGAAACAATTACTAAACTATTTTTTAGATCAGGAATCTTTATGGATTTCTTTAATAAAAAGTCGTTATTCCAGGAAGACAAAGGTTTAAGAAATTATGACTGTCTTTTCCCTCCTCACTTAATCATATTGGCAATCCGAGTAAAACCTCCTAAATGCTTTCTGAAATTATCGATTCCCTTTGCAGAAATCTTTCTGAACTCTATCATAGAGTCATTAGCAGGTAATACTATGCCTTACAAATTACACACGGGCAGAGTTTACTGGGGAGGTAAGAGAATCAGGACTCTTCAGCCATTTGCTCCACTAATTGTTGCTACTGTGTGCATTTTGGTTCATGCAGTCTCTGCAAAACTGTTTTTAATGAGGCCATTAGTCTTTTTCTTATATTATTCCCCTAATTCCCTTCAATATTCCTTAAAACCCTAATCAGCAAAATCATTCACAAAACCACCTTTTAAAGTGAAACAGTTAGCAGCGATGTGGTATCTATGCATTGAAGCGTTATACCTTAAATACATGTACACTCTACATCTCAAAGGGAGTCGACTCCCTTTGTTCAGTAAATAATAATAACGGTCTTAATGAGGTACTATGCATATTTGATGAGTTTTTAATGTAAAGCATATTTCCTAATATAGAAACTATACCGAAGCAATCTTTTTATTCTACTAATTATCTTCCCTAGAATTTGTTAGGTGTGAGAGCTTCCAAATAAATGCTCATGAATTCTTTCTTGAAAGTCCTAGGCACCCCTAACAGTTAATATTGAATATAAGATAGACGTGGAAATTCACTGTAGCACAAGCACTAAAAGTTTATAAATGGGACCAAAGAAATGAAGTGCCCCAATGAAAGGGAATCACTGCAATTCAACACACTTAAGTTTTAGGCTCAAAGGTAACAAAAATATCCACACAACTAGGATAGTGCTATAACAAGTTTTCAGAGGAACCACGGTTTCTACAGATTGGCACTGCACGATAGTACTTCTGGTTCTAAATGCCATTGTTAACAAATTAATAAAAACTTTGTGGCAATGTAAAACTCACATCAACCGTTTGTATTTTAAATATACTTTTATTTTAGAATATTACTGGGTATGATTGGTTTGGTTATGTGAAATGCTTCTGTGCAATTTGAGTTAAAGTTGTAAGTGTGTCCATCACCCAGGTAGCATGCGTTATACCTGCTGGGTGTAAGTTTACCCCGCCTTCCTGCCCCTTCCTACCTGCTTGCTTTCTATTGAGTTTTACTGCTAAATGTGCAAATTCATAGTGAATATATGTGGTGTTTGGTTTTCTATTCTTGACACGACTCTAATGCAACTAAGAAGAATGATTTTCAGTCCCATAAAGGTTGTTAATGTAGGTTTTAGTTCACCACTTGTTTTTTTAATGGTCAAGAACTAATCCATGATATGCACATACCACACTTTATTCATCTGATCATGTATTGATGGGCACTTGGGTTGATTCCACAAGTGGTTGATTCCACTTTGGGAATATGAATTGTGCTGCAATTTTATTGAGCAGTAAAATGACTTTTATTTTTCTTTGTCTAAACACCCAATTGGTAGGTCAACTTTTAATTCCTTAAGCTATCTCCATGAGACAGAAGTTGTACTAGTTTGCAATCCTACTACCAAGGTAGTGGTGTTCATGTTCCTCTGCATCCATACAGCATAGGTGGAATTTTTTGATGAAAGCCATGAACACTGGAGTTAGATCATACCTCACTGTGGTTCTGGATTCACATTTCCCTCATTATGAAGAGATACTGAATTTTTTTCTTGTTTATTGGCCATCGGTCTATCTTCTTTTGAAAAGTTTCTGTTCATATGTTTTACCCACTATTTTATGGGATTGTTTGATTTCTTGTTGATTTGCTTGAGTTCTTTTTTTGTTGTTGTTGTTGGGGATTTATTGAGGGTACAAAATACCTGGTTACCCTGATTGCATTTGTTAGGTAAAGTCCCTCTTATAATTGTGTCTTGCCCCCAATAGGTGTGTCACACACTGAGACCCCACCCGCCTCCCTCCTTCCCGCTCTCTACTCTCCCCTTCCCCCAACCCCTCTCTCCTTTTCTCTCTGCTTGAGTTATTTATAGATTCTAGTCCAGGAGTCCTCAAACTTTTTAAACAGGGGCCAGTTCACTGTCCCTCAGACCGTTGGCGGGCTGGACTGTGCGCCCTGGGATGAGTTAGGTGCTAAGCAGGACAGGCTACGGCAGGAAAAACACACGGCGGGCCGGATAAATGCACAGGTGGGCTGCATGTGGCCCGCAGGCCATGGTTTGAGGACGCCCGTTCTAGTTGTTGGCCCTTCATTACTTCTATACTGTGCAAATATTTTCTCCCATTCTGTAGGTTGTCTATTCTATTAATTGGTTCTTTAGCTTTGCAGAAGCTTTTTAATTTAATAAGTCCAGATTTGTCATTTTTTTTTTGTCATTTATGTGATTGCCTTTGGGATCTTAGTCATAAATTATTTGTCTAGGCCAATGTTCATAAGTGTTTTTCCAATATTTTTTTCTGAAATTCTTACTGTGTCATGCCTTATGTTTAAGTCTGTTACCCATTCATTATGCATCAATTTTTGTGAATGGTGAGAGGTATGGATAGTGTTTCAATCTTCTGCATAGAGCTATCCAATTTTCCCAGAACTATTTTCTTACCTTTTTTACTTCATGTTCTCCATCCAGACACATCACATGCCTTTAATGTACTATGGGAATGGCCCTCACCTGGGCACATTGTTCCTATTCCACCATTCTCTCTGTTCCCCACACAATTCTTCACACAGATGGTAGAACAGATTGCAAATTATACATCTACTCATGGGACACTTTTGCCACAACTTATGGAGTAAAATCTACATGCCCTACCTCAGCCTACAAGGCAATATTGGGTTTGTTCATGCAGGCTGTCCAGGGTCATTGCTTATAACTCAGTCTTAGGCTCTGCTGTGTCTGAATCTCTTTGCAGGCGTTCCTCCTCACTGCTGGGAGACCCACCCTTTCTCTGATTCTCCTCCTTTGATAAGTCTTCACTCATTTTCAGGGTACATGGAGGTCACTTTTCTGTAACAACTTGCCAAATACTCCACTCCCAGTATTGTTCTTTATATAACATTGAATTAAACATTTATTTTTTTTCATCATGTTGAAAAAACATTTATCGAGCCGCTGTGTACAATAGCTATTTTTATGCTCTATCTATAGGTTATCTATAGGTTCACCTTGATGGAAAAGGAGGAATATATTTTAGAGATTGCTTCCTGAAAAGGAGCTCTGGTTCCTGGTTCTATCCCAGCTGACTCCCTAGGAAGACTCTAGCATTAAACGCAACCTTTCCTGGCCTTCTGTAGGATGGTAGCAAAAATCTACCCTCTAGAGGCTGACTGCAGGTTCTAGCAGTAAGAATATAGGTCTTGCTTAGCAATTTTATAATTAATTCAAAGTTTTATCTTTAGTTATCTCCTTTTCAGTAACGTTCTTCTCCAACGTCCACCATTGAATTTCCCACGAAGTAGCTCTGCCTGGATCTCCTTCTTCTCCATCTTATGCTGCATATTTTGTTTTCATAGGGCTGCCGTCATTGTTAATATCATGAGAATAAGTTTAATTCCAAAGCAAAAGCAGTGAAAAGCTGTTGTCTTAGTTGGATTTCTTCTATGGCAATTGGTAAAATTCTGAGCATTTCGCTAGACTGCTAGAAAATGTTACAAGATTATCAGCATCCTTCCAGTTCTTTCTCACTATATTCCTAAATTGGCTTGCCTAAATTGGTCAAAATAAAGTGTGCGTTCTTCATGACAAGCAGTAAAAACTGCTCAAACAAAGAAAGACCTTTATATCTATCTATCTATCATCTATCTATCAATTTATCTTCCTACGCACACATACATATACATACACAATCTATATATTTAAATATTCCCTGATTTACACATGTCTTACTAGTAATATAAATTGTGTCTTTCTACTTATAGTTTCTCATTATTTGTTTCAGCAAAGATAAATTCAAAAATTATGTTAAATATATAATATATTTTAAAGATTTTAATCATTCCTTTTTATAGTTGAATAATACTTGATTTTATGGGTATATCCCACTCTGGTTTTTTGCCAGTCGATGGGCACTGGGTTTGTTTCCACTGTTTTGCTGTTCTGAATAACTCTTCCATGCATGTGTGTGCAAGGTTTTGTGCAAGCGTATGTTTACACCTATGTTCTTTTGCGTATAAACTTGGCACTAGAATTTCTGATTGTACGGTCATTGTATGTTTGATTTTCCAATGCACTGGGTGAACCATTTTTAGTAGTAACCACACCATTTTAGATTCCCACCAGGAATGTATGAGGCATCTAATTTCTCTACATCCTCTCCAACACTTGCTATTTTTCTTATCTTAATTATAGCCATTCTAGTTCATGCTACAACATGCATAAACTTTTAAAACATGCTAAATTAACAAACCCAGAAAAGGTCATATGCCACATGATTCCATTTAAAGGAAATAAACAGAAGAGATAGATAAATCCATATGGCAGGAGGCAGATTGGCAGTTTCCAGGGACGATGGAGAGCAGAGGTGGAAGGGCCTGGTCTGAGTACATACAGGGTTTTATTTTACTCTTTTCTGAGGGGTGTTGATGTGATAAAAATATTCTAAAATGGGACAATGTGGACAGTTGCCCAGCCTTGTGCCATTACTAAAAACTACTGAGTTGTCACTTCCTCATTGGTAAATTTAGTCATACACAATTTTATAATGTGTGAAATGTGAAAGAATCAAGCATACAAGGAAAGGAAAAAGTACAATTCTCCCTCCCTAGTCCCATCTCCTTTTCTCTTAAATTTTTATTTAATGTTACATTATATGTCATTAAATTAATTCTGGTATTTGGCTCCATTTATGTTTGCATTTAAGTTATCTCCATGCCCATATTTCAATTTCAAGATTCTTTTATTGGGGAGTGTGATGCAGACGTGAAGTTTTACAGTGGCCACAACTGGACATTTGGTCAGGGGGGTGTAATACATTCACATATTTATTGCATAACCAACACTTTCGTGTTTCGTACTTCTATCTTATTGATTTGCGATTTAGTTAATTAAATTTACATGTAAGTCCAACATGATTTCCTATATAACATAGTCAGTAAAATGCTTTATTATTATTATATAATTTTCTAAAATAATAAGAATTAAAATGGATTCAATTTTATAAAATGTGGTATTACTTAAAACCAGGCATGACTTGTGATGAAAGCTTTGATTAAATACTCAAACTCATCACACCTTGGTTTCTTCATTCTGAGGTTAGAAGTCACAATCTGTTTGTAATTATAAGTTACCATATTATCTAATGAAATACTATTTCCACAGGTTAGTGTTTAGGTGTTTTCTCTTTATAACAAAAGAGAAAAAACTATTTCCATATATATAAATAGCATGTAGAAAAAAAATCTGTTACGACTACTCTAT
Source organism: Otolemur garnettii (assembly GCF_000181295.1). Lineage (NCBI taxonomy): Eukaryota > Metazoa > Chordata > Mammalia > Primates > Galagidae > Otolemur > Otolemur garnettii. Next base: position 13,051,734 of record NW_003852425.1, on the reverse strand, counting down.
GGACAGACAGAAAGTAACCACGTAATTTTCCTATGTATATTCAAAGACACCAGGCTTGATAAGACCAATGACGTTAAGCATATGGCTGTGATTGACATAGGTTTTGAAATTATCCTACTCTTTTCACACTTATCTTTTTTGAAATTATTATTCTTGGACTTGGTGGCATCCTTTGAAAATTCAAGTTATTTGAAGAGTTTAAAATATTAAAACATGGAAAAGAGATACAAGACAAAATGCCTCTTCTAAAAGGCCAATTAAGTTTGCGAACTCACCCTAGGAAAAGTGTTACATCCCTCACTGCTGAAAATCACTAGGGTCACCTTTGAAGAACTCCGTTGGCCATCTGGTGAAACATTAATGTCTCCCTCTGAGGATAAAGGCTCAGTTTGTTTGTAGCCCATTATATATGTAAAAGATTAGCAAATCCTGTGCTTGAAATTCTGCAGGTGTGGCACAAGCCGCCATGTGTACAGTGTCTGCCTGAACTTCTTCACATCACCCTTCAGTGATTGGAGGTATAAGAAGAGATCTAAATGTGGGGCTCATGTGTCTGAGCGTGTCATGGGGAACAACTCCCTCGGTCTCTGACCTAGGAGTCTTGGGTCTTTTGGCAGCATCCACGACAGTGTGGAGGGTAGACTGGCTGCTTTGTAAGTAAGATAAAGATGGACCCTTCACAGTCAGTTATATAAGACAGAATTCATTGCACCTGGCTTCTCTGCAGTTGCCAGAAACAGGAACCTCCACTTTCTTAATTGTTACACTCACTTTTTAAGAAATATTGCCAAAAAATCACTTTAGTAAAATCAAGTTGAAATTTCAAATTTAGTAACCATCATAGCTGGGAAGCATTCTACATAGTATTCTGATAGTTTTTAGAAAAGGTAGTGAAAAAATAACACCTATCCTAAATCTATGCCAGTTCCAATGTGTTGACAACAGAAAGAAGAATGGGAAGCAACAATTATCTGTATAAAGTTAGTAAATGGGGTAAACTTCACGTCAAGAACAGCAAAACTATCAGCTAACTATAGCATTGATGGAATTGATTTGGAGGAACTCACCCCAAAGGGACTGATGGCTTAAAATGTCCCCTTATTGCTGAGCAGTGCGGTGTCATGGAGGGGAAGTGGGTACATTCTGTCAGAACACCACCCAGAGTTGGTTGTCGTGTTAGATGAGGGGTGGGAGGGAGACAGTGGAGATGCTCACCTCAGACCTCTCTGTTCCCGCCGACCAGCTGGCAGCTGAAGCTGAAGCCTAGAGCTTGAAGCCTAAGTCCTATCTTACCAGAAAGAAAGCTGATCGCTGCTGTTTTTCTTTTCCTGAATAAAACTGAAATGGCTTCCCACTTAAATATTTTTCTGCCCAGTCCCATGAGGCTTCCGAATGTTTCCGCCTGACTTCTTACCTCTTAGTGATCTCTGCTTCCTGCTCTGCTGCTTAGCCTTTGGCCCAAGACATTTATAAATCAAAAAAAATGCCCTTGATTAAAAGCAGGAAAATCTCAGAATTCTCTGAATGTGCTTTTCTGTCCCTGGGATTCGGCCCTCAGTGTCTGGATCATTTATCAGCCTCTTCCTCACACGTTGTCATCAAGTTCACCAAGCCCTGTTTCAGCTCACTGGAAAATAAGAGAAAAGACACACAAATTATGCAAAGAGAAGGTAGGAGGGCTGAATCAGAACGAGTAGTTATTAAAATCTACTCTAAGATACCAGGAAGAAAAATGGCAGATGTGTTCACAGAACAGGCATAAAGTTAAGCAGAACAAGGCGGATATAGAAATAGACACATTTGTAATATAATTTATACAAAGTATTTAGTTGTTTGAAGACATTTTCAAAAGAAAACCAGAAAAAATCAATATTACACAGCATCTGAAATTATTTTTGGAATTAGAAAAATTTGGAAAAAATCTTCTAAACCAAGCCAGAGAAATAATATGATGAATACAAGTGAATTGTATGTTAGTAACAATTGTAGAAGGAGACAATTGTATTTATTCTGCAAAGGACCTGATGTCCAGAAGCCACTAATATTTTAAATAAATTATACAAAAGCAAGGACAGGTTTCAAATATTAAATAAGTATAAGTTGAATATATAAATGATAATCTGGAGAAAATAATGCTATTTTGAGTCAAAGGACTCATCCCTTCAAACTTCTTATACAAGGGACAATTTTTCATTATATAAATGCCTGAAAGGAAAAATGGAAAAAAGTATATGTAAGAATAAATAGAACACAGAAAATGTTACATGATGGAAAAAATAAAAATATAAAGTCTCCAAATAGACAAAAATTATGTCCTTCAGGTATAATTAAAAGGTATGAAATAAATTTACTATCATTTTATCTATCAGAATAAATTGAATTTGGTAACAACCACCAAGTATTGAATAAGACCACAGGCACTGATGGACTTTTGCTGTCAGCACTGACTGGGCAAATCTTTGAAAGTTCAGCTGACTATATACACACACACCAGGTACGCTAGCAATCCGTCAGTCTGGGTAGATGCACTACTTTGCCAAGATATAAATGGAAGGATATTAATGGTAACATTGTTCTCAGTATCATCAGACTATAAACAAAACAAATCCATCTAAGCAAGAGTAATTAAGTTATTTATGGTGCAGTTTTGGATTGGAATAATGCACAGCCTTTAAGTAGAGGGTGCACATATATCTATTCTGATACAGAAATATCTGTTTAGCTAAAATACGTGGTTAACTGAAAAGTGGGCATCACAAAAAGGGTAATATTTTGTTTTCAAATAACACATACGCACGTTTTTCACTGGAAAGACTGGGGGGAAGGGAAGGGATGTGTAACTTTACGTTATTTACTTGTTTTAGTTTACATTATTTTATCCCATATCTTACAATTACCTCCTATTATATTTGTAATAGACAAAAATAAATTCAAACTATTTAAACGCATTTAATTTTACATTGGTAAGTAATTTCAAGGTCAGAGTAAGACTAATTGAATATATAAATCAATTTAGTTGTATCAATTCGATGGTTGACTATTCAGGACTTATCCCATTAGTTCCCTGGGATATAAGAAGCAGAATTGTATCCGGAAAAAATAATTTTGGAAGAGAAGTCACAAAAGTCATGACATTTGCTGACAGTTATGCTCAGATAAAATAAATGTGCTTGTAGAAGGTTACAGAGCACTGTCTTTTTGCCCTTTTCCATGACACTTTCCTTGATAAAATGTTAAAACTAGGGACTGTGACCATTCGCCTGATTTTGGTTCTTCTGAAGGTGCTCCCTGACGTGGATAATTGTGGAATCTGGAGTTCACGTGGAAGGACTCTCCCTACAGGTGCCTTCAACCATCAAACTCCCGATCCACCTTTATTTTCTGCATGGTGAATAACAGATATCTTTTTACTTCCTATATGGCTCTAATTTCATTTATTTTCAATGAATATTTTACAGAATATTACTATACGTTTCTAATGGAAAATAAGCTATTAACTATTATAAGAAAATAAATGAAATCTGAGATATGGAGAAGATCAGAGAGACAGTCTTGTAGGCCCCCACCAGAACCTTGCCTAGCTCCCAGCAGGTCATGCCGGGGAGTTAACCACAGCAAACCTGTGTCCCCGGGGGAGGCACAGTGAATGGATGGTGGGACATTGCATTGGAAGTCAGCAGGGCCACCCTGCCACGGGGTCAAATCCCAGGGCAGCATTCTTCCAGCACCCATGCAGGGAGCATTTAGACCAGCCCACACGAGGGGGGGAATCCTTTGCCCTAAAACTTCAGTTCCAGCTGGCTCTACCATCAGCTGACAAAAAGTGGACTGTGTCCTGGAATAAATTCATGAGGCAGTCAGACCCCGAGGCTGCTGTCCTTGGGTGATTCCTGTGTCTGTGCTGGCTCAGAGACGGTGAACTGTGGTGCATATGACAAAAAGAGATGTGCTAAGCCTCTGCCTGTGTCATTCCTCCCACAGCTACAGTCCGAGCGACGCAGGGAGCATCTTCTTCCACAGGGAGAAAGGAAAGGGAAGGGTTTGAGGGACTTTGCTTTGCAACTTGGGTACCAGCTCAGCCACAGTAAAACTAAAGTACCGTGCAGACTCCTAAAATCCTTGATTCTAGGATTAGTTCCTGACGCATTCTAGATCCATTCTGGGCCAAAGAAAATGTGCTGCGTGGGAGAGAAAAACTCAGTCCTGACTAGATTCAGCACCTGCTACCTAAAGAGGCCTTGGGCTTCGAGTAAGCATTCGAGATAGCCTGGTGACAGTTATCAAGTTCTTCAGGTGAGACCAGGAAGGCTTCAGGAGTGACCCAGTGCAGGTCATGAGAGGGCCCACGTCACCACCCCCCACCCTGCAGCAGCTCAGCAGATGGAGAAGAGAGTGAGAGAATGTCCTGGGAATCTAGGGCATTCTTCCTTATTTCATCCAAGCCCACCAGGAGTCTGCAGAAGTCATGACATTAGAGGGCCTGAGGCATACCTTTGCTGAGATGTCTGCAGTGACAAAGATGCAGATGACATCCCTCAGTGCCCTCTGTGCATCTGGAAAGTCTTCTCAAGAAGGCTGGGGTCAAACAAGTCCAGACTGCAAATATTAAAATAAATATCTAATTCTCCACTGTCCAGACATTGACAAGTATTCACAAGCGCCAGGAGCATCTAGGAAGACATGGCCTCACCAAACGACATTAACAAGGCACCGGTGACCAGCCAGAGTGAGGAGATAAGTGAGGTTCCAGAGCAAGACTTCAAAACAGCTGCCCCCAAAAGCTCAGCGACCTTCAGAACATGCCAGGGAAGGAACTCGGAGGTCTATTAGAGTGATTTAACAAAGACATTGGAATAACTTACAAAGAAATTCAAGAAGTAATTCTCGAGCTGAAAAATGCAATTGACAAACAGAAATGCATCAGTGTCTCTCGAGGGCAGAATTGATTAGGCAGAAAAAAAGAGGTCGTGAGCTTGATGACAGGCAATTTGAAAACATATGGTCAGAAGAGAAAAGAGAAAAAAATCGCACCTATAAGATCTTGACAATGACCCCAAAAGAACAAATTGAAGAATTTTTGGCTTTATAGACAAGATATAGAGGGATATTTGGGTAGAAAGTTTATTCAAAGAAATAATAACAGACCACTTTTTAAATTTAGAGAAACACACACATACATATTTATTTATTTCAGGTATAAAAGGTCACAGAACGCCAAACAGATTTAACTCAAACAAGACACCCAATGGCACCTAATAGTCAGGCTCCCAAATGTCAGAGATATGGAAAAGGTACCAGGGGAAACTAAGAAAAGGAAAATAGAACAAGTAACTTCTAACGGCGTCCAGGCATCTGTCAGTAGACTTCTCAGTGAAAACCTGCTGGGCCAGAAGAGTGGCCTGACATATTCAAAATGCTGAAGAAAAGTCGTTAACCCAGAGCAGTATATCCAGCAAAAATATCCTTCCTAAAACAGAGATACAAACCTTCCCAGAGAAACAAAAGCTGAATAATTTAAACAACATCAGTCATGTCCTACAGGAAATTCTAAAAGTTCTTCAATATGAAAGAAAAAGATGTTAATAAACAAACATAAATCATCTGAAGTTATAAAACTCACCGGTAACAGTGAGTACACATATGAAATGCTCTATTGCTGTGAGCGCAGTCTATAAGCCGTGTATATCCTGAGTAGGAAGACCAAATGATCAACCTATAAAAATCATTTCAACAGGTTTTGAGAGAGAGATAGTCTAAAAAGATACAGACAGAAACAATGCTAAAAAAGTAGGAGGATGGAGTTAAAAGATAGAATTGCTCTTAGATTTCTATTTGTTTATTTTTAAACACAGTTGTCTTATGTATAAAATAATTGATTACAAAATGTTTTTTCAAGTCTCACTGTAACCTCAAATCAGGAAATGTACAACAGATATACATAAGGTAAAAAGCAAGAAATTAAAACACATTACCAGAAAAATCACTGTTAACAAAGAAAGATAGGGAGGACGGAAAGAAGGACCACAATACAACCAGAAGTCAAACAAAACCCAGCAGCCATCTGTCCTTACCTGTCAAGAATAATATGGACTGTGAATAGACAAAACTTGCCACTCGAAAGACTTAGGAGTATATAAAAAATGTGTACCTCTAATATTCTGAAATTTAAAAAAAAATCAAAACAAAGATTTTTAAATGAAAAAGACATAGGTGGCTTTAGAGATTTTAAAATATGACTCAGCTCTCCAGTATCTATAAGAAACACATTCAGCCTAAAAAGACACAGACGGAAAGTAAAGGCCAGGAGACAGGGATCCCAGGCAGATGGGCACCATAAAGGAGCTGCAGGAGTTATGAGAGCAGCAACGGAATCTGTTAATTGCTTCCCTTTTCTATCAATGTTAAAAGATGTTTAATATCATCAGCATCCTCACTTTGATAATTTCACATGATTGCAGGGTTTCATTATATCTTTATCTGCTTTAGAGCAATGGTTCACCCCTCTGGCTTCACACTATGATCACATCTAAAGCTCTTGATAACCCAGACACACCTGCTCATGACAACTGAACTGGAACCCACGGGAGTGAGACTCAGGCATCAGCTGTTGGAATACGCTCTGGGATCTACGGTGTGGCCGCAGTTTCAGGTGTATGTTTTCTAAATGTAAATGGATTTTATAGTAATTATATCTGCTGTATTGGAACAAGATATATGTGAAATTCATTAATTTTTCACTTTTTGGTTTAGCTTCATATGTTTTGTTTAAATGAAATAAAATTTGAATCATTTTTTTTCACAAGAGTACTCTCCTTAAAGTGGTATTCTGTCTATATTTCTGTAGCTTTGTATCATCTCCCTCTCTCTCTCGGTAGGTATTTACTATCTACAGATTTGTGTCTTGTTATGTTCAGTCCAGACATATTTTCTATAAAGTAAAAAAAGGTGGCCAGGACAATTGTCAGGGGATACAACTGGGTGTGAAGGTTTAGCTTTCTTTTCTGTGTTCTTCTCTAGAGCTTGACCTTTATTACACTTGTATTAAGTGAATTCTGTTAGATAATTGATCATAGCTAAATTTATACTTAGAGTTATTCTTTGAAAGATGAATTATTCTTATTCATGATTGAAAGTATCTTTCTATCATACGTATTTTGACATTTTCGTTGCTGGTTTTTGTGTTCGTGGAACTAGAACAGGGCCATCAGTGTTTGCAGTTTAATTTTAACATTTCACAATCTGCATCGGTGAAAATATGTATTTATGATGTGATAGTTAAATGGGTATACATCAGGGCTAAGAGAAGGAAATGAATACCCATAATTAAAGTTTTATACGTTATAGCTTGCAGTGGTGAAATAAATGTCTGTCAATGACATAAATGTTAAATGGTTACATGTCAGCATCTAGAGGACAGAAATTAATATCCTCAATTAAATGTCTATATGTTATGTAAGAGTTTGATGAGGGCATTCCTCACAACTTGAAAATCCTTCATAACTTTTTCTATCTTCAGAAAGATATTTGTCCTTTTCTAAAAAACATGCTAAGGGCGGAGAACTGAAAGAACTTAATTTATAGAATGTCTGCATTTTAACGCAGTCAATTAGCCATACATCATTTTACATGTCTTTCATGATTTCAGTTTCTCAGTAAAGTTAAATTTATTTTTCTCAGTCATTTTTAGCCCACTTTATTAATCATCCTCAACTATTTTCATTGCATAAGTATTTCATAGGTTAAAAAAAGCCACATAAAATCATAAAACTCAGAAGGATTCTACATAATAAAATTACTCAGATTATAATGAGAAAACACTATTTTGGTATTTCTGTTCATAAATTTTTCTTTATTGTGTCAATGCTGAGAAAATAATACCAAAAAAATCTTGGAATAGTTTCCTTATACAGAGAAATATTCCACACGTGTTTGCCTCACAGTTTTAAAACTGTAGAGAGTGCCGTCCACTGGCCACCTCTGATCTGCAGATAGCTCGACACTGTCGTGGGGTGACTACTCCAGCATTCGCTGCAGAAACTCTTTAGTAAATAGTCCTAAAATGAGACATCTTTTGGTGGGGAAAGGATATGTGGTGAAATCAGCGATCATAGGTCATTTAAGGTTTTTCTGGAAATGCTGTTAGGATAATGTTTACTTAACGTCAATATTCACTACACTGGCAAGCCGGTAAGACTAACTAGTTATGACAAAATAATACTGACATAATGAAATTTAATTATCTGCTGATTCTATATAGAAAATGCAAACTCTTAACTGCATATCAGTTATAAACTGTTATTTCTTGTCCTGTAGCTTTTGCATTAGAAATATATAAATATATGCACACAGCTATACATCAGTATCCTGATGTACAAACACACAAACATATATGTGGGTGGTATCAATTTGCTACAAATTTGTTTTGTTAACTTAGTGGAAAATCAGCATTTGTAAATTCTAGTTGCCACTCACCAAATCACTTTTTCCTCAAGCTATCTCCATTTTGATGGCAAATCAGGCTGTTACATTGTACTTTCATCAGGCGAGGTCTGCACGAGTATCCCGGCAACCCCACGCTGCAGGCGCTTGGACTCCTTGAAGCTCATGATGAGAAGGAAATTGCAGAGGACAAGAAACAAGGTGTATTTTTTAAAAATCACTTTACGTAATAAAATATTTCTCGATTGTTTTTGAAATAGCAGTATTTCCACCAGCTGAATCAATAAATTCTTAATTTTAAACATGTTTGTCTTTACTACTTAAATAAGAATGTCATATTACAAAAAGAAATGGGTTTTGGTTCTATAACAATTTAATACCGACCAAGAAACCAAATACGAACACTTGCATTCATTAACTGAATATTACTTTTTCTTCAGCTTCAGAAGTTTTCCATTTTCATGATGCCAATGTCAAAATAAATCTGAACACTATACAAATATGAAATTGCATATCGGCTACTTAGTATATGCTACACATTCTAGAAATACTGGACATATCATACTCACAATAACTGTATGATGAATACAGTATTGATAGTGATGGGCATATAATTATCTCATGAAATCCACTCTGAATAGACTGACCTCACAATTACATCAATGATGATTAAAAAAACTATCCAGCCCCAAGGATAAAAGCCACATGCCATCCCCCAAGGATAAAAGCCACATACCATCCCTGACTGGCTGGCTACATATCAAGAGGAGTTGGCTAACAGCCTTTAATGGTCAATATTCTATTTTGAGTGTATTTAAAAAACTAAAACAGATTCCCTCACATCCAACTGGACACATGTTTGTGTACACACTGCAGCCTGTGTCTATGCCTACAAACAGAGGTCAAACGATAGTTAAGACATTAATTAATACTTAGGAAACAGCTTTCAACATCAATAAACAAGAAAGAATTAAAAGACTTCAAGAAGTTGGAGAAGAACAAAAAATTAAAGAAATGAGAAAGAAGAAAGACGAAGAGATGAATCAACAAATCACAAGCAAAGATGAAAATACAAGAAAATAAAGGTCGTGCCTGTTTTTTGTGTTGTTTTGATAAAACTAATAAAGAATGAAACAAAAAAGTGGATAAAATTACTTGTACCGTGATGGCACACGTTTAAATTTGGCTATGAGAATGGATTCATTTGCGGTACAACAAATGCCAAAACTGTGGGAAGAAAAATAAAATGGCATGGTCGCTAAGCGATTAAAATCAAGTACCTCTCTCCCCTCCACACTATTCTGCAGGCTCACAGGAATGCATTTTCCTGTTTATTATGCAATTGGTCTTTATGATCAATGTCCTTAACAAAAACTTTGAATTTCTAAAATACATGAGATAACCACTTTATCTATGTTAACATTAATAGAGTATAAAATATGCTTTTAATATTCTAAAATCTATAATTAGTCATAGATGATAATACATTACTGTTCCAAGGTTTTTGCCAGAGCACTTAAGTAAATGTTGAATAGGATAAGAATGCAAATACGGAGGGTGCCAAAAAAACTATGCACATTTTAAGAAAGAAAAAAAAAACTATTAAAATTGTAATACTCAAGTCACCTTTGACTTCTGCAATTACAAGAGACACAAGACAGTATACAATAAAACAAATGTTATTGATATACATTGAGTATTATAATTTTAATAGAGCTTTTATCTTTCTTAAAATGTGTATACATTATTGGTGTCTTCTTTGTGACGTGTGTGTGTATGTGGGTACGTATATAATATATATATAGTATAAAAAGAAATAAATACATAAAAACAATTATTCAAAATAAATATAGAAAAAGAGGTGCATAACATAATTTATTAATATACTAGATGATGTTAATCATTTTAAGGTAACTATTAAGATAGACTAACTACGTGGGGCAGCTTTTATATCTGTACTGAGGAACAGTCCAGCTTCCTCACTTTGAAATCCACCCCCAAGTGTTTGCAAGCCCTTGTCTGTCAAGGGTTCCTCCTGACCAAAGGCTGAGCACTGCGAGCACAGAAAGGCAGATGTGTTCCCAGCACACGCAAACCTCTCTGGCTTAGTTTGAAAACTCCCTGATGGTTTGCAGAACCTTCCTTAGACTACGTGGCCCTCCAGATGTTTCCACCCAATTTTATCACTCCACCTTTCACGCAGGTTCAGACTCGTGCTTCCTCCCCCCCTCCAGTCCCCTTTCCTTTCACAAGTCTATTCTCTTGAATAAAATTCTTACGTGTTTAATCATACCTTGTTCTCAAAGGAACTGAACTAAAACACCGTTTTTATGTACCACGAATTTATGTTAATTATTACCAAATCAGAATTAGGAGTACTTCCAAAAAAATCTATAAAAAAGCAGAAGCAAATGTGTTTTAATACATTTTTACTGCACTTCACAGAAGTTAGTTATCAATACACAGACCGTCATGCACTAAAGAACTTTTATAATCACCCCCACGAGGAGCCTATGGTTTGCCTTCATGACTGACTTTTGGGTACCAATTTATGAATTGCTTTTATGCACTATAGTTTAATAATTATAATATTTTCTTAACTTTATATGAAGAACACAAAATCAATCAACATCCAACAAGAAGAAATTTGCAATTACTAGTGTTCTCTGATTGGTATTTTATGTGTTTTGGAAATCCGTTGAAATACGTAGAATTTCAGAATAACTCACATCTATAGTATTTCCTCTTGGTATCTGTGTGTTTGTGTGATTTTAATGTAGCCCTTTGTTCTAGAAACAGTGGAGCATACTGCTTTCTTAGTTTATTTTATTTTTTCACTAAGTTCATAATAGTTATTACTGCACTGCTCTTCAACAATGTCCTAGATCAGCAGTTCTCAACCTGTGGGTCGCAACCCCTTTGGAACAATACGTCACGGCATTAGGAAGGTTGAGAACCACTGTCCTAGATTATAAGTACAGTACATAATACATTGTATATTATATTAAAATAATCTTCAGTTATATTAAAATAATCATGAATATTATTACAGCTAAATATTTCAGCACAGCAATGATTATTTCTATGCATGTAGAATAAATTTTTAGCAGAATTTCTATAAAAATACTCATTTAAAATTATAAATTGACAAATTGCCCTTAGAAAGGTTAAAATAATGTACATATTTATACGAGCCCCATATATCACTAGTCATAAGTGAGTTTAACTTTCAAAACTCTGGTGGAAAAAATATCATTTTTTTGTTTAAATGTGTATTTGTTTGAGTTCTGGAAAGGCCCATTTCTCTCTTTCTCTCTCTCTCTTTTCTTTAAACCTTTTATTGTTTGGTATTATTATTCTGTAAATTGCATCTGTCTTGCTTTTCTTCATTTTATATTAATAAAATGAGTTCCATTAATGAATAGTACAAATATTCTAGTCTTGCAGTTCTGAGATAAACTTATGTGTAGTATATGACTAAATTATATTTGGGGATACAGGCATACCCATGTTTTAAAGCAAAAGGCTACATTAGAAACACACATATAGACAAATACTGAGAGAAAATAACAAGCATGGACATTATTCTGGGAAGACAGCCTGATGGGAGAGTTTTTAGGTTGGGTTCCAGACCATTGCAATAAAGTAAATATTGCAGTGGAGAGATTCATACATATTTTTTTTTTTTTTGGATTCTCAGCACATATAAAAATGATGTTTATACTATACAGTAGTATTGAGTATGCAATAACATTATGTCTAAAAATATCTGTACCTTAATTCAAAATATTGCCCAAAATGCTAACGATCATGTGAGCCTTCAGCAAGTCATGATCTTTTTGGTGGAGGATCTTGCCTCAACATTAATGGCTACTGACCAATAGTGCTGGTTGTCTGGGGTAATTGTGGCAATTTCTTAAAATAAGACAGCAATGAACTTGCCGCACCAATTGATTCCTCTTGTCCCCAAATGTTTCTCTCTAGTATGAGATGCTATTTGGCAGCATTTTACCACAGTAGAACCTCTTTCCAAATTGGAATAAGTTATTTCAATAACTTACTGAAACTTATTGAAACAACTTGTTGCTCACAGCAACCTCAAACTCCTGGGCTTAAGCAATTCTCTTGCCTCAGCTTCCCAAGTAGCTGGGACTACAGCCCTCTTGAGAAGATTTTCCAGATGCACAGAGGAAACTGAGTGATGTGATCTGCGTCTTTGTCATTGTAGACGCCTCAGCAAAGGTGCGCCTCAGGTCCTCTAATTTCGTGACTTCTGCTGACTCCTGGTGGTACCACCTTGGTGGGCTTGGATGAAATGTGGAAGAATTCCCCAGATCCCCAGGAAATTCTCTCACTCTCTTCTCACTCTGCTGAGCTGCAGCAGTGGGGGCAGGGGGTGAGGTGGGCCCTCGCTCGTGGCCACTGCAGTTAGGACTGTACTGGTTTACACCTGCTGTTGATTTATCAAGTTTGTGTAATATTCTAAAACCTTTGTTAGTTTTTTCTAGTATAATCAGGAGTATAATTCAAGTATAATTTACAGGAATGAATTCCATCTCAAGAAACAACTGTCTCATTTATAAGCAGTAACCCCCATCCGTTGAGCTTTCATCATGAGACTCAGCAATTCAGGCCCATCTTCAAAGTCTGTTTCTAATTCTGGTTTCTCACTATTTTTACCACATCTGCACTTACTTCTTTGACTGGTCTCTTGAACCCCTCCCAGTCATCCATGATGGCTGGAATACAAATTCCTCTTAATGTTAACATTTAACTTCCTATCTTCAATCATTTTTTTTTGAAACAGAGTCTCACTCTGTCTCCCTGGTAGAGTGCTGTGGATCATAGCTCTCAGTGACCTCAAACTCTTAGGGTTTAGTGATCTTTTGCCTCAGCCTCCCAAGTAGCTGGGACTACAGACACCACCACAACACCTGGCTATTTTTCTACTTCTAGTACAGACAGGGTCTCGCTCTTTCTCAGGCTAATCTCAAACTCCTGAGCTCAAGCAACCCACCTGCCTCATCCTCCTAGAGTGCTAGGATTACAGGTGTGAGCCACCACACCTGGCCTACTCTTTTTTTCTTTCTTTTTTTTTTTTTTTGAGACAGAATTTCACTATGTTGCCCTCCGTAGAGTGCCATGGCGTCACAGATCACAGCAACCTCAAACACTTGGACTTAAACAATTCTCTTGCCTTAGCCTCCCAAGCAGCTGGGACTTACAGGCACCTGCCACAATGCCCGGCTATTTTGTTTTTTTGTTTTTTTTTTGCAGTTGTCATTATTTAGTTAGCCCTGGCTGGGTTCGAACCCACCAGCTTCGGTGTATGTGGCTGGCACCATAACCACTGTGCTACAGGCACCAAGCCAACACCCAGCCTATACATAAAGACATCTAGGATACTAAATCTTTTCTAGAAGTTTGTTGATTAACTTTGCCCAAATCTCTCAGAGGAATCAGACATCTATGGCGGCCATAGCCTTACTAATTTATTTCTTAAATAATGAGGCATGAAAGTAAAAATTACTCTTTGATCAATGGGCTACAGAATAAATGTGTGTCAGCAGGCGTGCAAACAGCATCTCCATCAAAGCTGCATGTCTCCATCAAGTCCTTGGGCGATCAGATGGATGAGGAGCAGCATTTTGGAAGAAATCTGTGTTGTTGTTTTGTTTTGTTTTCTCTGAGCAGGATGTTTCAACAATGTGCTTAAAATAGTCAGCAAATCATGCTGTAAACAGATGTTCCGTCATCTAGGACTCGCCGTTCCATTTATAGAGCACAGGAAGAGTAGATTTAGCAATTTTTAATGAGTTTTGGATTTTTGGCATCATCAATAAGCACTGGCGTCACCAGCTGTTTTAGCCCCCAGAAGACAAGTCGGTCTGTCCTTTGAATCTTTGAAGCCAAGCACTGACTTACTCCTGTCCTGCTATAAAAGTGCTGGATGACATTTTCTTGTAGTAGAAGGTTGTTTTGTCTACACTGAAAGTCTTTTGTTTAGTGTAGGCACTTTATCAATCCTCTTAGCTGGATCTTCTTGATAACTCACTGCAGCTTTGACATCAGCACTCGTTGCGCCCTTTTGCACCTTTGTGTTAAGAGGCAGACTTCTTCCTTTAAACCTCATGAATCAAATTCTTTTAGCTTCAAACTTTTCTTCTGCAGCTTCTTTACCTCTCTCACCTTTCACAGAATTAAAGGGAGTTAGAGCCTTTGTCTGGATTAGGCTTTGACTTATGGGAATGTGGCTGGTTTGGGCCAGGCAGTTAGTTAGACATGAGCAAGGTGATGGTGGGTGCCCATAGGTCATTTCAGACTGGTTTGGGTCGGGCTGATCTGAATTATTGTGGGATTGCTGCTAGTCTTGACCTTGCAGGTGGATTGCCTTGAGACAAGGGAATGAAGTAATCGAGACCTTGTGTTAGAGAAGCAGTTAGGAAAGACTCTCCTCAGAAAGAGGACAAGCAGGGCTTCCAGACCTGCCTTGTGGCACCTCCCACTCTAACCTTGTCCCACCTGATTGCTCACACTTGGGGAGAAGGGTGACCGTACTAATGCATGAATCAGAACTTAGTGTGCCAACTGAGAAGGATGTAGAAGACTCTTCAGCCTACCAGCAGGTACAATGGAATCTTGAAGATGACCTGGCATAGCTGTAAGGCCAATTATCATGGGGCCCACCACCTACCATGGTCTCTCAGAGAGCCTCATGGGAGTTCTGAATGCACAGTAGGACTCTGGTTCCAAGTGACCTCTCAACCACAAGGTGGGCATGACCAAAGTGGTAAAAAGAGAACCTTGGACCACCACCTTTGCCGACTTCTTTTCTTTGTCATGGCAGTGGGGCCCATTCACTGTCTATGGCGAATCTATCTTGCTCTGTGAGCCTATAACTTGTGCTTACTCTGTATACATGCCTTTCTCTTTTCAAATAAACTTTGTTTCACGCTTGCTTCACTTTGGGGTGTCTGGTTATTTTTTGACCAAGAGCATTCTGAGAACGGAGGGCCCAGGAAGCTGCCTTGCAATCCAACATTGTATATTTCCCAGAAGCAGCTGGTACCTCAGAGTTGTGTGTAGTTAATAAACCATGCTTTTCTTGCTAAAACTTTACTCACTATTTTCAATTATTTGGACAGCTACCGTAAGCCACCACTGGGCCACTCTGACTCTTGCAGGTGGGCTGTGTTAAGATAGAGGCTGATTAATGTAAAGGGGTTTTGATATGGTCAGACAGGTGCCATCACACTGACCCAGGCTATTGGAAACAGAGTTGATTAAGACTCTGGGAGATTTCCAAGAAGCAGCTTATATCCCTCAAAGTTGTATAAAAACATAAAACCATTTTCCATGGAGCCTGCAGTCACTAGGATGGGGCCTAGCTTACTGTACAAGTTAGTAGTTAATAAACCTTCCTTTTCTTACTAAAACTTTAATCATTCTTTTCAATTATTTTAGTGAGTATCTCCAGCCAACACCATGCCACTCTCAACAGTTTGATCTCTGTCTTCTATCCAGCCCACTAAGATTTTCTCCGTATCAGCAATAATGCTGTGTTGCTTTTCTGTCATTCACGGGTTCACTCGAGCAGGGTGGAGCTCGGGTAGCTGTCTGGTTCTCGGTTCCTGGTGTGGTAATGGTGGAAGGATGACCAGACCCACCAAAAGCAAGGCAAGCCTGAGACGAAGTGGGAGGTAGACAAAGGCAGGCTTACAGAGCAGGATGTGGACTCCTCCTATCATGCAAAGAAAAGGCTCCAGTAATGCTCTGGGTTCTCTTTTACGTGGTTTGGGTGGGGCTGTACTCATAGTTCAGATGTTACCATGAGACCATTTTGACGGAGAGTTAATGACATGACAATCAGTTCTGAGTCACTTTTTGAGTCTGGTTGTGCCTGGGCTGCCCAACCCGGCCTTCCTCCCTCCCCAGGTATTTGTCACTCTTTCTTTGTAATTACAACTTTGCTGTTCGCTGCAAGAGGCTGAGTTTTCATGCGATCTTGGTGTTTAACATGCTTTCCTCTCTGAGTTTAATCATTCCTAGCTTAAGATTTGAAGTGAGAGATGCAATTCTTCATTTCACTCCAACAATTAGAGGGCATTGTAGGGTTGTCAACTGACCTAATGTCAATTTGTTGTGTCTCAAGGAATAGGCAAGTCCAGAGAGAGATGTGAGAATGCCGGGACCAGTGAGTGGCGCGATCAGGATGCACGGAACATATTTTCATTGCGTTTGCTGCCTTGTATGGGTGCAGCATGACACTCAAAGCCATTATACAGAAATGTCAAAGGTCATGGTACACATCACCCTAACAGGCTTAATAATGAAAAAGTGTGAGACATTGTGAAAATTAATAAAATACGACTGAGACAATGCGAGCAAATGGCATCAGACAGAAAGGCTAGTAGACTTTCATGAGGTAGGGTTGCCAAAATCCTTTAATTAGTAAATAAAAAAACATATAATATCTGGGAGAGGTTGTAAGCCAAAAGCAACAGGAAGGAAGTTTCCCTATATTTTGTTTAATTATCCATAAATATTTGGTTAAATATCCAAAAATTAAGTTATTATTTTGATTACTTGAAGTTTTATAGTCTGATTTTGGCATGGATGATATACCAGTTCTCTAATAATAACTTCTGCCTTGTTGAAAAGATTGAATACTGACTGGACTTCACCTTTGAAATTCTCTCAGCCTGGAATTAGTGAAAAGTTTTACATTGATTATTCAGTCGATTTCATTTATTCTTCATCTGTTAAAATTTACTTTTTTATGGGTCCTTAAACTCTAATTTTCTAAAAACATTTTAATCTATATGGCAGCATATATTGCTATAGCTTTTTAATGCTACCTGTTCAGAGTTTTGCTTCCAATCTGTAGTTAGTGTCTGATTGCGGACGGCAGTTGCATCGATCAAGAAATTCTTGCTGTATGAACAAATAGTGCTCAGGACACAGTGTAAGTTTTAGATGTGATATTACGGGAGAAGCAAAGAAGTGATTGAAAATTAAAAAAACTGACGTTACTTTTGCCTTTAAATATTTGTTACTTAAAATAATTATTTTATGATTTAGCAAGATTTAAAGTCAAAACCTAAAATGAGTGGCGTCTTAGAAGCATCGATTTCTATGTGGTCCTGCTTCTTTCCTGTCACGTCACATAAGTACATTTATCATAATTTACACTCTCATAAAACAAGAGAAGTAAAGAATATGGTCTGCAAGGTAGTTTATAGTTCTGTATTTCCCAAGGTCGAATATCTCTCATTTTACCATGAAAAATAAAAGTAGAAGCATGTTCCAGATATAAATTCATGTTATCTAAATTGATACGGCAGTGGAAGTCCTGATGTAACATAAATCTTGTGAGGAGAGTGTACAGGAAAGGAAGGGGGTGGACTCTGTGTTCAGAAATGTCACATTTACAGAAAGGAATATATACACAGGACAACCGGGAAGGAAGAGGAGCATTATTCTGTATTTGATTTCATGCAGTGTTACTGACATTGGTAGAGAATAAAGCTCATCCCGAAAAAGATTTTTAATAAAGATGAATTATGCTAATAAAGTCAAGAAATCAGGCAGTATAGATAATCCATGTATCTTAATTGTGTAAAAATTGCAATGAAAATCCCACATAATTTCTTAGATTTATTTAATAACCACTTAATCTTTTGCTATGTTTTATAAATTTCAGCCTAAACAAAATTGTAGGTTTTAAGAGAAAAGCGAAAGAAAAGAGGTATATGGGAGTAGATTTCTGCTCTTTCCTTCTAAATTATGGACATAACGGAAATAATACTATTTTGGTTTTACAGTGCTTTTTCTCCTCAGAGCTTAATGTTCAAAGATTCAACTAGATGATCTCTCTCGCTCACTCTTTCTCTCTCTTTTACCTGTTCTACTAAGCTAAAAATATAATAAAACTGACTGCTTCCCTGATAAATTCTAATCATTGTCATACTATTCCCTTCATTATATGACAAGGTATATATTTTTTAAAAATTGCATGTATGTGTTTTAAATGTGTTCTAGTCAGAAAAGTCTGGTATTCACCTCTTCGAGTGGTGCTGAATGGATGCAGCTATATCTCCGTGTGGTTGAGGCAAAGGCCATCTGTAAGAGTGTTTGCACCCCCAGTGTAGTATTAGTGGGGACATTTAGCAGAGACCTGAGCACTTATTAATGAAAATGGAGTACTTATCCCAAAACTCTTTGAGAGAAGTTATGAATAAAACTTTTATTGCAACACGAAATTGTGTCAGACCATTAATATAAAACAAATATAGATAGCACTTCCAGATTGAAATTGGAAGGAGATAAATGTCATTATGAGAAAATGGATTGAAAAATGCTGAATCTCACTAATCCATTTCTTCACAAGTTGTAATTTACAAAAGTGACTCTACTTACAAGAGTGATCTGCATTAAATTATACATGGATGAAAAATCATCATTCTAAACATTTTTGAATTGTCATATTTAATTGTCTGTGCTAGCTTATTACTTTAGCCAAGAACTTTCTATCTTCGGTTTTTCTTTCAGTTAAAAACATTTTCTTCATATAAAATATTTTCATGAATATATCTAGCCTAACTGCTTGCTGCTTTTTCATTCTTTGTTATTTTATTCATTATATTATTAAATCTTATGAAATTGCAAGTATTTACTCTACAATTATCATTATTTATCTCCTAATTTTATTTCCAAAAATAAAGATACTGGGGGTTCCAAAAGGGAAAAGCCCAATTCAGCTGGCTTAAGTAAAAACATTTTAGTTTATCTCAAAGAACCTAAGACAGGTACACGTAGTATTATATGTAGCAGAATCTAACAGGAGCCAAGAGTTCCAGGACCATGACAACAGATTTTCTTAGAATTGTTCCCGATACATCTGTGTCTTGTTGTTCACTCGTGAAGAAGATGTCCTCTACTTCTAGTAGAGTTGGCAGAGTAGCCACCAAAGTACATTTTGCTAAACTGCAGGCATTAGAGGTAGACTTTGCTGTCCTGACCCCCATCTCCATGTACCCCTCCTTCCCCCTCTCCTCCTCCCCCCAAGGCTCCTTCCTTCTCTCTCTTCTTCTGTATCTTTCATTTTTTGTTTTCAAGTTCCCAAATCCTTAAGAACAGGAAACAGATACCTTGGGGACACTTCTAGGAGGAGGAAAATATCCATCGATTTTAAATGGCTACTATTTTGGAAAATGTGCAAATGGATGACATTTTCATAAAAGGTGAGTGATCTCAAGATCAAGAACTATTCTGTAGACAAACAACTGGCCCATTACTTCAACAAATGCTATTTTTACTAATTTTTTTTTTTCATTTCATTAATATGAAGTACAGATGTTTAGGTTACATTGTTTCCATTTCTAAAGTTTAAGTTGTAGTTGAGCCCTTCCCCCGTGGGGTGCTGAACATCATACACATCAGGTGACAACCTGCCAATCACTGTCCTTCTCCCCTCCCTTTCTCTCCTCCCCTCCCCCTCACTAGAATACACCGTGTTTTTCTCTCCTGTGGGCAGTTGTTTATGTGCTGGTTTCATATTAGTACTGAATACATTGGATATTTGCTTTTCCATTCTTGTGATACTTTACTAAGAAGAATGTGTTTCATCTCAGCTCCTGGGTAAACACAAAAGACATAGAGTTTCCATCTCTTCTTATGGCTGAATTATTTTGGTATCTATATCTATATCTATCTATCTATCTATATGTATTTATCTATATCTATCTATCTATATATTTATCTATCTATATCTATCTCTATATATTTATCTATATCTATCTATCTATATCTCTATATATCTATATCTGTATCTATCTATATATCTATTTATCTATATCCATCTATATCTATATCTATCTATATATTTATCTATATCCATCTATATCTATCTATATCTCTATATATCTATATCTGTATCTATCTATATCTACCTATCTATATCTAATCTATTTACTACAGTTTGTTAACCTCAGTTTGTTAACCCATTTACAGATTAATGGACACTTTGATAGCTTCAACATCTGGGTAATTGTGACTTGAGCTACAATAAACATTCTATTGCAAATGCCCTTGTGATGAAATTATTATTTTTTGTCTGGATACCTAGTAATGGGATTGCAGGATCAAATTGAAGGTCAACTTTTAGTTCTTTGAGAAGTCTCCCTAATTCTTTTTATAAAAGTTGTATTAGTTTGCAGTCCCACCAGTAGTGCAAAAGTGTCCCCTTCCCTCCACATTCAAGCCAACATCTGCAAAACTTAAAACTTTTATAGCACTCCCCCTCATTTTCCACTTCTTTTTGAAATTATATTAATCCCCCCCCCGCTAAAAATCTGTGATGGTAAATATTAATTTTGTATTGTTTCAAAGATTTTTTGCCATTTGATTTGTTTTCCAGCTCTCTGTGTGACTGGTCCTTTCTTTTTCCAGTTTTTTAGTTTGTTTTGTATACTTTCTTGTTGCTGCCCGACCCAGTGCTTCGTTTAAAATCCCAAGCACACTTCACAGAAAATTTGCTGAACCTGTGCATTTTTAATATAAGTCTTTGGGTATTTTTTGTTTTTCTTTAAGGGGAGAAAATAAACAGGGTCATGCATGCAGAGTTTTGCACATCAGACTAAGTATCTAATTATGCTTTTCTGTAGTCGATTGTGCGGCTCCAGATGTATGCACTGAAATAGCTCTTTAGTGTTCTGAAACACCAATAATGGGATTCAAAATCTTCCATTGTCTTCCCATTGGAAAATCAGTTTATCACCTTTGGTCAGAGAATAAACATGTCAGTATCATGACAGAATCCACTAAACCAATCATGTTTATATTTTATTCTGGAAGAAAATCAAGCTTGTGTCATTTTGAAGTTTCAGTGCCATAGGAACTTGCATGGCGTATGAAACTAAATGTTTCTTCCAACATAGAAACACACTATAGGAATTTTTTCAGAGCACTGTTTACAAATGTCTTAAACTTTTTTTTTTTAAATATGTCAGACCAGGTTAAAATGAAAATGTCTGGAAGAAAACAAATCAATGGCCAATGAAGTCTTTATTCTTCCTAACAAGGTGTTTTAACCTACTATGACCTTATCTGTGAGTGTGTATATATATGTATATATATATACATATATAAGGTGTGACAATTAAGTGTGCAAACTTGTCCTAGAAAAAGTGGTACATACATCATTGCTGAGTATTGCTGTGGTTACCTTCAAAGTACTCCCCTTGGGAAACTGCACTGATGCCAGTGGCTAGATCACACTTCAAAACATTTTTGGAACTCTTTTTCTTGACTGGCCATCAGAGATGTTTTTGTATTACACTTGATGTACTGAATCACAACATAATGTCCAATATTTTCCTTTCAATATTTCTTTTATTTTCTGGTAAAGAAAAAAGTCATGTCACTGGGGGCCACATCATGTGTGCAGGGCAGATGTTCCAATCACTACCTGTTTACTGGCTTAAACATCCTCACAGACAGAGCAGTGTGAGCTGGGCACTCTCATGAAGCTGGAGTCACACCTTTCTCCTGACAAGATTTTCAGTTAAGATGTTCCTGTTTTTGTATCCATGTTTACTGGGTCTGCTATGCTTCCAAAGAAGACTGGTGATTTTAACATAGAGTTAATGAATTATTGCAATGTTTTCTGCTTGTTACTAGCTTCCCTGACTTTTCTTTACCAATGATGCTTTGTTTCCCTTCAGAAAAATATTTAATTCATCTCTACATTGCCTTTTTCCTCATGGCATTAGGCCCATAAATTTGGACTCGTATGTCCCTGTTGACTTCTACTCTTGCCAAATTTAACAAGAAATTTAATGTTTGTTCATTGCTGTAATTCAAGTTCCAACATTCTCACAATGGCACACAAAACACACAGTAACAATGCCACTCAGAAAGACACTGTCACACATCAACACGGACACGGCTATGAGCCACGGACATGGTTCTGAGCCATGGACATAGCAAGGCTGTGAAACCACAGAGTTTTTTGCATAGCACAGCCAATGTGACTGCATGTTGGCAAGTTCACAGGCTTAATTGTAAGACACCTTATATCTCCATGATTGCCCATATAACTGTGTCTTTCTAGTGCCTTGTGCTTTCTTTCATGAATTCTCCATCTTTCAATATTCAGCCACTATAAAATACAAATGACTTCTTTGTATTGACTTTATTTTTATTTTATTTTATTGAAATACTCTCCAAAAAAATATTCTCTACTGTGGCAATTTTGGAAGTGCTTATAAATATTCCAGAAACAAAAACAATAGCAGAGAGATAAGCTAACCACAAAGTGATTTTATAATTATAAATGGTGCATATGTCACTCAATACATTCTTTAAAGTTTAAATTAAGACAAACCAATGGTATAGTAACTGCTAAAAAATACAAGGCATGTAATTTAGAGTGATGCCAAGGAGTGCCATTGAGATGCTGCTGATCATGGGGGAAACTCGCTTACTGTTTATAAAATGCTAACTTTGATGAAAAAGGAGTGATTATTCAAGGAAAAAAACTATTAATAGAAATGTCAAAAAAGAAAAAAAAGAAATGTCGAGTTCACATAATTATAGGTGCATTTTTAATTATTGACCTACTTTGAAGATTGTTTTTAAACTTATTATTTCAGATTCTTGCTAATTTAGTGTTGCCCAGCAATGGAAGTATCTAACTTAGATTCTATTTACCACTCGCTTTCGTTTATGTTTATGTTCTTTAAATCAGGCTGCTCATCGGCTCACTGATAGGAAAAATACAAAAGGAGAAAAGAAGACAAAGTTTGCCATGACCTTTTGGAATAACTAGAAATTAGTTGAAAGGGAGTGGAAATAAGATGATTAAAAGTAATGTGTATGTAAATATAAAAAATTTCCTTAACAATAAACTGAACCGTAAATGAATTTATAAAGAAAATGGAGGAAACGGTAAGTACAGCCTTCCTCTGAGTGGAAATAAAGAAATTGGTGAGAAGTTGAGAGTGAGGGATGATGGGAACATTGATGAGCCACTCGCTTCCCAGAACTACTGAACTCTCGAACCAGAGGTGGGACTAGCAGGCACACACCATAAAACCCAAGGCCACGGGGTGGTGCCTGTGGCTCAAGGAGTAGGGTACCGGCCCCATATACCAGACGTGGTGGGTTCAAACTCAGCCCCAGCCAAAAACTGCAAAAAATAAATAAATAAACTGTTTAAAAAAAAAAAAAAACCAAGGCCACGTGGGATCCTCTATAATAAGAATGACAATTTTTCAAGTCAGGTGCTTTTAAATTTATAATATAGTTTTCTTAGCTATATATAGCAGTCACTATACTGCTTAGTAGGTCTCTATGAATATTCTTCTTGCATAACTGAAACTACATATTGACCAACACCTTCTCCTCAGCCCCTGGCAATCATTTTTCTATGCTTTGCTTCTATAAGTTTGACTGTTTTAGATTCCTTATACAAATGGCCTTATGTTAATGTTCATCTTTTTGTGTCTGGATAATTGTACTTAGTATAATGCTTCTCAGTTTCATCTATGCTGTTGAGGATGGCAGGCTCTACCTTCAAAGCTGAGTGATACTCCACTGTACATAGTATAGATCACATTTTCTGTGCCCCTTGGTCCAGCAGCAGACACTCAGATTGCTCTTGTGTCTTTACTATTGTGAATAAAGCTACAATAGTGCAGATGTTGCTTCCAGATCCCATGAATTTTAATGTAACCTTTTTCTTTAGTTGTAAGGTATAGACATCTACAAAAAATAATATAATTTATTAAATTAATGAAGATTAGTTTCAATAAATTTATTAGCAGGCACTATAATCAGACATCAGTCTATAGAGCAGTGGTTCTCAACCTTCCCATTGTCGTGGCCCTTTAGTACAGTTCCTGTCGATCACGACCCACAGGGATCACGACCCACAGGTTGAGAACCGCTGCTGTAGAGTAATTTTCTAGTCAGTTATAGGCAAGGTAAGGTCACCTGGTATATTACCATTATTTTTATAGAAATCATAATATAGACATTTCCCTAAATAAAGTTTGGGAGCTTGATCAATATTTGCATTGACTGCTAATCAATAGTAATGCATGATAGTGCCATTACAAAACAGGGCATTAACAGTACCAAACTATCAACTAAGAGATGATGGACTCAATGATTATCTATAAGTTTTGTGAATGAAAGTTCATCCTTCAATTCATTATACACTGTACACTCCTCTTACCACATCATTTGAATTTGTCTCAATTAAGATGACTAATACTTTTATAATTGATGAGCCATACATCCTATTTTAAACTCTCACCTCACTGGATTGCAGAGCAGCATTGGGCAATGGTGACCTTCCCACTAATATTTAAAACTCACACCTTCCTGTTTCCTTCAGTACCACACAAATTCTATTTCTGTACCTTTTCTTTCCTTGTGTCTTTTTGTTCATTCTCTTTTTACCACATAAGATTTACTGCAGATTTATTTGATTAGCAGTCCATTTTAGGTTAATTCTTATTTTTATTAAAAATATTTCCTTGGGTAATCTGATGTACATTCATAATTTCAAACATAATCAGGTTACTGGAATGGTATGCAACTGACGGTGTTTATACATAATCATGTATGCTAACAGATAATGACCCATTTCTGGATTTCACCAGACTTTTTTTTTTTTTTTTTTTTGAGACAAAGTCTCAAACCTGGGTAGAGTGCAATGATATCATAGCTCACAGCAATCTCTAACTCTTAGGCCCAAGCAATCCTCTTGCCTCAGTTTTCCTATTTTTAGAAGAAACGGGTTCTTGCTTTTTGCTCAGGCTGGTCTTGAACTCATGAGCTTAAGCAATCCACTGGACCTTGGCCTCCCAGAGTGGGAGGATTACAGGCTTGAGCCACCACACCCGGCCCGACCAGACTTTCTTTCTTTCCTTCCTTTCCTTCCATCCTTTCTTTGTTTCTTTTTGGCAGTTTTTGGCCAGGGCCAGGTTTGAACTGGTATATGGGGCCGGTGCCCTACTCCTTTTAGCCACGAGCATCACCCTTTCTTGTTTGTTTTAGACAGAGCCTCAAGCTGCTGCCCTAGGTAGAATGCCATGGTGTCACAGCTCACAGCAACCTCCAACTCCTGGGCTTAAGTGATTCTCTTGCCTCAGCCTCCGAAGTAGCTGGGATGACAGGCACCTGCCACAATGCCCAGGCTATTTTTTGGTTGTAGTTGTCATTGTTGTTTGGCAGGCCTGGGCTGGATTCAAACTCGCCAGCTCTGGTGTATGTGGCTGGCACTTTAGCCCCTTGACCTACAAGTGCTGAACCCAGACATTCTTGAGAACTATAAAATTTAGAAGCACTCTTGAGAACTATAAAATTTAGAATCACATCTCCATGTTACAATTATCTTCAGAATTACAAACTCATAATTCTTGCCTTTAGCCTATCCACTTGGGTAAACTGAAAATCCTCTATAATATCATTCTTAGCAAATCCAAAATTAAATTTATTACCTATTTTCAAATATATATTCTCTATTTCCTACTTATTTAGAGTTTTTAATTGAATTACATTTTATTGAAATTAAATCTCCACTCTACTTCAAAACTGAAATTTTGAGTGTTAAGCCTGCGTTTCTCCTTATCTCTCATTTCCTGGTATCTTTATCATTGAACGTGGACTCTGCATCTATTGATCTCAGGTCCTTCTAAACTAATGAAATAATATTCTCCCAAATCATTTTGTTCCAGCTTATCTTTCATATGGTCAGTTGATCTTGTTTGATGATCAAGCCCCCTATAGTAACTGAGCCCCCTACCTTTGAGAAAAAAACCCCCTTTAGGCCTTTCTAAAACCCCATAAGGGTGGAGTCCCAAGAGAAGGGCCTCAAGATAGGAAAGCATTCAGGGAGGGGCTGAGGCCAGAAAAGGCTTGTGGAAAGTCCCAAGTTCTTTGGAAATTTTCTCAACTTGTTCTGAACTCTGTATCCCTTATGTGACCCCTATCTTGTGATCCACAAGCCCATGGGGTAATATGTACCCCTTACCTTGTGACCCCTGAGCTATGCTGAGTCATACAGAGTTGGCAAATTGGCAAATTGCACCATTTTGGCTTCTGTATTAGTGTGCTTGCTGGCATCAGCAATATTAACAGTATATAAGCCCCTTTGATTTGTTATTTGGGGCTGCATGCTTTTTAGAGGCATCAGCTCCCTGTGCAGGTGTATCAAATTATCAATAAATTTCTATTAATTAATTACATCTGAAGTGGGGTCCAATTTTCTCCCGGCTGCATGGGATCATTACATTGTCAAGTCAATGATAAAAAAACAAACAAGAATCTGTTGATCACTTTTTGTTTGTAGGGAAAACAGAGCAGACTCCTCCCAGTGTCCCCTCCCCCACTTACCTTCAGACCCTATGGTCGGCATCACTGTGACTCTCACCATTATTCAAACAGTCAAGGTTTTCTTATTCTTCTTGAGATAGAGTACCTAGTTTCTACCTTAATTTCTCTCTGTTCTTTGAAATCCTTCTCAACTCTCCTGTCCTGAATGGAACTTGCCCCAATCCCAGAACAACACAGGCCCTTCAGGTACACACAGCATGTGTCTCGCTTTTCACTTATAACATTAATCAGCTGCTTTAATTTTCAGGTTTATTGTCCTCATTTGGACAATGAGCTTCTTGAGAAGGTTGTGTCCCACATGCCCTAAGAGAATTGCATCATCCAAAACGCATCTCCAGAATTATGCTCTGCTACTCAGGTAAATATTGGCATTAAGTCAGATTTGGAGAAGGAGAAGAAACAAAGAAATATCAAACACTAGCCCCAGTGGTTCTCCCACCTTGGACATGATATTCGCATTTGGAATTGTACCAGAGCAATCTTGTTGTAAATGACGCTTGTACTGCATATTAACTTATTCCATGGGAAAAAAATAAAAAAAAAATCTTCTATCATCTCTTTAAAAGTAAATAATAAATTATGAGGGGTCTTATTTAATAAAGAGAAAAGCTTATATTTTAAATTGACAAATTTATAACTATCAATATGCTTATCACCTGCAATAAAAACTAATTCAGACAATAATTGAGTACAGGAACTTACCTGAGGTACATCCTTGTCTTACAAGCCACATTATACTGGCCGGCATGAATAGTGGCCCCGTGTCCTGTGATCTTCACTCCGCTACACTATTATAACCCACACTGAGGATGTGTTATGTCCCTAACATCTAAATCTGACACCACTAGAGAAAAGGACACATCATAAACTTAGAGCAACAACTGGATAAAAATTTAATCGAGTACCTAAGCATCAATTTCTGTATGTAAATTGTTGAGATCTTTTTAACACAAGGACAATCAAAGCAAGTCTTTTTGCCTTCAGAAATCTTTCATTCAAATGTCTCATAAGTAAAATCTACACGAATCTTCTAAATGAAGCTCGTAAAATGTTCCATAATATACTTATTAATCAAAAAACATAGACATGTGATTTCCATATAATAAAATTCTACTTAGTAACTAATATTTCTCACTTATAGTTATAACTATGATTCATATAACATAAAACTGACCAAACTCACAAAAGGCTAGAATCTTTATCTGAAAATAATTAGAATATGTCAAATTTTTCCTTTAAACTATTTTATTTATTTATTGATGCTGTTACCTGCTTTTTACCTAGTGTTTAAAGATCCTTTAATGAAAAAATACAAGATTAAGCACTTCCTTTGAATTTGATCTGCACACATCTAAAAATTTAACTTAAATATTATTTCTGAATTAAATTCAGAATTCAGGGTCAGCAATTTCTTTTTACAAAGAGCCAGCTAAATGACATTTAATGTTTCAAGCTAAATGCAGTATCGCTTTAGTATTCATTTTTAGTTAAACTTTTAAAATGTAAAGTGATTCTTAGCTCTCAGTCTGTATATACAGAACTACCCTAAAGGTCCATTATTATGTCATTATTATTAAGAAAGACCAAAAAGGAAAAATTATATTGACAGGGTATTTTCCTTATTGAAAATTAATCATTAGATTTGAAAATCACACAATTCAGAATAAAATAGTAGAAAAAGATAAAATATGTAAGTTATTAGTTTCCACAGTTTATAGAGATGGTGTATGTTGGTGGAATGTCACAAAATATTGTATTGTTACTCACCTTTAAATTAAATAGAGTTTTTTTTTTTGAAGGAAGTGTATTTTCCAAACTTGTATAAAGATAAATCAGTGAAAACAAATGTTGCCTTCATTAAAAATAAAACACAGAAATACAAGTTCAGAAGTAGAAACCATAAAATTAATATAAACAACCACATTATCTTTCATAAAATGGCCAAATGCTTTGAAATTCTACATTATATTCTATGAGTTTCAGATTGAGTATTAAAAAAGGAAGAACTCATTTATAAGTATTATCTATCTCTCTGTGTGTGTATAATTAAAAAATTAAAAGCCAATTTTAAAAAGCTGCATTAAACTTAAAGATGAAGAAACTAGGTTTTCCAATAATAGCACCTGATAAGCTACATTTCATTGGAAAATATTTAAGCGTTATTAAGAGTGATTACCTTAATGGAATACAACGTACGTGAGTAATAACAAAAACAGCAGGAAAAGGAAAATGTCTAAAAATAGAAGGAAAATAAAAAGTAAGACATTGTGAGAAATTGACAGCAATAAGATTGGAGACTTTCACATTCCTTGTCAGAGCAAAAATAAATATATAAATACAAGATTGTTCGATAGAATCACATCAAAGAAGTGTGCTACAATATTAGAAACTTATTTTCACTTTAATATCTTTGGAACATTTATAATTTTATTATAACTTAAGTCATAGTAACAATCACAATAAATTTAGGGAATTAAATATTTAGGCAATATTCACGGACTACCGTGTCAAAAACCAGAAGTTTATAATAAATTTATTCATAAAATTTATTCTATCACCTATTAAATTTCCAAGTTAATCAAATTAAATTTGTGTGAATTTGCTTTGCACAAATCGCATACTTTTGGATCTGTCATGTAATTCTTGCTCTGTTCTCAGGACTCTGCTGTGTTCAGACTCCACTCTCTCCTTACTGTAAGGGAACTTTGGTAATGATGTAAAAGGTCCCACACAACATAAAGTAAAATGAAATATATGTTACTTCAGAAAAATAAAAGTTGCCAAATGTTCTAGTCCAGGAATTTGCAATAGAAAATGACGTAAACCAGAGAAAAATGAGATCATTTGGTTGCATCTTTGCTTCCTGACTTCCAGCCAGGTGACCTGTGTCAACCTAGAGCTCCTCTGAGCACCAGTGTCCTCTTGTCAAAGGGGAACAGTAATAACACTTGCCTCTCTTAGGTATTTTAAATACTGAGTGATATAAAATATGTAAAATGCTTAGATTATTCTTTTGCTCATATCATTACTTTATCTGGTTAATTAATAGCCAATGTAAAATTCTCATTTCTGATTTGTCTCAGAAGCAGATAGATATAAATATGAGCCAGCCCAAGGCACGGGCCCTGACAGTGCGTGAGACACAACTGTCCGTGTCTCAGACACAGAAAGGTCACACCTGTCCGTGTCTCAGACACAGAAAGCTTCCGTCTTTGACACAATCTGATTGGGGAACTGATTTCCAACCAGAAAACAGCCTCAGATATAAAAAGAAAGTAATTTTGAAAAAGCTCATTATTCATATCATTAATGAAATTTGGTAGCTACTTTTATTCACAATATAATATCAAAGATATATAATTCCATGAGGACACAATTATTGACATTGATGTGGTCCCCAAACTGAAGCCAACAAACTTGACAGAGAATATCATACACTATGGCTGAAATTCAGTTAGAAAGCCAGACATAAAACTTGAAGAATTTGTCTTTTTTTAAAGGAAAAGGAGTAAGAGTTCATTGAAGGAAGAAAAGTTTTTTCTTCTAATTTTTCCAGTATCACTTTAGAAAGGACCCGTTCTTACTCTGTGTGATGATCTTAGATTCTCAGTTAGAGGACTTCACTGCATTACTTGGATATATGTACATATAAATAGTTGTCCATTATAAATTTCACACCAACTTGATGGGTACGCTGTGTATACGTGGTACATGTATTTGTGTGTGTGTTTGTATGTATGACGTATCCCTTTCTCCAGCAAACATTTGTAGAGAAAACACTATTTTAAATCTTTGCTAAGCACACAATGATTGACTATGTAAGCAAAAATACCTGAGTTCACGGAGCTTACAATTTAGTAACTATCTTAGTCAGTCTGGCCTACAATAACAAAATACTGTAGACAGAGCCTCTTATAAATAGTGGAGATAAGTTTTTCAAAGTTCTGGGGGCTGGAAAGTGGAAGAGCAGGGAGCTGGCAGACCCCCGTCTCCTGGAGGCCTGCTTGGGAGAAGGCAGTCTGCTCCTCGCATCCTCCCATGTTTGGAGAGGGCAATGGAGCTCCTTCAGGCCACTTTTATAAGGACACTGACGCCGTTCACCAGGACAGCCTCCCAGGTCCTAATCACCTCCCACAGGCCTTACTTGCTAAGGCCATCACCTTGGGGTTTAGTTTCCACATATGAGCTTCAGGGAAAGATAAACCGTCAGTCGTAGCTTTAGAACTACAAGTTTTTTCCCTGTCTGGATAATGGGAAATCGGTTTGGAAATGCAGTTACCTCGTTAATTCAGATGTTGAACAGCACCTTCCGTATTGCTTGTGAGTTCCTATTGCCATGAGTCCTTTCATATCTGAATCAGGATTATTTTTATCTTGTATCCTTGACATCAATTCTAGCGGCTACTGAGCATACGTTCGATAACATGATTTTTAAAAAGTTTTAAATTATTTGAGTGAATTATTAAGAGTCAGATTTTATTGATTGCAATCAAAGAGTCCTAATTAGCACCAAAGTCAGTACCAGCCTGGATTAGCCAAGCTAAACTTTAGGAATGTGAGGCATTCAGAATTGGTTGCTGGGAAATAATAGACATGGAAAAGGAAGCTTTCAGCTGACAACACATTGTGGTAAAGTAGGTCATTAAACCAAAGAAGCTGATTAAGAGTGAGGCACACAAGGACTGGAGACTCGCTCAGCACCAGGTCAGCACAGATGCTGCCCTTTAGGCTGATAACAGAGACACTGTGCGTGTGGTCCCATGATCCGGCTGCCCCAGAGCCCTGGATAGCTCGGTGTGACAGATTCACATTCTAAAGTTCTTATCTCAAGACATGACTGAGATGCTGACAGAGTCATTTAATGGCTGCCACTGTAAGATTGAGAACAGAGTGGGAAGAGTGGAGGAGGGAGGGGTGGGGCTCGTGGTGTATGGCACCCCTTGCCGGTGGGACTTTACCTAACAAATGCAATCAGTGTAACCTAACTCTTTGTGCCCTCAATGAATCCCAAATGATATTTAAAAAAGGATTGAAAATGCAAACAAATATTCATAAATATATAAATATGTGTGTGTGTGTGTGTGTATCATCACAGGACACATAATGTGGCTGAAAGGCAGAGAGAGGATGAGAGAGAAAGGAGCCAAATTTATCCTTTTACAAGGAACCCATCCCCACAATAATGAACCTACTCACACCAGATGGGCATTGACTAATAACGGCACAGCCGCCATGACCTGGCCACCTCTTAAAGATTCTGTCTCTGGAAACTGTTACAGTTGCAATTATATTTCAAGGTGAGTTTGGAAGGAGACAAACATTCATATGATAGTAGTTTTAAATATTTAACCAGTTTTCATAAATTAGCTCTATTAATTTAAAGAAGAAGACTTACCCCTCAGAAGGGAACGTGGCTGCCATAGAGCAGATCCCAGTGAGCGGCCCCTGAGTCCTCTGTGTTCTCCTAAACTCACTCCTACATTACACGTGATTTAATTTCATCCTAACTCTGAGTAAGCACTGCTACAAGCCAACGATTAAATGTATTATTTCGGTTTCCTCTATCACTCATCTGTGTAGATGTATTAGTTGCTTTTGATTTAGCAGTTCTTAGAAAAAAAATGTCTGCAGTTACCACCATATTTGAATATTTACTGTTGAAGTTTTTCTAACCTCTTATACAAAGACAGAAACCTTTAATTGGGCTTAGTGGAGGGAAAAGAATCTGACCCGCAGGATACATGTGGAGGGATTCCTTAAGCTAGGGACGAATAAGTAGGCCGTATTTGGGGAGAAATGTGATAAAGTAAAAAGTCGCCTGTCCTTATTTTCAGCTTCTGCACCCCTCGTTCCTGATTCTATTGGTGTAAACAGCCTCCGATTACAGGAAAGAAGTAATGCTTCCTCCCGTTGGCACTACTTCTTCCAAATAGTGCCATGCATACACAGTTTTTAGCATATGCTATGAAGTACTTGAGCTACGCACAAGTTCATTATAGGATTGATGAACTTTGGGAAACATTGATGATTCCACTTTACTCCTACAGATCCACCAGGAACATTACTGACATTGAAACCCTGAAAAATCTTGAACTTAAAAAAAAAAAGTTTCAGGTTATTCCAAATATATTGGACCATGGCCTCATTTATCATCTGACATTTCTTTCTGATGAATTCACACTGGGAAAATTCGGAACTCTGACATTTTTTTTTTCACATAGAATAAGCATAAATCTGAGGATAGTCTCAAACACCAAAACTTGTAAAGTGTTGGTCAAGGGTAAGGCTGATGTCCTTAGATCTCTGCTAAATATGTTACCTTTTGAAAGAACTGTTACGTCACAGTGAATTTATAGTACAATCATTTTAAGACTTTCCATGCTTGTAATCAGTCTTGGGTCAAAAAAAAAAAAAAATCACACACACAAACAAAAACAAAAAACAAACCTGGAAATGACAACACATTTATTTTATGAGCCTGAAGGAAGTGGCTTTGATACATAAATACCAAAGACAGCTGTGAATTCTGCGCCTCTAGAAACATCATAAAATGTGTTACATAGAATCACAGGACAAGATGCAACCACATAGATATCTTAACCTAACCCTTTCTTCCTCTTTTTTTCCTGTAATTTCTCATTTGACTTTAATTAAATACACTAAACACTCAAATCTGGCAAAACTAGATAGTGGCTTTTATTTTTTATGATGAAAGACTGTCAAAAATATCTCCTCGAATTATCTCAGTTCTAATGGTGAGGAATCTCTCCCCCAGAGCTCTCATGTGGCGCCAGTAACAATTTCCTCCTTTGTGACAACCCTGGACTTCACTGCCAATAACCGTGTTAGACGCACCTTCTCCTGTCTGTCAAACAGGCATCCCGTCTGCATTTTCTTCTCGGGGGTACGGTAGTAGGTGCCCAGCAGTCACGGAGCAGGAAGAAAAGCCGGGTGGAAACCAACAGACCTACAACAGAGACGAGGAGATTTCTGCGCACATCTGTTACTCTGGGTGTTCCTTCACTCGTCCTCATTTATAATTAATGAAAAATAATGGTGCTGACACAAGTTAATTACTATGAAAAATTACAGTTTATGATATTCATTATAATAATGGCAAATTACTTGAGATTTTCAAACACCGTTCCTGGGCAATTAGAAGTGTTCATAAAGGGTTCACCTGTGACATTTTTTCATCTGCGTTTGCATTCTGTGAAGTGAAAGAACACCCAGTGTTTCTCATTAGCAGCAGAGATAACATAGTAAGACATATTAATCGTGGAGTCCGGTACCTGGGAAAATATTTGAAACAAATGAAGATTGTGTGGTTGAAGAAGAGGTCAAAACAATACACAAAGATATTCATCACCACTCAACTTTTCTCAACAGGTTTAAAGGGACTATTACATTTGTTTCACTTAGTAACAATTTGGCATAACTAATTAGAATTACTATCTCATCCTAGATTACCAAAAATACTAAATTACTGATTTTAAAATTAGAATTTATGTCTAATTAGCACAGGAAAATTAGGGGATTGTTTCTTTCCAAATTTGCTTTTCCTATAAATTGTAAAACCAACACAACAGTCCCCAGTTTATTAAGAATAACTTATGACTAAAAAATACTAATTAGGTCTCATATGCCCATGTAAATGAGCTAAGTGAAAAACATCTCTGTGCAATCTTTGGTCCGCTGTGAATTTCGTAGTAACCTAAGCAGGGAGAAATTTATTTTGTCTTAATTAGCCCAATAACAAAGTTGCTATTCATACACACTTATTTTCTTTCCTTGTTTAAATATGTTCAAGGTAATAGAGAAAAAAATACAAATTTCGAGACGGTTAAAAAACCATCCATATTATTTATAATATTTTCAACTAATTATTCTCTCAGTAATACATCGATTTATGAAGAAACCAGTTGCTAAGGGTGAACACATAGATCAAGCCATTTTGAAAAACAAACAAAAAACACAGACAAATACATGAATTCTATTCATTAGTATCTTGTCGGTTATGACTGTTAGAATTAGTTTCAATAACACTGATCAAAAATATTTAAAATTCCTATAAGTATTTTCCTTTAATATTGTCTCCATGGCTGAGTGTATTTTTAACTAAGTATAGACAAATATATTACTATGTCTTAGGTTTTGAACTCACATAACACTTCTCTTTCAAAATATCTACTGCCTCCTTTAGATGGCATTACCCTGTTTTTGTAAATAAATAGAAAACAATTCAAATCAATAAATAAAATGGAACACGTTTAAAGAAAATAAGTGTATGAGAAAATAAAATATTTTGTTTCAAAACTCTTATAATTATGGATTAAATCATTAGAGGAGCAGAATTT
The DNA here is from genome assembly GCF_000181295.1 of Otolemur garnettii. Lineage (NCBI taxonomy): Eukaryota > Metazoa > Chordata > Mammalia > Primates > Galagidae > Otolemur > Otolemur garnettii. The sequence continues at coordinate 13,016,533 of NW_003852425.1, read as the reverse complement.
AAAATTTTTGAAGTAAAAAGGAAATTAATTGACTCCTATGATTGTATTAACTTCATTTTTTTTCTGCCTTCAAACATAACTGTTCGTGGTGATGATGTGCAGGCATCAACTCTGTCTCTCTCTGTTCCATTCAGCTACTTATCTTTGGGGTGCTGCTTGCTCATCCATGATCCCTCTGTAAGGTTACAAAGTGAATACTAGTAGCTGCAATGCCTTCAACGCTTGACATTTCCAATAATGGTAGGTTGGTAGATGTCAGAGGAAAAAGCCACAAAAACCAGCTGGATTGAAAGGTAACAGTAACTTGAAATAGACATACACACTGTATGACACTGAGTATCATGAACACAGAACACCTGACTTTACCGGGGTTCTGCTTGGTGATTTCAGTGACCCACAGTCAACCACAGTCCAAGAGCACTTAAAACAAAATTTCAGAAATAAATGATTTGATAATTTTTAAATTGAGTGCCATTCTGAGTGGTATAATGAAATCTTGCACGACCCTGCCCATCCCTCCGGGACATGAATCACCCCTTGTCCAGCATGTCCACACTGTGTACCCATAGTCAGTAGCTGTGTGGATTATTGCTGTCCTTGCATTGCGGTGCTTGTGTTCAAGGAGCCCTGATTTTACTTCGTGAGGGCCCCAAAGGACAAAGTGGTGATTCCAGAGTGCTGTTATAATTGTTCCATATTATCATTCACAGTCACTGTTAATCTCTCACTGTGCCTAATTTATGAATTAGAGTATATCTTAAGTGTGTATGTAAAGCAAATAACATTGTGTGTGTGTCTGTGTGTTCAGTACCGTTAGTGGTTTCACATAACCACTGGTGTTTTCAACCTACGCCCTGTGGGCTCCTACCACGCAAAAGACTAATTGATATGATCATCAATTTGTTGTGTGTAATTGGAAATATCTAGGCAAAATATTCATAATGAAATAATGAATTATAACCACGTCTTTGTTTACTGAATAAGGGACATTGTTGCCAACATGCTGTTTTTATACTAGAATTATGATGCAGACAGTATCTTCCTCTTGCTGACGTTACTGATAATGAGTCATTTCAATAAATCGCCCAGGATCAAACAACTGGCAACGACTAACCATGAAATCCAACATGATTCAACTTATCACAAAGTTATTTCGTTATTTTTTGACAAAATATCCATATCATCAAAAGTATTCCATATCCATTTTCAATAAGTTGTATTTAAACAGAGTTGATATCAAATGATTTGTATTATGTTTACTATTACTATTATACTATTTTTATCATATTTACTATTATATATTACTATATTTACTGTTTTACCTTATTAAGAGAGGTTGCTTTCTTACATATATATTTACATATATGTGTGTGTATATATTATAATGATTTGGCCTTTTTTGTCTTGTATTGTAGGACTTGACTAGGGTTTGGGGAGTATTTGAGGAAAAATCATTTTATATTAAAAAAAGGCCAGTGAACTCAAGGGTGTTGATATTCAACAGTTCGGAGACTGAGGTTCATATTATTTTCTAATAAAGACTCTGTTAATGTGGCTTTTTCTTTCTGAAGTATTCCAGATTAAATACTTTACTATTCATGAAATTTCATGGAATTATTAACTAGAAACTAGATGTTGAGACCAAGAACAATTTGACCTCCTCTCTCTATATTATAGAGTGTTATGTCGTGACTCCCGTGTGGAGCTTGTCTAGAAACTTCATACATCATATCCTGGGAAGTAAGGTGTGCAAGAAATTTGCTATGCTTTTTCTTCTTTAAATGAAATCAAATCTCATTCATAGCAACCAATCTACTGAGTTCACAGAGTATTTCTTTCAAGTCATTTGGAAAGTTTTAAAGGATCTAGAGGACAGGGAGTTTCATATGCGACTCAGCAGAGACGTCCAGGTCTCCACAGTACTCACGGTGACATGGTCATCATCAGAGTCCACACGGCCTCCGAAGGCAGCACTACGGATTCTCTGAACAATGTGTACTGGGTAGTTTGGGGGGAGGTTTCCCAGCTCCTGGGCAACTCTACAACTGCGTCGAGGTTGAATCCAGGGGGAGCAGCTGTTGAATGCTTCTGCTTGCCATGCTTCCTTTGCTCGATGCTAGAGGAACAAGTGCCTTTTTCTGACGCAGTGGAGGTGTTTTCGGTGTGGGCACAGCCCGTGGCACACCCTCCCTCAAGGCACCTCACAGATGATTTCCTTGGAGGCCACTTCAGATCACAATAGGGTTCTGCTCCCAGCAGAACCTTCCATTCTCTTCCTCCAAAAGAAGGACTGGAGAAACTTCTCTGAAAGTTTCCGTTCCAGTTTGCAGAACCTTTCATTCTCTGCCTCCAAAAGCTTCCACAACGACCCTTTCACTGTGTATTCTCCTCAGGGGGGACTTGTTTTCATAAACAGGAAAAGGAAAAGAGGTTTAATATTTTCCACATACACCTTACCAGAAGCAACTGAAATACTTATAGAAAATTGTTTAAGCAAACACAAATTTCCCTCCTGACAACTATACACCACTGTAAACACACACGTGCACACACGCACACACCCCCAGTTATGCACCTTCACATATGGCTGAGCTACCTCCTGACAGACTCCGTCCTAAGTCAAAATTGCATTTAGTAAATAAATAAACCTTGATAAACCTGTCCTAAAGACAAAAGATCTCAAGTCAAACAACATGCATTAGGAACCCCAAAGCACCTCTACTTACAATGGGGCTACATCCTAATAAATCAATTGTTAAGTCAAAATATCCTGAGTCAAAGCATCATAAATCAGGGACTCTCTTTACATAGTTACAGTCAGGCACCCATGATGGTGTCTGAGTCCATGCGGGCCTCATATGTGATGGTCGACCTGTAAGGTTAATAGCAAAGCTGAAAATTCCTATCACTTGGTGAAGTCCTAGCCTTTGAAACATCGCAGCCCACGGCATAGGTGACAATGTGCACAAACAAACAAACATATGGTATTTTCCATCTGTATAAAAGTACCAAACAGACAATTATGGGTGGCACACAATATGTGATAATGGTAATAAATGACTATGTTACTGATTTATGCATTCACTATGCCATATTTTTAAACATTATCTCAGAAAATACTCCTTCTACTTAAAAAAAAAAAAAAAGATTAACTACAAAGCAGCCTGTGATAGGTCCTTCAGGGGAAATTCCAGAAGAAACCCTTGTATGGGAGGTAACAGCTCCCTGTGGATAAGTGCCTCTGAAAACTCCCCAGTGGGACAAGATGTGGGGACTGAAGACAGTGATTTTGATGATTCAGCCCTGTGAGGCCTGCGCCAATCTGTGGGCTTATGTCTTAGATTCTAACAAAAAAAGTTTAAACAGTAAAAAAGTAAAACGGAAGAAAACTTTCACAATAAGTGTATAAAGGAAAATATTTTTGTGCAGCTGTCTGCTTGAATTTGAAGTATTATGATAAAAAAAGTAGAAAAGTTAAAAAAATTAAAAATTGATAAAAGAGTTACAGTATGATCAGGTTAATTTATTATGGAGGAAAAAAAAAAACATGCTTTCTATAAATTTAGTGTGGTCTGAATGGGCAATGTTTATCTATAGTGAGCAGTAACGCCCTGGGCCTGTGCGTTCACTCACCCCTCACTCATGGGTCCACCCAGCAAACTTCCCACCTGGCAAGCTCCATTCATGTTAAGGGCCCTGTGTAAGTGTGTGTTCTTCATATTTTATCCATCTTTTCACTACACTTTTTATATTTTTAGATGTGCTTAGATATTTACCACTGTGTTACATTTGCTTATAGTATTTAATACAGTAATTTGCTGGGCAGATTTGTGGTCTAGGAGCTATAGATGTCCCACCCCCTGGGGCGCAGTAGGTGACACCCTCTGGGTTTGAGCGAGTGCCCTCTACAAGGTTCTCAAAACGGGAAAATCACTCACAGATGGACTTCTCAGAACACTTCCCTGTTATTAAGCGAGGACTGTCTTGCACCAAAGGTACTTGGTGAGATAGAAAGTGACTGCAGGGAAGGAGATGATATTTTTGGAAAGCTACTATGTTTGGGGGGCTTAATACAATGTCATCTCCTCAAATACTCTTACTATCCTCACAGTGAAAAAATGTATCACTAGGAGGAAACTAAAATTTAGTGGAATGAAGTAACTAAATCTATGCCGCACTGCTTGTGAGGCAGCTTGCACCCGACCTTTGGTGTGTCTTACTCAAATCTCCGCAGCACTTCCACTCTACCTGTGTTCCCAGGTATAGTTCTTCATTCTGTGCCATACCAGGAGATTTTCCCAGGAAACTGGATAACTTGAACAAATAACATATCTGCCAACCTCTAGCTACAAGGTCACAATGGCATTACCTGGGATATGGCCCATTCTATGGGTGGGCATCTGACCCGTAACCCTCAGCTAAGCAATTCTGTGGGAAATCCTCACGTTTGACTCATTGAGGGAAAGAAGAATGTGCATCTGAAGTCTAAACATTCCTTTGAAAGAGTGAAATTACAAAGGTAAGAGATGAAAGGGAAGCCAGGTCTTCCCTCCTCTGCTGACTGTCGTTCTGACGAGGTATCCTGCACCACATCGGAGTTGGAAGGGTGTATTTTCATTTGCATTAGGATGCAGGCTTAGAAACTCTTAGAAAAAATTTTCCTCAACCATATTAACAAATGAGGAAGAAGGAGAGTGTACAAGTGAAAAGCTGTGCACCAGGGTGTGCCAGAGTGAGTGTGAGAACCGCAGACTAGCAGGCAGGTGAGAGGGAGAGACCCGGGGATTGGCACTCGCCTGTCAGGTGGGCACTGAGTTCAGTTCTAAGAATTAGGAGCCAGATGGTCAGAACAATACCAACCGGGCAGAGAGGAAGGGCCTCAAGGCCTGCTGATGGGCATTGTGGGGGTTTATGGGATGACCTGCAGATCGCACACGGGGCCTGGCAAAGCTGGAAACCTGGAGGGAGAGACAAACTGCATCTGAGAGGAAAGGATGGATGGGAGGATGGAGGGTGGATATGAAGGATGGGAAGCAGACCTCAAAATCTGAACACGGGAATGCTGAGGGGGGCAGTGCTGAGGACTGGGAAGGAAGACGCAGCCAGAAGCTGTAATGACAGAGCAAAGCCAGCCAAATTCCCACTCCACTGAAGGAATGAGGACCAAGCATATTTGATAAAACACTACAGGGCTGATTCCAATGGAGCTAGTGGAAAATAGTAATCAAATATGAGTTCAAGTTCTAGTGTTTTTATTTGTCAGTTAGCTTTGCACAAGCTTCTTGTTTCATTGATTTTTAGCTTATGGTATATACAGCTGCATCAGATGACTTACTTATATCACAGAGTTGTTGATAATATACAATACATTAAAGTGAGAATCTATTTTAGTCTAGCATTTTCACGGATAAATAAAAATGTTAAGCACAACAAATTAATTATACATTCATTATTTATTATATTAGTATATTGCCATTTATAACTATGATATTTTATACTTTAAAGTTTGAATATACAATTGGGATTAAAATAGAGACGTGTATGATCTATATGACTAGACGCTTTGGTGTAAAATCCAATTGTGGGTTTTTTTTGTAACAATAAAAATAGAGAAAAAGAGAAAAGAGAGAAAGAGGAAGAAACAAATGGAAAAGTAATAAATTTAGATACAGAAAATAAATACCATCAAGTATTCCTTTAAATATTTGTAAGGAGTCCCCCCAAATTAGACTGTTACCTGAATTTTCAATATTAAGGAATCAGCAAGTCATCTTCTTTTACTTATTGGCACCAGTGTCACGGATAACAATAATGTGTTGTCTTTTCTGGTAATCTCAGTTTTAACTTCACAAATATACCAATAATTTTGGCTTTAAAAAATAAATCCTAAGCAAACACATCAGGCTGTCATCAAGGTGTGTTTTTTGTTGTATACAATGACATCCTGACTAACACAATTTAACTCACACACTGGATCAAACGTGTCTCATTAACTGGACTGTTTTAACTGCGTCCTCCAAGTCCGCTAACATGTAGAAACAGTGCAATTAACAGCAACCAAGGAGTGCTAAGGTTAGCCCTCAAATGATTTCATAATTCTACCTAGCTTTGGAAGTACTGGCATATAAAATGTTCCTCATTCACAAAAGGAAAAAAAAACCAAAACTGAAACCTAAAAACACATCATCCCCTGAACTTTTGCTCTAACTAAATACTATTGTAGGAAGACTTGTTCACTTAAGTACTTAATAGCTTTTACCATTACACTTATTATCTACTCAAGTGTCTTTCTGTAGTAAGAACCCATGTTTTATTTATTTATCTATTGCTTAAGAAAGTGTAGGGAGGTAGAAACACAAATTACGTAATTATTTCTTAGGAAATGTTAGTTTTAGGAGATATTACATGGCTGCATTCACCCAGGTCTCCCTTGGGGCGTATCAAAAGATACTGTCAAGTGATATAACACTACTGTCCCTGAATACTTCTGGAGATGATTTCAAAATCAAGATATAAAAACATAACCATAAATTTATAGTTTGTCAGAATTAAAGAAGGGAATCAAGAATTCACCACTACTTGCTTGTAAAAGTTTAGAAAATAACCGTGATCAAACTCCAAAATTGCCCCCTGGGCTGCTCTGTTGCTGGATTTTTCTGTTTTGAGAGGCCCAGACAATGAACTTAGTATTCTGGAGTTTATAATCAATTGTGGCTACAAAATTCATGGTTTAATATTCCTTTTAATTTTAATATCTTCCTCAGGACTCCCCCTCATGCTTTCTTAATGGTTTATCACTGTAATATAAAGAAATGGAATTAAATGTGTAAGTCTTAGCAGTTTACAAGTTCTTTTCCTGAGACAAATTAAAATAGTATTTAGTTTGAAACCTTCAAGAATCACGAGATTTAGCCCAAATCTCCACAACTTATTTCCCACAGAATTAAGTTTTTTTTTTTTAAATGTAATTAGGTGTATTTCTTTTAAAATTGGAGAACATGACTCATTTTACACTTACATTAATTAAGAATATATCAGTTTGGTAGATGTTCAGACATCTGAAAGAATATAGATAACTTTTTAATAAAAGGAAGAAAGTGAGTGAAGTTTATATGAATTTAAATCAAATCAATAAATCAATATATATGATTCCCTACAAAAATGCAAACAAAATGATAGACCATACAATCACCTCAATAAATAAAGGAAAACGATTTAATAAAATCATAAACACCCTTAAATAAATTAAGCATGAAGAGCACAATCACAGTAATAACAGCCGTGCACGACAAACCCACAGCCAGCAGGGCACTAGGCAGGGAAGAGTTGGAAGCATTCTCACGAAGAACTGGAACAAAACAAGGACGCCCCCCCCTCACTGCTTCTAATCAACATGATACTGGGAGTCCGAGCCAGAGCAATCAGGCAAGAGAAAGATATCAATGGTATCCAAATCACGAAATATTCCTATTTGCCAATGATATCTCACATGTAGAAAATCACAAAGATTCCACCAAAAGACTCTTGGAATTGATAAATAAATTCGGCAAAGTGTCCCATTACAAACTCAATGTGCATAAATCATTAGTATCTCCATATGCTAGTTACGGTCAAGCTGAGGGTCAAATTAAGGCTCCAGTACCATTTATAATAGCGACAAAGAATATTAAATACCTAAGGTGTACTTAACCAAGGTGGTGGAGATCTCTATGAATAGAACTGTGGAACACTGATAAAAGTTATGGTAGGCGACCCAAACAACAGAAACGCATCCCATGGTCGGCCTCACAGTGATCAAATGTCCACACTGCCTACAGGGAAAGGCAGAGTCAATGCAAATCTCATCAAAATGCTAATGTCATATTTTATAGATCTAGAAAAAATAATTTTGTACATCATTAGTATCCAAAAACAGTCTGAATAGCCAATTTAACCAAAAAGAACAAATCTGCAGGCAGCATCATACCTGACCTCAAATGATGCAACAAGACTGTTCAACCACAGCAGCAGGGTCCTGGCATGAACGGAGACATAAAGACCAAAGGAAGGGAACAGAGAGCCCAGAAACACGTAACTCCAATCAACACTCTTTGACAAAGCAGAGAAAGACATCAGCTGGGGAAAGGACGCCCCGTTCATGACAGAGCACTGTGAAAGCTGAATAGCCACAGCAGAAGAATGAAACAGTGTGTCAGTCTCTGACCATATACAAACATTAAGTCAGGGTGGATTAAAGACTTAAATATAAAGCATGAAATCATAAAAATTGTAGAGAAAACATGGGAAAAATTCTTCTAGACATTGGCCTATATCAGTGACTTCTTCATGAACGATATCTCCCCCAGGGACTAATGTCCGGAACCAGCAAAGTATTCACACAAAACAGTGAGATGCAGCCAAACAATCCCATCAACAAGTGGGCAAGGACATGAACAGAATTCTTTCAAAAGACGAAAGATAAATGGCTAAGACAGATGAAAAAATGTGCGTCAGGGAAATGCAAGTTAAAACCACAGTGAGAGACCACCTTACCCTTGTCAGAATCGCAGTTATGACAAAGTCAAAAAAGAAAAGACACCGGTGTGGGTACAGAGAACGAGGAACGCTCACGCACTGTTGGTGGGACTACAAATTAGGGCCACCTCTATGGGAAGCAGTGCGAAGATTCCTCGAAAAATGATAGTGCATTGGATCCAGCGGCAATCCCAGTACTGGATATCTGCCCAGAAAAAAGAAGTGGCTTCATAAGGACACTTCCACTTTAATGCAGACCAATTCGTGATACCAAAGATATGGAATCAACCGAATGCACATCGACTGATGAATGCGTAAAGAAAATATGGGTCTCTCTCTCTCTCTGTCTCTCCACACACACACACACACACACACACACCCCCCACACTCTGTGGAGTACTACTCAGAAATAAATGAAATTCCATGTGTTTCCAGAAATTTTGATGGAACTGGGGAACATTATCCTAAACGATAACTCTTGAATAAGATACACATGAGAAATAAACACACATATAAACGCTCAACATCATTAATCTCTAGAGAAACAAAATTAAAAGCACATTAAGATTTTTAATGAGGTTATGGAATAACCGGAAATGTCAGGCATTGGAAGTAGAAATGAAAATGATAGATCTACTTTGAAAAACGCTTTGACGTTTTTCTCTCACGTTTTAATTTATACCGATACTAAACCCAGCAATCCTGTTCTTTTAAGTTAACTCAAGATAAATGAAAATATTTGTCCACAAAAAGACTGGTATGCAGATATTCATAGAAGCTTTATTCATAAGCCCTCGGAATAGAAACAAAATTGAAATAATTCAAATGCTATTGAGGAAAATTTTTTAAAAAGAATCTGGGTTGTTCATAACATAGAATATTACTTTGCAATAAAAAGACCAAACTACATAAGAATTTGAACGAATCTCAAACTTATGATAGTACCTGAAAGAAACCAGTTATAAATAGAGCACACTTTTTGATCGTATTTGTAATGAACTCTAGAAAAGACAAAATTACAAAGAATAAGAATGTTTTCTAGATGGCAACAGTTGGAGAGGAGGTTTAACCGAGAAAGAACTCGAAGGGACTTTGTGGCATGGCAGAAATGATCTGTGGTGTGATCACGGTGTTGGTTACACTACTTCATATATTTGTCATAGCTCATTAAGTTGGTAAATTTTATTATAAATAAATTATAAATCAAGAAACTTCATTAAAATAAATATCCTAATAAAAGTGGAGTAATTAACAATCAAAGAAAGAAGGCTTAGCCTAAACATTTTAACATTGTTTCATATCAATTTAAATGGAAATGAATAGTAACAAAATGTAAATAATAAAATGTGAGCTTAAGAAACACTGTGTTACTAAAAAGTTTAAAAGATCAGAAGTAAAGCATTGATTATAGGACTGTATATTTCTCCCAAACACTAAAGTATTCCAATCTTTTTTATTTTAACATCCAATCCAAGATTCAGAAAAAATGACTTTTCTATGACCTGCAATTTCACCAATACCTCCAACATTGCATATCAGTAGTTATAAAGTACAATATCACATATTTGATTTGCTGGGGTACATTTGATTAAATGCTACAGTTCCTACGGAAATGATACAAGTTTTTGAAAAAGCTGTTTTTCCTGACTAAGATTAAAAGTATTGTCCGAGGCTGTCGTGGCCATCTTACTATTCCCTGCCATGGAATCATCACTGATCTGAGCAAAGTCTCAGAGCATGATTAATAAGTTTCTTTATTTTTGTAGCTGGAGTATGGCTGGAGTCACCAAACAGGACAGTCCTTCCTTGTATTGCAAACTTTTAAATTCACTCCTAATATTTGCTGGTAATATTCCTGGGATTTTTATCAACATTTAAAAGGCCTATCTAGATTTTAATAAGAGAATCATATAAGACAAGCATATTGGGTGACACATTCGAGAAAAAAATAGAGTAACAGAAGACAGGGTGAGGACTGACTAGAATTTCAAGGCTCAATTCCTTACTTAAGAAAAAGGGTAGGATTTGGTTAGAAAATGTAAATTTTTAATTTTGCTGGTATATTTCATTTTCTTTACATGGCTACACTAGAAAATAATACCCCCCATTGGGGACACAGTGTTCTATCAGGTCAAGATAGATCAAGAGACTTGGGAGTTACGCAGGCTTCATGAGGCCTTGGGCTCAAAAATACCGTAAGTTAATTACGACTCACATGCAGTTTACGTGTTAATATTGTGAGGAGAAATATGGGACCCTCCACGTAAAGTAAGAATTCTCAAAAATTTGGTGAGAAACAAGTCAGTATTAAACTAACTGTAGAAATAAAAATCAATAAAATTTGCCAATAACGAGAAGAGATTTTCAGTATTTTGAAGTAATGAAACAAGCAAACAAGAATTTGCTGTAGGCTGTGGGAGACGCTGAGGGTGCTGGGCAGGGGCGAGGGTAAGAATTAAAGAAGTTAATAGACACAGTGCCGCTGAACTTGGCCTTACAGAAAGCGCCACATACGTGGGGTGATGAGGAAGAATATCTCCCAGGATCCTGTCTGCGACAGAGACTATATCTAAACTGAAGAAGCCCACAAATTCAGGTCACAGACTCACCCCTGGTTCATTTCTTCTTTTTTTTTTAGAAGTTCTCAGATTCCTAAATAACATTCACTCAAAAGTATTTATTAATACATTATGCATAGCTCACTTTTATTATTCATAGTTATTAAAAAATATTATAAATCTTTGTTGATGCGAATTTGGAATTTATAAAAAGATAAAAGGGAAAACAAATCCCTTATGTTAACTCCACCGACAGCTACTGTTACAGTTACTGTACTTCCATTGTGACTCTTCTACGCATTTGTTGATACAGGTGTAATTTTTATGCTTTACTACTCTTTGATAGTATATCATATATATTTTCCCACGAAGAACTCAAAATAACAGGAAATATTTTCTCAACATGAATGACAATCCTTTCCACTTTCCTTTGCCTTCATGAGTCCAGGACTAGAGCTTAAATTCCGTAGCTCTTTGGAACGAAATTGATTCATTCTCTGGCTTCCAGGCCCCGCTGTATTCAGCATGTGTGTATAGACAGACTGACTTTGGCACAAATATATATTTCAAAGAGTTATTATAATGCTTTATTAACAAAAGCATAATTTCACCCACAGGCATAGTTTCCTTTTGAGAGAGCGTTGTAGGACAAAAAAGCAACTCAGTTTCACCACAAATAGCAGGGGTATAAGCATGATAATAATTAATATCACGCATTTTAAATAATTACACAATTATTTCTTTGAATTCTGCTTACAGCTAACCCATAAAAACATACGAAAGTGCATCAGCATCTCTGCAGGAAGAAATGTGAAGTCCTATTCTAGAATCTCCCGGAAGCCATTGCCTTGGCGTTAAGCCTTGGTACTATGGGCCTACACAGAACTCTCTGGCTGATAAAAATTAAAGACAGACTCTCTACTTAGACAAATGAAGAAGCGGCGGCCTCGAGAGCAGAATTTGTTCTAAAAGCTGGTTGTCTTCCTCCCCTGTCCAGCAACACTTCTTCTCTCCAGAGTGAAACAGTTTGACGTTGCTCACTGTGGAAGTGGCTGGTCCTTGGAGTTTGGTGGGACTGCAGAGGAGGCTGGGAAACTCAGTCAGGGAGTCGTTCCGACTTAATAACTTGTAACAAAAACTATTCATCTCTCCACTTCTAAGCCCAGTGATGTCCATTATTTGTAGCAGGGCCGTCAAATAGTTTTTATTTCATCACAGAAACTGAACAGTTAGTACCGGCTGCTTGGAGGATGATGTTCAGGAGTTTGTGAAAGGCTGACATAAAGGCTCAGTTCAGTTCAGCCAGAGCAGAGGAGGGGCCTATGTCACCGCCTCTATATCTGACTTAGAATTTTAAGAGGATCAAAAAACTCTTTAGTATCAGCACATATGAGCAATCAACGCGATGCTTTCCAGAGGGCTAATGTCTTCAGACCTCAACCCAAGTTGTGTGTACTGCGGCCCTCAGGCCCTGATGTGAATGTCGCCAATGCCCTTCAGGAGGACACCAGGAAAAGTGTGGCCAGGAAGTGCTCATAGACAGTAGAGCAGTTTTTGACTAATTAATTGGACTGAATTTTCTGTGAGGATAAACAGCTGAAAGCTGACCACAGATTTAGGACATTCAACTTGACTGAAATTCAAGGCACAAAGTAAAGAACAAGGAAAACAGAATGTGCAAATATAATATTTTAAGATCTCACACATCCCGCCAAACAAAGTACGTGTTTCAAGTTTCAGTCACTGGTTGGGCGGTTGCCTGGGCTCAGGTAAGTGCCGTGGTAAAGAGAGGCTGAGATATTGTAAATGGGATGTTTAACTTAAAGACATCCAAATATGTAGCTAGCTAACTATTTAATGAGTGCAGGAAACAGCCCTATATATTTGGACATAAGATCAAGGTAAAAATAATGCTGAAGTGGAATACAATTTGTGTGACTTGTTTTCTATTTCTGACAATGCATTTGACTTAGATTGGTCACACTATTTGTTTATATTCCGTTTAGTATATTAGCATATAGTATATTCAGTATATTAGTCAATATTTATGTTTTGATTTGTTTGCTTTTATTTTATATCTAAAATAGAAACATTGTCTCTTAAATCATGATGATGAAGACTCATTATAAAACACAAATTTCTCTTCTTCCTTTCCTATCTTTTCTCTCTCTCTCTTTCTTTCTTTCTCACTTAGTCCCCTAAGTAAAGTGCTGGAGCCTCACAGCTCACGGCAGCCTCAAACTCTTGGGCTCACGTAATCCTCTTATTTCAGCCCCCAAGTAGCTGGGATTACAGGTGCCCACCACAACACTTGGCTAGTTTTTCTAGTTTTAGTAGAGAGGGGGGTCTTAATTGTCTCAGATGGGTTGCAAACTCCTGAGCTCAGGTGATCCACCCACAATTGCCTCCCAAAATGCTAGGATTACAAGCGAGAGCCACTGCACCCAGCATAAAACATAATTTTGAAAGGAAGAAACAAAAGCTGCTTTGGGAGCTAAAATAAAGTATTGCAATAAGCTCTCCTTACCCTTAAGACCTATTTGTAATCATAACCTAGCTATTCTTGTGCCTTTTCAAGTTAAAAATTCAAAGTATAATTCCTGAGAAAAGTAGAAAAAACTGAATCTTCCCACCTGGTCAAATTCTTTAACATACCCAGTTCTATTCCGATTCCGACAAGCTGCCTCCCTTCTCCCGGATCCTACACGTAGGTGTTTCCCACTGCAACGTGCTGCTAGTTTCAGTGGTGTCCCTAATCTATTCCACATTTCCAGGGATTCCTAAAATGCTTCCCACCTGACTGTGAGGATTAGTGTAATATTAGTAACTCTTTGTTCTACGTCCTCAAGATCAAATGAAAGCTCTGTACTTACAGCTGGCTCAGCCCTCTGGATAAATGGCTCTTTCTTGCCAGCCTGTGCGTATTCATTAGACCACAGAGCCAATTTAACCTATAAAAAAGGGAAAAAAAGGTGAGTGAAGAAGAAGAAAGAGAAAAGTATGCCGTGGATGGGGACAAAAATGCTATCTTTGGCAGGCAAAGAGTAATGGACCTCAGCTGCTAGAACAAAAGGCATCATTACAGGGAGGTGATGGAATCTTAAACTTGGCACGCTTTGAGGAGGACTTTTGCTCCCTAAATTAGGGAAAAGAAAAGCCGTGTTAGAAGCAGTGAAGGCTCATGTCAGGGCTAACCACAGGCAAGCATTTATATATACTTTATCAGGAAGAAACATTCTTTAAAAAATAATAATAAACAGGAGACAGTGGGAAACAGCACCAATTCCACAAAGAATTCAGATTGTTTTTCCTATTTATTTTGTTAATAAAAATATGCCGCTGATAATCTGAGTGAAGGGAACAGTCCATAAAAGTTGAAGCTACTGTTTATTTTATTTAATAAGATAAGTTTTTTTTTCCATAAGTGTTTGGGAGAACATATGATATGACCAGAGACCCCCCAGGAGGCCTTGTCAATTCATAAATCACTGATGCCTAAGATATTATTTAGCAGCATATTTTTTAGTGATATACGTTATATTCCAAATGGGCAGAGTAAGACAGAGGAGAGAGAGTGAGAGAGAAAAACAAAGACTCATTTAAAGAAAATTTTAAAATTTTAAGTTATATATATAAATTTATAACTCATTCTTCACTTTGGAACTTGTTGAGTTGCTTATCAAGAAATAATAATAAATAAAATAACACAAGTCTAAGTCTAATTTTACTTTAATTTAAAAATTGATGATGGAGAAGAAAAAATAGTGGCAATTTGTGTTTCTAATGCCACTAGTTCTCTTACCTCAGCCACTTTAGTACTTAATAATAAACACCCATTCCCCAGAAATGTTAGAAGTCTCAGGAAGTCTATTCTGAAAGACGGCGTCTGAGGCCAGATGGCCTAGTGTTCTGTAAGGAAGAATCTGGATGGGTGTCAGTTGTGCCATTATCTGAATGATGGGCATCTACTATAATTGCTGCCCCAGGCCTCCAGGATTGGAAGAAACCAACCCAAGACCCCACACCTAGTGTGCTCAGGCACCACCATTTGTTTTGGGAGAAAAGTTCTTTCATTGCGACCATAGAGACCTCTCTATAAGGCTTTTCAAAGCTGCTGTGGGTCACTGACACTTGATACAGACAGGCGTGGACGGTCAAGAGAAGGCCAAGATGAAGTGACGTTTTATTCAGTTTTATCAGGGGAACAGGGAGGAAGAGAAGATAAGGAAAATGAAAGGGGAAGTGTGGGTCTTAGAATTGTATTAATTGTTAATAAATTATTATTTAGGATTTTATTAATTCTAACAAGTAAATTGCAAGTGAAAAAAAAACTGAAGAAGGAATAAAGGGGTGACCAACAGAAGGTTCCCGAGGACGTACTGACCTACCGACTCCTTCAGGTCCTGGTGAAATTAAAGTGCACTTGAATGAGCCCCAAATATAGCAGGGAATGGTGTTGCATGGGGGCTTGCTGGCATCGAGTCGTGGTCTGAGAGAGCAAACCTGTTCAACACATTTCTAGAAGACAGAAAATGAATTGTTACTTTACAGGAGAAAAGAGCAAAGAAGCCGCCACCACCCAGCTGCTGTGGAAGAAGGGAAAGCCTGGTCCAAAACCAGCAGCACCGGTAACAAGAGCATAGGAAGCAGAGAGAACGAGGAGGGACTAACTGACACCCGCAGCATCCCTGTGCCACGCTCCCGGTATCCCTGCTCCTGGCTACGGAAACTTAGGTTTTATCGCAAACAAAGTAAAAAGCAAACAAACACACAGAAAAATCATACTAGAAGCGTCATTCTTGATAAACTGAGGAGTACTTAATACAGATATTTATCATAAAAGAAGATAAATCCTTTATGGAGGCACATGGGAGCCTCCCAGGAAGTGACATCACTTCCATCCCTTTTGTTCCTAAAAAATGCGACCGAGGATGCAGAGTTGAACAGACTCCGTGTTCTCATCAGCCACGTCATCTATCTTTTCAACACCCTACTCTTATTTTGGTGCACACATTTACTTCTTTAATCATTCTTTATTTTATGCTCTCTTATCTTTTTTCCAATTCGTATTAGTTTCAACCCACAAGACACTTGTAGAGGTATTTTTGAACCTGTATGCTAACCAAAAATGTATGAAAAAATGTTTAGTAGAATTTTTGCATGTTTTCTTTTTCTTGTACATAAATGAAATTGTTTTATGTTTCTTTTCTTTTTTTTTTTAAACTTGTTCACAATTTAAGATCTAAGTTACCTTCATCAAACTAGTTGTGGTACATGTACATCATGGAATACTACACAGCCATCAAAGACAGATACTTTGTAGCCTATGTTACAACCTGGATGGATTTGGAGAACACTCTCCTGAGTAAAGTGTCTCTGGAAGGGAAAGACAGGCATCACATGTGCTCAATTTGAAACTTGTAGATAAACATCAACATTGTGCTCATGTGAGTGATAAACTCAGTGGAATCCAAGAAGTGGGGGAATCAGTGAGTTCCTTGCCACTGGGAACTATGTGAGATGAACAGCACATTTTCTGTGGGAGGGATACAGCTATAACTTAGACATTGCCTTATTCATGCAAGCAGTGTAGTTTAACCATATGCACTCTCATATTAATCAGAAACTTAAAATAATCTATCTTGGCTTGGCGCCTGTGGCTCAATCAGCTAGAGCACCAGCCACGTACACCTAAGGTGGTGGGTTCAAATCCAGCCTGGGTCCATGGAACAACAATGACGGCTGCAACCAAAAAATGGCTGAGCATTGTGGCAGGTGCCTGTGGTCCCAGCTACTTGGGAGGCGGAGGCAGGAGACTCACTTGAGTCCAGGATTTGGAGGTTGCTGTGAGCTGTGATGCCACGGCACTCTACCCAGGGGGATAGTTTGAGGCTCTGTCTCAAAAAAAAAAAAAAAAATCTATCTTAAACATATCTCTTAATGTGTACTTAATTCATTTTACTGCTTCTAATAACCATGGGATTGTACAGCATCATTAAACCTTTCCCCAGGAGTGGTCTCCTAATTCATCTGCAGAGTGAAAGTGAGACTTTTTACACATCAACTTAAAGTCTTTTTTATTTTTTTCCATGAATTGCTTCCATTTTGATCATAATGTGAGGAAACATCAGTCCTTGCCCACTCTACTTCCATGCCCACAAAAGCAACTAGTTTATTTCCCTTTCCTAGGGTACAAGTAACTGGAAACAAAATTGTTTGAAAAATCACTAAAAAAATCCACACAAGGCACACAGAAAAATCAACATTAAGTCTTCATCCTTAACCATACTATATTCTTTTTTTTTTTTTTTTTGGCAGTTTTTGTCCAGGGCTGGGTTTGAACCCACCACCCAACGTATGGGGCTGGCACCCTACTCCTTTGAGCCACAGGCACTGCCCAACCATACTATATTCTTAATGCTTCATCAAGAATCACCACACAGCATACATTAAGGAGAAGAATATATATCACAAAAAAAGAACGTGCAAAAAAAAGCCCTTTGATGTTTGATGAAACAAGATCTTTAGAAAGAAAAGTTTAAATGAAAATGTGAAAAGACTTTGCAGCACATAACATCTGTAATTTTGAGAAGGTGAAAAGGAGACTTGGAGATAAAACTATTCAACAGATAATAGATACACCTTGGGGATTAAAAGTATTATTTTTGAAATAAATTCTTTAAAAAGTGTATGATACAATGTTAAAGAAACATCCAAGAATACAGATAAAACAGAAAAACAAAGACACACGCACGAGGAAAAGAGAGACACAGAAATAATCATATCAGTTGTTCTGATTAAAACACGGTATATAAATTTTGATTGTAAGTGTCTATAAAATAAAGAGAAAGATTAAATAAATCACATTTCTAAATAGCTGGTTTAACACTCCGAAGATCCCAAATAAAGAGAAGATATAACTCCTTTTTAAGTTTCTGAGGGGTGGGCTTGGCGCCTATGGCTCAAGAGGCTAAGGTGCCAGCCACATACACCTAAGGTGGCGGGTTCAAATCCCCAGCCCAGGCCCGCCAAACAACAATGACGGCTGCAACCAAAAAATGGCTGGGCGTTGTGGCGGGCGCCTGTAGTCCCAGCTACTTGGGAGGCTGAGGCAGGAGACTCGCTTGAGCCCAGGAGTTGGAGGTTGCTGTGAGCGTGATGCCATGGCACTCTACCCAGGGGGATAGCTTGAAGCTCCATCTCAAAAAAAAAAAAAAAAAATTTCTGAGGGGTGGAAAAGTTAAAAAACAATGAAAAGAAATTTAACAAATCCAACTCTTCTTCAATATGAAGGCAACGCATGGAGACTCCCAGACAGGCAAATATTTTTATCTTTGTTTACCACCAATTACATCTGAAATTTACTTGAATATAAACAAGAGAAAATAAGAATATATTGATAAAAATGTGAGACGTGTGTTCATGGCTAAGACACAGTAGCCTTCCAAAAGCAAGAAGCTGTTGGAGATTCTGGTAAAAAGCCTTGGCTGAGTGTTCCTCTCAACCATTAACCCTCTGGCCTGATTTTTATGGAAATATTTGTCTTAAGATTATTGGTAGGCTCTGTAAGAATTGAAAAGGAGTGAAGAGTATTTTGAATTAAATGATGAGTTAGGAGAAGAAATATCTAAAGTTATTCCAGTATCATAAGACAGAGAGAAAGAAACAAAGGAGGGACGTAAAACAGGAGAAAAAGGAAAAAGGGACGAGTGAATAATATTTCAATAATATTTGAACTAATAGTAAATAGGCAATTAAGACAGTGTGTAATTTATGAAAAAAGGACCTCTAGTGGAATGTATAAGGACTGAAAAATGGCATATTTGTTATTTTGATTAATATTTGTCAAATATTATATATAATGAATAACTATCAATGTGGTAAGAGAGATTGCAGCTTTTGCTGAATGTATTGTAGATTTAAAAAATGCCTAACAACGGTCTGATTTTATACAGCACATGGCAACTTTTTACTGCTTTCATTTTTCCTTTTATAACTGAAGAGGAAAGCAAGATCTATGATTAATTTAGCAGACTTTTATTATTCATACTCCAGATTGTTTAAATCTCTGTTAAAGAGGCGAGACAAGTTTCAGTGATAAGCGTAACAGATGTAGTTTTACCATAAGAAAGTATCTAAATGATAAAATGTGGTATATATTAGAAAAAAAAGTTAAGCCAATGTCTAGGGAATCATCCCTTATTATGATCATTTGAACAAAACCCTACGATATCACAGAGTCCAAGGGAGAGGATGTTGAGCTACATGTCGCTGAACATTTGCCTAAATCAATTGTTCAAAACCAAAACCGAAGGGACAGGAACAGGAACAAAGAGGTTGGGCTTTCTCCTTACTGGGCCAAATTA
Organism: Otolemur garnettii; assembly: GCF_000181295.1. NCBI lineage: Eukaryota > Metazoa > Chordata > Mammalia > Primates > Galagidae > Otolemur > Otolemur garnettii. The sequence goes on along the minus strand of NW_003852425.1, from coordinate 12,997,095 downwards.
TTGTTAGGATTGCAATATTAACAGAGAGGAATTTATGGCTTCTAAAAGAAACCTTAAACAACTACATATGGCTCCGGGTCCATGACTATCTCCAATTAGTCTTAACAATCACCCAAAGTGACTATTTTGTGACCAAAAATTCTCATCAATCATTAACATTCCAACTCCTAAAGGGAGAATAATTCATGTCAATATCACTTATTTCCTTTCTGAATGACCTCTCTCCAAATTTTGAAGACACAAAAGAATAAAGAGCGTTTGACACTGGTATTCTACGACACCTTTCTCAGTTTCACCCATTTGGGTGGAAATTTTTATTAAATGCATTTTTTTTTTTTTTTTTTACTGTGACAAAGGGAAGAGCTGCACATGCCCAGTGCAGGACACCTCTGTGTCCAGATCAAGATGAGACAAGATAAGAACATGTCCAGAGCCACAGCAGCACTGCTTGTTACTCTGAGCTAATTCAGTCCATCTGGAGTAAAATTATATCAATGTGAATTTACACAGTTGATGAGTTTCCTGTTTTATATGTTATGCCAAAGCAAAGTTCAGATATAGTGGCTTTACATATGAAGAAAATTCATCTTATCTGCCCACCACAAATATAACCTCACAGGGCATCTGTCAAGTAAGCCAAATGAAGGAGAGGTGGAATCTGTTATTTCTTTTGGATTTCAAGTCTTGTTCCATTTGTTTGGAGCTCAGGGAATCTGAAGATGCCTAATGTTCATGAAAGACCAGAGATCACACATTTATGTTCTTTTTTCATACAAATGATGTTTGGAACAATGCTAATTTAGACGTTGGGATTTTTCTTTAATTTTTCACTAACCATTTAAATATGATCCCTCCTTCGTAGTTTCACTCTGTCTTATAGAGTTAGCCCATAGTTTTGTTTTTGCTGAAATTGCTCTCTATATTATTAGGAATAATAAACCTGAATAGATTATGCACTTTTCCTAGAGAATAGGAAGTTATATGTGTTTGTAAAGTTTGTGTTTTGTTTTGTTTTGTTTTGTTTTTTTGAGACAAGAGAGAGACACAGCAATGAAAACATTGTAAGGTAGAATATTTTGTGGGGGAACTGAGTGGTTGAGGCAGAAAATTATACCAAGGACAGTAGGTATAAAGAGCTATCCTCCGGAGGATTGCATTTAAAGCAGCCCTTGAAATTGGACCAGGGCAGTACAAATTGTCCAAGAAAAATCTCTGAGATGAAGATTTGCATAGTCTGCTGAGGCGAGTGACAAGACCACCTAAATCAGAATCTGTGAAGGGGAGCAGGGAAAGAAACCTCAGTGTCAGGTGTAGTTGGCTGAGATAGAGGCTTGAAAGACTTTGGGAGGAAAAAAAATGAAATATAAACATATTATCCTGAATATTGCAGAATCCTTCCTTTCTCCTGCTTCACCAAACATCAAATGGTATATTTTGTTCAGGAAATAAGCAAATATTTTTGTGTGCTGGATGCTTAATATTATTGTGATATTATGATATATTTACATTTTATTTTTAATAATATAATATTTTAGTGTGAAATTCATTCCCACTCATTTTTATTGTATATGTGATTGCCTCTCTCTCCTTGCTCTGACATTAAATACATTATTTTGTGTTGTTTTATTCTTTTATGTGTTCTTTGGGTTTTTTCACTCTTTATTTAGAATAGAACACGCATATGTAATTTAATTTTGTATAACATTGGAAAAAAGCCTAAATAGTTCCGCTTAATGTTGAATATGACCATGGAAAATCATTTTCAAAGAAGTGTTAAATATTTTAAAACAAACACATACTATCACAAGAAGTTAAGAGTGTTTGAGAGGTTTAAAATTAAGAAGTACTGGCTCAGCACCTGTGGCTCAAGCGGCTAAGGCACCAGCCACCTACACCTGAGCTGGCGGGTTCGAATCCAGCTTAGGCCTGCCAAACAACAATGATGGCTGCAACCAAAAAATAGCCAGGCATTGTGGCGGGCACCTGTAAGTCCCAGCTACTTAGGAGGCAGAGGCAAGAGACTCGCTTGAGCCAGGAGTTGGAGTTTGCTGTGAGCTGTGATGCCACAGCACTCTACCCAGGGTGACAGCTTGAGGCTCCGTCTCAAAAAAAAAAAAAAATTAAGAAGTACTAGGCAAACTTTTACATTTTTTTCTTTAAATGTAATATGCATTTTAAGTGATTTTCCCTGAGATCGACTCACTAAGATACAATATCATAATATTAATATACTATTAATATCATAATCTGATGCAATGTTATATTTATGATAATATAATATTTAATAATAATCTTAGTGGATATTTGTTAAGTAGATATGTCCAAAAGAGAAGAGAACAATAATAGCTACAAGAAAATTTGGCTCAAGAGGACTACAAACATTCCAGGAGAAAGAAAACTATCTAAAAACTACTATAAGTTAATTCTGAGTTTCAAAGACTGTCAGTTATGATGTCATGCTAAATGGGCATACTAAAATACTCAACAGTTCTGATTTCCATATTTGATGAATCTGGTGATAATAATGAAAATCTTTTTTTTTTTTTTTTTTTGAGACAGAGTCTCACTATGTTGCCCTCGGTAGAGTGCCATGGTGTCACAGCTCACAGCAACCTCCAACTTTGGGCTTTCACGATAATATTGATGAAGACAGCAATTTCACTGTGAAACATTTTCTATTCTCATGGCACTTTTTCAAACAGTATTTTATCAGTTTATAGAAGGAAAGATTTAAAGGTTAATCTGGACCAGATGAGACAGAGATAAGATAGGAAGAGGAGAGTACCGAGAATGTGTCATGGCCGTGATAGTTACTATTTAATTTGATCGACTCACCCACAGTGTAAGCCCACTAAGGCCTCACTGGTTGCCCAATGTCACACACACAAGCGAGACAGAGTAAGGAATCAACTTCCTCTGCCGGACTTTGGCAGCCATGAGGATTCTCCTCTAAGACGGTGCTATGCAGAAGCAATAACCTTTCCTCAGATAGAACTCTGACTTCGGGGCAGAGTGTGCCCTCAGAATGACCTTAATACAGTCTTATCTATGATACAGTTACTCTGTAAAAGTGCAGCACAGACTGAGGCAAATATTTTAAATTCCTTTACGAATATCCATGTTTTCCTTACAATCGAGAAAAATAGCCCTGATTTTATCACAGGGAAATATGCTGTGTTTCCTAGTTTTCATTGTAGATATTTGTAGATGAGAATACAAACATAGCACAATTTTGCCCTATGTGAAATAATAAAAATTGTTGATTGAGTCTTTGAACAAAGCTCCTTACGATGCATGTAGGGATGGACGGCAGGATGGGGTGTGGCATTTCTCCTGGCTCTTTTTTTCTGTCAGAAAAATTAACGTAATGCCCAACAGTTGACAGATGCTGGGCCCGGTGGCTCATGCCTGTAATCCTAGAATTCTGGGAGGCTAAGGCAGGAATATTGCTTATGATTAGGAGTTCAAGACCTGCCTGAGTAAAGCAAAACCCCATTTCTACTAAAAGTAGAAAAAGCAGCCAGCATGATGGGGGTGCCTGTAGTGTCAGCTACATGGGAGGTTGAGACAAAAGGATTGCTTGATCCCAGGAGTTTGAGGTTGCTGTGAGCCAGGCCAATGCCACAGCACTGTAGCCTGGGTAAAAGAGTGAGACTCTGCCTAAAAAAAAAAAAAAAAGAAAAAAGAAAAAAGAGAGAGAGAGAGAGAGGAAAAAAGAAAGGAAAAAGTTTAGAAACCCTTTTGGAATTATCAGTGAATTCTCATGAATGAGGAGTGTGAATAAAACACCAACAGATCTCCATCTCTGACATCAGTGTGGAGTAATTTCACCAGTCTGAGACGGGCTTTTCCACATTCTTCATTACAAGAACAAAAGAATAAATTAATTGATAAAGACAATTTTTTCAGATTTTGCAATTTATAGCCTAAAACAAAACCCTAAATTGTGTGCCAAGCTGTGTGAGGAACAGATAGCTCTCCATCATTGTATCCATGTGGTATACAATATTCACACAAATTTGAAATAAACCTCAATTTTGTTTTCTTTCCTTTTCCAGAATTTTAATGTTATTAAGATAGATAAAGATAATACTGGTTATTTATCAATATATTGCTTCATATTTAATGAAACCATGTTAATAAAAAAGAAAGTCTATATTTAGAAAGTTTGCTTAAGCAAGTCATAATGATCAGCATATTATAGGGAATAAAAATAATATATGAAGCTCTAATGATCTAGTTTATTTGACCATACTATAATGTTTATAAATCAGATACATGGGTCACAGGCACTGTGAAATAAAATGTTACGGTATCTTGGCCTTCTGCAAAAATTTTATGGTGAATAAAAGTAAGAATTCTATAAAATCCCATTATGTTTATGTTATTATGTAAATAGGGATGTTAATATTTTATTGTAAAAGTTATATAGAGGTGCCATTAATTCAATATCATGTTCTATATTGTCTATAGAATTTCTCATATACAGCTTCAATTATCATTTACTGATTTTAAAATATAGACATATTTTGGTCATTTTTTGGTAAATATACTTACTATATTCCTAAAGTTTTGAAGTTAGATGCTATTTAAATGTTAAATTATGCATACAATGTATCTTAAGCTCAACTTAAAACATCCTTTTAATCCCCAGACAAGGTGAATATACAGCTCTATTTAACCAGATCTACAAAGGAGAGCTGGTACCCATATTACACAAGTAATTCCATAACACTAAGAAAGAGCAAATACTTCATGCCTCATTCTATGAAGTCAGTATCAATTTGATATCAAAGCCAGAAAATGGTGCTACTAAAAAAAGAAGCACAGATCAATATTCATTATGAACATAGAGGCAGATATCCTCAACAAAATTCTAGCAAATCAACTCAATAGCACACAAAAAAATAATTCACCATGACAAATGGGCTTCATCCCAAAATGCAAGAATCATTCAACACACATAAATAAATAAATGATTCACCAGAACAGAAGCAAAAACAAAGATCACATGAATATCTTAATAGATGCAAAAAAACATTCTATAAAATTCAGCACCCTTTCATGACAAAAACCCTCCATTAATTAGGTATAGGAAGAATGTATCTCAAGACTATAAAAGCATGTGTGATAAACCCACAGCCAAGATCATCCTGAATGGGGAACGTTGGAAGCATTTCCACTAAGCACTTGGAAAAGACAGAGGTGCCTACTGTCACCACTTAGATTTCAACACAATTCCTGAATTCCTAGAAGGAGCGATCAGACAAGAGAAAGAAATAAGAGGTATCCAAATGGGAAGGAAGGGAAGACCTATTGCTTTTTGCTGACCTCATGATCTTATACCTATAAAATCCCCCCAACCCCCTCAAATCTTCTAGAATTGGTATATCAATTCCACAAAGTCTCAGGGAATAAAATCAATTTACACAAATCGGTTGTATTTCTATACAACATTAACAGTCAAGTTTAGCCAAATCAAAGATTGAATAGCATTCACAATAGCTATAAATAAAATAAAATACCTAGGAATATACTTAACCAAGGAAGTGAAAGATCTTTACACAGAGATATGAAACATTAAGGAAAGAAATCACAGATGACTCAAATCAATGGAAAAATATATCAATTGGTAGAATCAATGTTAAAATGTTAAAATGAGCATACTACCCAAAGTGATTTACAAATTTAATGCAATCACATCAAAATACCAATATCAAATTTCACAGATCTAAGAAACTAAGTCTATAGTTTTTTTTTTTTTTCAGAACTAGAAAAGAAACTGAATAGCGAAAGCAATATTAAACAACAGACCTAATCTGAAGGCACCACATTATCAGACTTAAAACTGTGCCACAGGCTATACGAACAAAACTGCAAATGGAATTTCATTAGAAAAATGAGACATAGACTAATGGAACAGAACAGAGAACCCAGATATGAAACCATCCACATGCAGCCAGCTAATCTTTGACATAGCAGACCACAACACACGCAGGGAAAAGAAGCCCTATTCAATAAATGGTATCCAGAAAAGTGGATAGCTACATGCCAAAGAATGAAAGAGGATCCACATTTCTCACCACCCACAAAAATTAATTGAAGGTGGATAAATGTAAGGCCTGAAGCCATAAGAATTCTAATAGAAAAGGTTGGAAAAACTATTTAGATATTGTCCTAGGCAAAGAATCTTGGAAGAAGACCACCATGACAAATATAAATAAATGTAACTTGATTAAATTAAAAAGCTCCTGCATATCTAAGGAAATAATCTACAGAGGAAACAGGCAACCCATAGAATGGGAGAAAATCTTCACCTGCTCTACATTCAGTAAAGGTCTATTAACAGTAATCTACACTCAAGCAATTCAGCGCTTGTAGTTCAAAGGAGTAGGATGCCGGAGGTGGCGGGGTTCTAACCAAGACCCTGCCAAAAACTGAAAAAAACAAACACACAAAAAGAGTCAACCACATTAAAAAGTTGGCAAAAGACATAAACAGAAGCTTTTCAAAAGAAGATAGTCAAATAACCAATATATATCTATACATCTATATGTACATATAGATATGAAAATATGGTCAATATCACAAATCATCTGGAAAATGCAAATTAAAAGCACAGCGAGATATACTTTTAACCCAGTTGTAATGGATTTTATTTAAACCCCCCCAAATGATAGAAGATGGCTTGACTGCAAAGAGAAAGGAACGCTTCTACACTGTTGGTGGGTCTGCAAATTGGTAGGATTTCTACAGAAAACTATACAGAGATGGCTCAAATAACTAAAAGTAGACCTATCGCTTAATTAAGCAATCCTACTCCTGGGTATTTACCCAAAGGAAATAAGTCATCTTATCAAAAAAAACACCTACACACGAACGTTTACCACAGCACCATTCACAATTGCAAAGATGTGGAATCAACCCAAATGCCCATTAGCTCATGGGTGGGTTCACGTATGCATCATTGGTATGCCATGGACTACTGTGCAGCTATGAAGAGCAAGGAATTAAGGCCTTTTGCAACAACTGGAGTGGACCTGGAGACCATTATCTTAAGTGAAGTATCTAATGAATGGAAAAACAAACACTGCGTGTACTTGCTATTAAATTGGAACTAACTGATGAGAAGACACGTGCACAGAGGGAAGTCAGACTCAGTAGAAATCGTGCAGTGTAGAGGAGGGAAGATGCTTGGGCGAAACTTACCCACCAGGTACCATGAACACTGTCGGGGTGATGGGCACGTGTGTAACACAAGAATAACAAAAGTGATACATACACTCTAAAACATGTATACCTCTGTAATATTTTAAAATTAAAAATGCAACCAGGGTGGTGCCTGTGGCTCAAAGGAGTAGGATGCTGCCCCCGTATGCTGGAGGTGGCAGGTTTAAACCCAGCCCTGGCCAAGAACAGCAAAAAAAAAAAAAAAAAAAGCCACCAAACAAAGTAAAAGAAATTAAATATTTATTGCCTAGTTTCTTAAAGTTTTAATAGGTCAACTAAAATTATAAGGTTTTCATTCAATTTTTTGCTGAGATATATGACAATAGTAGGAGTGACATTAGTGTGGTACAATAGTTTGTTTTCAGCTTTTTAAAAATAAAATTTCCAAAAAAAAAATTAAAAATAAATAAAATAAAATTTCCAAATATTTTCTTGAATGCTTGAGTTACCTAATATGATTTATTGAGTATCTTTGGGGAATATAATTTCACAAAATTTCCAAAAACACAGTGAGAAATGAGATACACATTTTCTTTCTGTTTGTTAATTTTTTAGATATTTTTATTAAATCATAACTTTGTACATTAATGCATTTGGGGGGTACCAGGTGCTGATTTGATATACAACGTGGAATGCTTACATCAAACCGGTTGCCATAACCTTCACCTCACTTACTTATTTGTTGTGGAAAGACATTTCTACTCTTAATAGATTTGACATGGACCCTGTGCATTGTGCACATTAGGTGAGGCCCCACCAAATACCCTCCATCCTCCCGGTCTCACCCCTTACTCCCCTCTTCCTCCTCTTTCCTTCTTCTTTCTGGACTATATTAATAGTTATGTATTAATTTTTCTAGACGGGGTTTCACTGTGTCACCAAGGCTGAAGTGCAGTGGCAACAATGATAGATCGCTGCAGCCTTGCACTCATGGGTTCAGGTGATACTCCTGTCTCGGCTTCCTAAAGTGCTAGGATTGCAAGCACGAGCCATTGGACAGAGCCACATATCACTTTTTTTTTTTTTTTTTAAATCACTCTAGCTTTAATTAGGAATAGAGCAAATGTCTCCAATTAGGAATGAAAGATGATTAAATATTGTCTTTGCTGATGAAAATATTTCAAACTATATATAAAAACAGCACACTGTACCCCCAAAGAACAGGCACTCACGATGAGACTTTCAAAGCACATAACACTTTTTAACTGCGTCTTGATCAGAGCAGACTAGAAACTTTAACTGGCTACGAAGGTAAATATATTGTCCTTTGCTAAAGGCTGGATGTATCCAAGCCCATAGGAACACTCTGAGAGGGCAAGGAAATGGTGTGTCAGTGAGTGAATGACGGAAGTATTCTCACTCTGCTAAGCTCATATATTTACCAGCTGGCAGTTCTATTCCGCTTTACCTAAACATACAAAAACAGAACATCATCCAGAGATAGCTGTATTGTCATCTTCCATGCCAGATATAGTGAAAAGAAACTAATGTGATTTCCTTGAATTCTTATGTTCTTTTTCTTTAGTAAGTTACAATTGTTTAGCTAGAGTCATTGATTCTGTGTTTACTGTAAATTCTGTACTCCATTCCTTCTCTTCTCTATTACTGCTATCTTCAAAACATCCTGGTGATTTAAATTAACACTGTACTTCAGCAAAGAGATAGGAATAAATATGTTTTCTTTAATTCACATATAATAAACACTTATGATTTAACATGCGCTTTCTTAAATTTACTTACATAATATTTGTCTAAATAAGGCCATAGTTCTATAACATTTTGCACCTTTACAATGACTATTTTTTAAATGTTAATAAAAAATAAGGAACATATTATTTGATGGAATCTGACATAATATTAATTTAAAATATTTTTATTTTATTAAAATAACCCTTTATACACTTTTGAACACTAATGAACACATGCCAACAATTATAAAACATAGTAATATTCAGCACCGTTAAATAAATGTGGCATCTTGTTCTTTTAAAAGATGCACATTATAATAATAATACAATTAATTTAATTTGGAGAAACATGAGTCAGAATATTTACTAGGGTTCGATTTTCAGGAGATAGTTACCACCATAACCATATGAAGTAGTAGAAATAAATCTCTTTACTACATTTTACAAATGGCGTTTTTTCTTCACTACTTAAGGGAGCGTTGATTGGAGGGTTGGAGGGAGGCAAGCCCTGTGAATGTTTCACACGTGCGGTTATGTCACTTGGCGTAACTATCTTAAATCCTTCTGGAAGAGTAGAAAAATATCTTGGAAAATTCACGTCTTGCATCCTGCCTGCTATTATTCTCTCTAGCCATTTGATTAGGCTTGAGAATTTCAGTATTCCCAGAGGGAAACTGGTTTTCTTTCAGCACTGATGTTTATTATGTTCTTTCTGGACGACAATTCCATAAGTTTGATGTATCATATTAATTTGTTTTGTAGGAGTTGATCAATTAGCTTGAGAAAACTCTATGTAGTGTTGATTCAAACACATAACAAGCATAATTTAATATAAATGGTGCATAAGACATTGATTTTGCCCAACTGCTCTGTAGAATTAGTGTCACTAAACAAGTCAGCCAGGCTGAACTAACAATATTAAGCATTTCTGCAATTTATCTCTTGCTATAATGAACAGTAAATGATATAATGACCAACAAGATTAATGATATAACAAACATGCTAGTTAGATTCATGATATAGAAGACCAATTCACAGTCTTACTTGGTAATCAATAATTTGAAGATTAATTTAACCAATAGGAGTGTAAAATCAAGCAACGTGGGAAATAGAAACCTTTCCTGGAACGTTTAATTGCTCTAGCCTTTTAAAAATATGTTCAAGACTCACTGTGCTGTAATTTATCTATTTAAACTTTTTGATACATTTATTTTCCAGAGTTTTAACCTGAATTATATATGATCCCAAGCAATTTATTTCTTTACATTTCCCTAAACTGATGAAACCGCAGATCATTACGGATGTGTCCTTCCTGATTCTACTGTGAATGAAGAGGATACTTACCAATCCTAATCGTCACAACCAAAGTGTTCTCTTCCCTGCGGTGTTAGTGAATGTAATTAATTGAAGGAAGAAAAGTGTGTCTGAGGACAAAAAGATGGGAGTCATACTATAAAAAACCCTTAGGGGGAAATACTGAAGGTTAAAAATGTGTTGTTCTGTCCTTTCTGGTCCGTCTTTCCAATTCACTAATTTTCTCTGACTCATCATACATTCTTAACCTTCACATTTAAATTATGGGATATATGGTAACTGTACAGTCAACAGTAAATTGGAAACTTTTAAAATGCAAGTCCTGTTTCCCTAGAAGGAAGTTGCCCAGCATAGTTCAAAGGCACACAGTTAAAGGACTTTTGTGGAATGAAATGGTTGAAAGTTAACACCCTGAGGCTCCTTCAGTCAGTGTTTCTGTTCTTGAACTACAGCCCACAGCCACTTCCTCCCCAAAAGACAGTTGAAATATTATTCCTATGTTTAACTCCTTTACAAAAACAAGGAATTTGCATCTTGTCTCTGTTTGCCAAACCATACAAGCTACATAGATTTATATGTATTATATCATGCATATTATATATAATATATGTTTATATATGTGTGTATGTATTATATAAATGAATTTTATTTGAATAAATTCTTCTAGAATCAAACTTAACTTTACTGTTACCTGTTCTATTATTATACCAGAGCATCACTCCTACACAAAGAGAGTAGGACAGTGCTTGTGGTCAATTGTACAGATGACGAGTGTCGTAAGGCACGTGACTATGGTAACATAACACTCACTGATTTCCTCATCTGGCTCAGGGGTCCTCTAAGCCCCTCAGCCGTAATAACATTCGCTCACCTGTCAGCTCTCTGAGACAGGTTATGAACCTTACTCCCATCTTATGGATGTGACTAGAGGTACAAAAAAAGTTAAGGACCCTGTTAAAGATCTACTGCTATTAAGTAGATTTATAGTTGGCACCAAAGTTGCAGTTTTCACCCTACTGTAATTTCTATTGAATTAATTTAAAAGAGGATTTCTCCATTTCACTTCATTTTTTCAAAGATAACCACGTTTTTATTTGTTCACTTATTTATTTTGTGTTCATCCTACTCTAATAGTTATATAATTTGTCACTGTATTTATTTGATCAGATTCATGGGGCAATAAAAAACAAAGTATATATTTTTAGGAGAAGTCTAAAAACTGGCCCTCAAGAAGGGCAGGAACAGAAATAACCCCGACGAGGGCTTCGGCTGATGTCTGATGTCGCTGTGCCATGCTGGTAACTTTGTGCACACTTGGTAATTTCCCTGAGCCACACCTGCCTCCCTTCCTCCACTCTGTGAGGCCTGTGTTTAATTTCTAGCTTGTGCGCACTCATAGCTGTAGCCTGTCACAGTATAACCGGCGCTTTCTCAAGATGTTGGGTTTCTTTTACTACTTAGATCTTTCAGTTTGGGCTCCTAACTCTTCCACTGATGTCTTTCTCTTGCATCTATTTCTACGTTTAGGAAGCAGAGTACTATTTGTAACCTGTCTCAGAGCGTTTATAGGATGAAGCAATGCCGTTACATGTGAAGTGTGGGAGGCGTAGGTGAGACACTGTGATAGCCCAAGGAATATTATTATTATTAATATGTATAGGCTTAGCCAGCTTTGACAGACCAGATCACACGGGGCTGGATGATAGACTGATTGCCTGTTCTCTGGTCAATGGTCCCCCTCGGGTTCACCCGCATGGTTAGAATGAAGTAGTCATGGACCCTCTTTCACAAGGATCAGTGAGTGAGTAGGGAAGGATCTTTTAGTAAAGGCTGTAGGCTAGCTGACACCAGGCTTGGTTCTCCGGTACAAAACAAAATCTTGTCCAGGATTTCTATTTAGTTGTTTAATCATACACTCATTTAAAATATTAAGTAGAAAGGTATTCTCTGGAGGAACAGCATAGTGAAAATAGAATAGTGCATTTGATCTGTCCAGTTGTATTATTTTTAAGTTGTCATTCTACCCATCCATAAGATTATCTCACTGAAAAAAAGCTGTGTTTTATATTTTTGTTTATTGATATTAAATATGTAAACAGAAAAATATAAGACATATTACAGCATTTAAATTATATTATGGCATTTTGTAGGTTCTCAAACAACTCAATACATTTTTTTCAAAGAGACAGTGATGATTTACGGGGTGCTCTATCTGTGGGATCTGAACATGGAGTGATAACTTGTCTCAAGAGTCATCTTCCCATGTCCCTCCTCTCTTAGGAGTGAAAACTTCCTGGGGTTCTTGGTTAACTCTAGGTGAACAGAGAGGCCTCATAAACTATCCATTGACCTCCTGATGCCCACTGACAACTTCCCAGAGAAGGCTGCATCTCAGCCCAATTGCAGGTAGTTCATGCAGAAAACCCATATTTTAGTTAGATTGTCTCCACTTTACCTGTGATTTTTCGGTCTTTTCAGACTTTGCCTCCTTCCCTATCCTGTAACTACGATTACCAGCAAAAATGAGAGCTGATGCTGAACTTACAGCTTTGATCATAAATCAGAAACAAGCAATCGTCTTGCTGAGGTGTTCATACCCCTGCGCTCATTGAAGGGCGTGGTGGACGCATGTTATATAATTATCGACAAGCATTTGAAAACCCCACATTAATCAAGGTAATTCTGCCTCCTTGGTGGGAAGAGCCTTCTAAGAATCACAGGTGTTCGTTGTAAGGTCTCTATTAGTAGATAAGACTGGCAGGGTAAATTGGGAGAATGCAAATGATTCCAGCTCTAACAACTAGAGCCCAATTACAAAATGATTACACTGGAAAGAAAGCTTGGGTGAGAGTACGCGGAACCTCTTGTTAAGGAAGGCAGGATGGAATTCACAGTCTGCCACCTACACAGGTGCTTCCAGACTTTTCTCTCCTGTGAATGTCCCTCTTTCAATCTCATTCAAAAGGAGATGGTACAGAGATTCCTCTAAATAAGTAACAATTAAGCAAAGCCCCCAAAAGCCTTAAATGGCTACGTAATCTTCTATCAAAAGTTCACTTACCTTTTTATCTGTATGCCATCTCTAGTAATCTACAAAATGTCTCTCCCCCAACTTCTTATTTTCTAACTATTGATATGAATATATACATATATATTGTATTTGTAAATTTCTATTTGTATATATAAAAATTATTCATATATGCATTGTATATAGATCTCTTAAGAGTTTTTCAAAGTTTTATGACATACTTCTGAATCAATAAATTTCCTGTTTATTGAAAATGAATTAAACAGAAATAGTACCAAATTAAATATAGAAGCTAATAATATTTAATTAAATAAAGATATTATACGGCCTGTTTCACGTGTGGGGGGCACAGTTAAAATTCTGCATCTTACACAAACTTAATATGAACGAAAATTCTTTCAGTTAAATTGTTTCATATTGACTTCAGGACTTCAAAAATGTACACTTTTAAAGCTGTACTTTTTTAAATATATATTTACACATCAAGTTGAAAAGAAATTTTTCCAGCAAATAGCATTTTTTTTTTTAAGCAGGGCCACTCAAGATCATGGTTACTTTTAAAAAGTTAGTGAAAAAATTTTCAAGTGTCCATTATGGTTGATAAGAAGGGTATTCACCTGCGGCAGTCGGCAACAGGTATAACCCAGAGGTTGATCATGCTGTCTAACTTTGGCTCAACTCTCATATTTTAAACTGATCTACGATTTTCAGGACTGATTCTCAGGTGACACTTCTGACTGGGAATCAGCAAATGAATCTGGGGTTTATTGAAATTTGATAAATATAATATATTTATAACAAAGGATAACAGATTTAGATTCCCAACTGATAACCTGTTCAAGAGTAAATTGTATTCTTAAAAGTTTTAAATATATTGTTTAAATATTAAAGCCTAGTCTAGAACATATTCAAAACTCACTAAATATTTATTGAATCCATTCTTTCAGGTTTGCATCTATCTAATCATTCCTCAGTTTTTAAAGTAGAGTCATTTTATTTCCTTTCTTTGCTCTGTGACAATTAGGAGCGCTGAAGCTTGTTAAATGAAGAGCTATAGGGACATTCACTGACATCTCACACACAGGGTCTGCAAGGAGTGCATGTCGAATAAATGCTAGCTTTTCTATAATAAATATCATATTTTAATAAAACATAACCATTTTATGGCATTTAACTCACACATTTATTATTTGCCTCAAAAATTGTCAATATTAAGAAAAATATGGTGCATTCTTCAGAAAACTAGTCTCCTTGGGGATTTGTTTGTGGTTTTTTTTTTTTTTTCAATCTGTACTTGATACCACCATTCAAATATCAGTTATATGGCGCGGTGCCTGTGGCTCAAAGGAGTAGGGCGTCGGCCCCATATGCTGGAGGTGGCAGGTTCAACCCCAGCCCTGGCCAAACTGCAAAAAAAAAAAAATATATATATATATAGTTATATGTAGACAAATATTAACATGGAAATAATATTAGAAAACATAGCTATAACTGGTAGGGGATCCAAAACTATTAAAAGGAAATATTATTTCAAGAAATTATTAAGAATCTAGAGATGGATCTTATAAATTGAAGTATTATTTATAGGATCAAAAATTGTTTAATATTGCATATTAGCAAAATTCATGATTATTTATGCTTACATACCTTTATAACCATGTAAGCCGCTCCTTTAAACCTTCTTCCTGAATTTCTATCTTCTCCTTTAAAACAACACAAAATTTATATCCTACATTTCTGCTACACAGCTGTAACCACAGGCATAGGCTCTGAGAGGCATTGGAAGGCCCTTAACCTTCCTCCCCCAAACTCCCCAAACTAATTACACAAAATTACATAACACTGAAATCTTACTAGTTCTATCTTTCCTTCAAAATAACTAGTTATTCTTATTAAACTAATAGAAAATATGCTTACATAAATCCTATTAATTCATAAAAGCATATCATGTTATGAATAATTGTACATATCTGTTTTTCCTGATTAACTGCAACCTCCCACTCCTGGCTCACACGGCTTTCTTGCCTCAGCCTCTCCAGTATCTGGATTTACAGGCACCCACCACAATGCCCAACAATTTTTTTTTTTTTTGAAATGGGGGTCTAGCAGTTGCTCAGAATGGTTTCAAACTCCTGAGATCAAACAATCCATCTGCCTTAGCCTCTCAGAGTGCTAGGATTACAGGCATGGGCCACAGCTCCCTGCCTCCATAATTCTACATTAAAAGCCGCCTTGTGGGGTGGTGCCCATAGCTCAGTGGGTAGGGCGCTAGCCACATACACCGAGGCTGGCAGGTTCAAATTGGGCCCGGGCCAGCTAAGGTAACAATGACAACTGCAACAGAAAAATAACTGGGTATTGTAATGGGTGCCTGTGGTCCCAGCTACTTGGGAGCCTGAGGCAAGAGAAATGCTTAAGCCCAAGAGTTGCAGGTTGCTGTGAGCTGTGACGCCATGGCACTTCTACTGAGGTGACATAGTGAAACTCTTAAAACAAACAAACAAAAGCTGCCTTCTGCTGGGAGCAGTAGCTCACACCTTTAGGAGGTTGAGGCAAGAAGATCATTTCCAGCCAGGAGTTCAAAACCAGCCTGTTTTTTTTGGTAGAGGTCCTATCTTTACAAAAAAATAAAAACAATTATGAGTCATGGTACACACTTGTAGTCCTCGCTACCTGGGAGCTCAGGAGTTTGAGGGTACAGTGAACTATGATCATGACTGAACCAGGAGACAAATGAACAGCCCTGTGATTCATAAAAAAAAAAAAATTGGAAACACCCAAGCCACATGTCCAAATAAAAATAACAGCAGTATTAGAATAATGTGTTACTTTACATCTCTGCCTTATTTGTTTCATTCTATTTGAGCAGAATTTGAAAGAAGAGGCTGATTTTTTATTGAAATCCATAAAGCCCAATTGAAAGCATCTTCCGTAGACAACGGAGCTTTCAGAAATCAATCCATGACTACAGACACGCAACTGGGAAAGAGTAGGACCTTTAAAGAGTAGGGTTTTGGAAGAGTTGATCCCTTATACCAAGGTTGTTAAACTGTGATCTCTGGACAAAATCCAACCCACCGCCTGTGTCTGGGAATAAAGTCGTATTAGAACACAGCCACACTCTTTTATTTGCCCAATGTTCCTAGCTGCATTCAGGTTACAACAGAAGAGAGTTGAGTGCCTGTCACAGACGTTCTGTAAAACCTAAAATCATCATGACATGGCTTTTTACTGAATCTGTTTTCTAGAACTTCTGGAATTTTGTAGGAAGTGTTTGTCTTAAATTAATCTGACATTTTCAGAAGATAGACTATAGATTGTAAAAAATTATAGCCTTGACACTGTATTTTTGTGAACATTTCTTTAGTTTGAATTTCAGAGCTTCTTAAAATGTTGACATAGTTATTATTGTATCATTATTTGTAGCGGACCATGTGAGCGCCTTTTTATTGCCTTAAGAAGTAGCGGTCTCCTCTTATCCATGTGGGGAAAAGGCTGATAGCAACCAAGAAGATGAAAGTGGATCCAGCAAGCCTTACACGGGTGGAGGGGGTAATCCCCTCCCTCTTTCTGCTTCAGGCTCTTGGCTTTGTGGTTAGAGGAGTAGCGGCTTCAACGTGGAAAGCGCTGAGATGACTTTCACCTAGAAGCCGCTTAAGACCTTTGATGAAACAGTAGCGCTATCGCCCCTTGTAAATTACAATTTAGGTTACGATTTGGTTACCAAGGTCCCTCTTGTACTTACATCTTTTTTCTATTATTCACTAGCCCTTATGAATGTTTTGTTGGCATGGGATACCTTTATTTGATCTATATAATTAGGTATTTGCTGGAGAATGTTTGTAGATGTAACAGATAAACCCCATAATTTCAGTGGCTTAACAAAATGCAAGTTTATTTCTAACTGTTAAAACAGTCCAGTGTAAGTGTGATAGTGGGCAGCTGGGCTTTCTCTATGTGCTGAGTCGGAGTCAAGGCCTTTTCCATTTACAGCTTTTCTATCTTATGACCCCCACGGATGCCCAGAGACCATGGGAGAAAAGGGGCCAATTGGGAAATACATCTCACTGTGCTGTGGGAGTGGGCTCAATATTACTGTAGATATCTAGGGTGACCAGACCGCCCGCTTTTGGCGGGACAGTCCCAGACTTAACAATTTGTCCCGCGTCCCGCGGTGTTTTAAAAAAGTCCCGATTTTTGGAAAGAATACACGAATGGGCGGGAGAACAGGAAGGGAATATACGGTTTTCAGCTGCCATGTGGCTATTTCGCCAGAATATGAGTTTTATATTATTTTTGTTAATTGTATAATGTTAAACTGTAATAATAACAAATAATTGTTGAGAAGTGATTATCGAGAACTGCTTCTCAAAGTTTGCATTGTTGTCAGGCCCTGCCCTGCACCGCCCTCTGCCCCTCCCCGCCCCTGGCCATGTTGTCCTGCTTTACAAATGTTAAAATCTGGTCACCCTATAGATATCACAAAAATTAAAGGACCTGTGATTTAGTCATGGTGGCCATGAGATGGGATAAGCCACAGGTGCAGTGTCTGGGCAACAGGGGAGCAAAACCAAAGGAGAGAGTCGGAGTCGGGGAGCCAAGCGCCCCCTGCTGGTCAGCTTGCCGTCATCAGCCCTCACTGACTTGGCTTCACGTTATAAATTAAAGCAGCAGTTTCCTTGACGGTCCCAAGTACAATAAGGTAAAAATGAGCATACACACATTATTCAAATATATGTGGGGGGAGGAGTGTACTGCAGACTGCCCAGTGATGAGCAAAAACACAGTACTTAGGAAAAATGAAACTAATAAAAAAGAATTTAAAAAGGGAGGTACGAAGTAAGCCTCATTTTATATTCATTGGTGGTAGGTAGAGAATTCCTCAATTATGCATAAATCTGTGAACTTAAAATAATTTTAGAATTCTTTATTAATGTCCTGGAGCTTATATCCTTGGGGCTTTGTTATCATTGATACATTTTTTTTTCTAATACAGAAAACTAAGTGTCTGAGGGAGTCAGTGCTTTGCTCAAAGTCTCATAATAAGTAAAGGAAATAGTGTTTTCTGGTTCCGATTTCTTGGCTCGTGGCCCTTATTCTGTTCTATACAGCACATCGTCTCCATAGAGCCAGGGCAGGGAATTTCCTGGACTCCCCTGTGCAGGGCACAGCACTAAACATCATATTTGTTCCCTTGCTGGGTGCATGTGTGTTACAGGAAGAGGCAATTTGATTTTTTTTAGTCCATAAATAGGTAGAAAACCTTTACCTGCGCTCCCTGGAAGAAGGAGAGCCAAGTCTGATAGACTGATGCCTTTACTCCGTGTGACTGGGTCAGACGGAGTTAATTAAGCGCACTCAGGGCCCCCAAGCTAGAAGCGCTTTTGGATGAAGTTCAGAGAAAAATCCCTGCAGCCAGCACAGAGCTGGCCCCAACTCCCCAGTGTTGGCCAACACAAATATTATTATTGGTCCTATTAATCAGCTACAGTCTTTGACTCTGTGACCTTCGGATGGCAGTATATTTCCACAATGCCGTGTGAAGTATTTCCTTCTTTGCTCCAATGTATTTGATAAATTTGATATTAATTTCTCCTATGGCTTTCATGCATATTTTCTAAAAGAAAAAAAAGTAAAGAAACAATATGAATCAATTCTTACTATATTTCTTTTATATTCTCATGACTAATTCAACTTCCATTTAAGTTCCTATTTCTAGAAAACAGGACAACATCAACAATTGTATTTCCAATACGTGTCCATACTTACTTTCTCATCAATGTTGGTATGAGTTCTGACCTTTGCAGGATACTTTGGGCCTGTCCACATATTCCTTATCTGAAATCACCAAAATAAAGCAATCCATTGGTCTTCATTTGCTTTTAGATTATGTCCAAGTTATTTTTAGTAATATGCTGAGGATTGATAACCTCCGTGGCACATTGTTTAAAGCTACTCAAGCATTTTTACTCTTATAATGGATCTTTAAATATCAGAATTGAATTATCAAAAATATCACTAAGTTATTTTACCTACAGATCTCTCTCTCTATTTAATCTGTATTTTATATTGTGGTTCTGGCCTGTGATACCGGCTTTATCTGGGCTTTCATGTAAACTCATAAATAAGTCATTTTTAACCAGTCGAAACCACTTAATAGAATCAGCCAACCTCACTTACCCACTGTCTACATCCTCCTTTAAACCATTAATCTGTATAAACATCTGGATAATTCTTGAGTAGGTTTTCCTGTTTCTTATAGATAACATTCCTAGACATGGAGAGATAGAAAAAAAAAAAAAGAAACCAGAGTTTCTACCACACAAGTGGCTAAGTCTCCACAGTTACTGGCATTGATATATGATCTCTTGGCACTGCTTGAAGTCATGATCATAAAAATAAAATAAATCACTAATTTGTGCTTGCTTAAACTCAACATATTTCAAAATGAATCTACACATGCAGTTTTCGAATATTTTTATGAATATGGTGCACACTTTAATGCTGTTAATCTAAATATGCTTCAACACATTTTATAAACATAATGAAGAGACAATTTTTGAAACCAATTTTATAAAAGTATCTAAGGTTACAAAGTTTTTACAATAAAATTGTATTTTTGCAAGCATTTCAAAAAATATAATATTTCTATAACTTTGATTCCATGTCTTTTTACTTGCCACTGTCTATAGTGTCTCAGTAAATAATGTATTAAAAATATTTAAAAACCTAAACACTAATGATTAAGCTGCACTCCTATGCATATGCCAGGGGGTTGGGTGTCCTGAGGACAGTTGGGGTATTTCCCATGGCACTGCTCACTCTAGTTGGAGACTGTCCTCTGATGGACACCGGCTGTCTTTCATCCTTGAGCCACTTTCTTTTTCATGACGACAAAACTTAAGATGTTTGAATTTTAGATTGAAGTTTGAAGTAACTATTTGCATAACAGTTCCAGCGCTCATACAACAAAGAGTGAAGAATCAAGAAATGCTCGCAAGCACACGGCACTTATAAAAACAAAGAGCACAGTTTCTTCATAGTCACTCCAAAAGAAAAGCTAAAATACAGGACTAAAATTGACTAGAGTGTGAAGAGCAGACATCAGTGACATAATACATGTAGATGCATTAACCTTCAAAATGAAGAGCCAAAAGGTATTTGTAGCAGAAGGCAAAGCGCAGTTTTCATTTGTTTATTGGTTAAAAGGGACTTGCCTAAGAAAATACAAAAAACATTGAAAACATAAACGAACAAAGTTTTATAAATGAATTATAAGCAGAAGCAATCTTGAAAATGTAACAAAGTAATTTTCCCTGGGTTATTATCTCCCAATCCTATTATATCCTCAGGTAGTCTTATCTAGATAAGAAATTTATAATTGTAAACTTATTCCAATAAGCTTGAGCTTAAAGGGAAGGATGAAATGGTAAACTTTCACAGTAGTTTTAAAAAATAAATTTTACATTACAATGATCTTCTTTTATTAGTATTTTTGGTACAAATACTTCATTGTGGTATTTTTTAAACTTAAAAATTAATAAATTAATTAACACAATGCTAAGTTTGCACTTCTTAATTATTTCAGTTATCATACATTATATCAAGAACACATAATTTATTATAGTTATTGGTTCGAACTAGTTTTTAGACTCGAAGGAATTCACATTAGAGAAAATATAAATTACTAAAACATAGTTAATCATATTAAGTCATACAAGTAAGCAACCAAATATTATTCCTATTAAAAAATTGTATTCCTTAAAAATTGATGTGACAAAAATGCTCATTTGTAGAGAAAGTGTAAGGAAATTGGCACTACCTGTAGTAGAACTATGAACTGGACGGTGAAGGATAATTTGGGCATTATTCTTGGTTCAGCCATTTTTCTAGAATTCCATTCAGAGAAAAATAATTTCATGAAGTTGTACATAAAATAAAGTGTGAAGCAGCATTGTTTATAGTTTAGAAAAATGTAAATGAACCTTTAGGTGAGACCTACAAGATCAGTAAAATTATAGTACACATTCATGAAAGCAAATATCACTGAGTAATTTAAAAGAATGTTAAATGGCTATGTTAGGATGGAAAATTTTAGTAAAATTCTGAGAAATACAAATTAGCGTGATATCTTACCTATATGATATAGGGTGATATATCTTACCTATATGACTATTGACAAATTGTCTTTCTCATCACGTAGGATTCATCCATTCTGATCCAATTAGCATCAGATTATTTGACTTCATATGTGCCACCATCCTATTTATTTTTGGTTGAGATTTCAGGGAATGCTTTTTTTTATAAAAATATATGTTCTATATTTTCCATAATACAAATATGACTCAAAATAATATTTTAAATTAAATGTATTATTATTTGTGGCTATTATACAATGTGTTCAGAGCTGTTATTGTTTAGTGTTAAAACCAATTAATCTTTTCTTTTTTTTTCTTGGCTGGGGCTGGGTTTGAACCCACCACCTCTGACATCTGGGGCCAGTGCCCTACTCCTTTGAGCCACAGGCACCACCCTTCTTCTTTCTTTCTTTCTTTCTTTTTTTTTTTTTTTTGCTGGATATTTATTGAGATTGAACCTCAGTGAATCAGTGAACCCAGTTACACTAATTACGTTTGTTAGCTAAAACCCAATTAATCTTTGAAGCTCCTCTCAGATACCCTTTTCTTTCTAACAGAAGGCATCGAAAAACTGAGAGCATCTTATAGAATCATAAATTAAATTTCTATTTGTGTTTTTATTTGGTGGAATAGAGAAGATTGTGATTTCATTTGGAACTAAGCTGCAGATTTGGGCATGAAAACCAGAGTCTTGAAATTTAGGAATGGAGAGGGTCTTGAAAGAGCCAGTGATTGAGAGGACTTTTTTTTTTGCCTGTTTAGGGTATTTGGATGATAATATCTGGGAACTGTGGCTCACCCTTGCTATCAAGATACTTAGGGAAACACATCTTCTAGGAACTTGGCAGCCTTCTCTTTTCCAATAAAGTAATTATAGCCATCTTATTTGGGGAAGGATGACACAGAAATAGTCCAAACCAATCAATAATGAGATGAGTTGGATGAAAACACAATGTTATGTTGTTATGTAGCCACTGAGTTTTTGGAAAGAAGCAACATCTTATAGCAAAAGTGGCTCTTCTACCTTGCTGTGAAGCGTGTGTGCTTTGGTGAAGTCTCTCAAACTCTCCATCTTGTTCCTTCATATACACTGAGTTATAAAACCCAGGAGTCGGTAATGGAGTAGATCCTTTGAGCCTCTTTGTTCTGTGAATCTCAGACACATCCTTTGGTGCATGATTGAAGCTGCACTGATGCTGCAGACAACATGCATCTCAACACAGAAGCGATTCGTGCACCTGCTTTAGACTTCAGTGCTCAGACATCACTAAAGGGTCATAAAGGTCGCCCCTCGAAGTTTAGGTCACTTTTGAGACAGCATTTTAAAAGAGGAGGAGAAGCCTAGATTTGCCACGATGTTCAGCTATTTTAACCTGTAACAAATTAGTCATTTTGTCAGCTTACAGAAAAATCATTATTTAGTGCAGAAAGTGTCAGTCCTAATGCCACCAGCAGCAACCTCTGGAGGGGCAGCTGCAGTGGGAGCAGCGGCAGGTACGAGGGCCACATCCATAACTGAAACCATGTGCAGCACCAGGCAGCTCCCTTTCCATTTCTGATTTACATCTTTTAGTTCTTCTGAAATGTATATATATTTTTTATTTGCCAGCCTACAGATAAGGTGAAGAGGAATAAGAATGGGTCTCTTAAGGTTGTAATCACATTCCCAAGGTTGTAGAATTAATAAGAGCAAATCATTTTTAATACTATGATTTTTCTTTGGACAATACTGCTCCCTTAAATATCTTTCTCCTTTTTTTTTACATGAAGCAAAACTTCTATGCACATGCTCATAAGTCAATCCAATGTTACTGTTAAAATCGAATTATGTGTGCATATCAAATCATGTGTGTATTTATATTAATCAAAACCATTTGGCCAGCCTTAAATTATGATATATCTCTCAAAAGAGCTAAATATCTAGTCACATAGTCCTGCCATTCCAAAAGCATGAATATGATTAACAGTTCATAAGACAAGAATTTGTACACTTGCTCTTACATTTTTACATCTTTTTTTTATTTTGCATTTTTTGCATTTTTTTGGCCAGGGCTGGCTTTGAACCCTCCACCTCCGGTATATGGGGCCAGTGCCCTAGTCCTTGAGCCACAGGCGCCACCCCATTTTTACACCTTTTTAGTTGTCCCATAATTTGATATCTTTTTGTTGTCTGATTACGGGCCATGTATGAAAAGGGCATGTTTCTCATATTGAGTGAATGTTAGTCATTGGCACTGATGTTTTTTAATCACGCCTCATACTGAGAACTATTTGGTTTGATTTAAAGAAGTGGATCTGTTATAATAACCTTTGTAAAAAGCATTAATTTCCGTTCCCACCCACTTACATTACAGTTTTGAGATATTGCTTTTAATTAAGTTCATGCCTAGATAGCCATAACCAGTCTATATAAACTATTTTACAAGCTACCTAGAAACTAATGTTTAGGTTGTAGTTCTGAGGGAAGTGGGTGTTGGTAATTAAATCAAATAACTCTTTGATATAATAGAATATTATAGCAGCTAAATATTAGTGGAGTAATGAAAAACTCGAATGTTTAGTGTCATTCAAATAGAACATATCTTGACATACTAAAATTATGTCAAAGGATATTGTAAAAAATCAAGACTTTATAGCTTTGGAATAAAATTTAATTTCCTTTAGACAAAGAAAGTGTTGATGACCTAATCAAAATGTTTCTTAAGATTACAGACAGGAATATTGGGTGTGATACTGGCAGTAGGGTGTGCTGATAAGGGGAATACTGCCCAGCAGAACGATTCCACTCAACCTGAAATAGGACATATGTACTGGAGAAGTAAACATTGCTATTTTTTTGAGGAATAAAACAGTAAAACAAATTAACAAATAGAAAATCATAGTCCTATTTAACATGTGGTGAAAGGTAGGTCTGGAAATCTAAAAAAACCTAATAGTCCCAACAATAAGTTTAAAAAGGTGTCTTCCTCCCAAAACACACTCTTGCCATATCAATTTTCATCTACTCTTAAGAAAAGGATATTTAAAATAAAATAAAATAAAAAAAAGAAAAGGATATTTAAAAGCAAATTTGTTAACCTTAATTGTGGATCCTTTCATATGTTATCACAAGGTAAAATTCTTTAAATATGACTCGGCCCCAGCCCCATATGCCGGAGGTGTCAGATTCAAACCCAGCCCCGGCCAAAAACTGCAAAAAATAAAAAATAAATAAAAATAATAAATAAATAAATAAATATGACTTAATGTAGAGGATCATGCCCTTCCCTTCTTTTCATGTTAAATATAAAAAATCGATATTATAAACTATTTTAAAATATAAATCTTTTGTTTTTAAGAAAATGTTCTTCCTCTAAAAAGGGTTCAGAGATGAGGAAAATATACAATTTTTAATTAAGGAAATCCTTAAAAATCAAAGTTCATCAAAGCAGTGTTTTCTACATGGAAACTCCATGAAAATTTAAAAAAAAAAAGTTTTCTTTTCACTGAAAGCATTTCCTAAAAGGTATAAAAATATTTTAAGTTCTGATATCTTTTTAGTATGAGCTTACATTATGGAATCTTAGAGAACCTCATATAGTCTGCATTTTTTTTATATCAGAAAATATTAGTGGAAACATATAAGTAATTGAGCTATAAAAGTAAGTCTTTCAAAAAAAATTATCCATCAATTTAAACTTACCCAATACATTCAATCTAAAGGATGGAAGCCCACTGTATTTTTCTTTTATTTCCTCAGCTTGGAATTTAACCAGCTTCTTTGTTTGCAGGGATCAGGGCAACCATGTGGAGACAACCATGAATATCCTGACATTTTTGAGTGGAATGGAGATGAGAACATAAAACTTTTAGAATTTGGCCAGACATTCAACGTGTTATATTTATAATGCTATACTTCACTTCTGCTCTTAACTGTCTAGAAAAAATTCACATAATTCCTTCTTGTTCTCAATACTGATATTAATGACCACCGTAAATCTATGATTCATACATTTTGACTTCTTTACTTACTATCTTAGTAAGGCAAATTCTAGCAGTACCGTCACTTTGATATAGTCTTCAAAACTGGATATTTATGTTCTCTACCTGGAGGTTAAGTTATTATAAGGTAACATCTAATGATCAGAATTCCAGAATAAAGTCAGGAAGGAAAAGCATGGGGTTTGGTTCTTGTACTGTTTATAAATGGATTGCTTCACGGCAGAACTCAGTGTGTTTATATAGAACTCAGAACTTAGAGTACAAACATACAATGCTGACCTGGTGCTACAAGTTTCTCTGTTCAAATATATAAAAATAATAAAATACCTCTCTGTCTCTTGGATTACTTAAGATGTCACATATCATCACTTAGTTTAATCAATAGGAATTGAGCTCTGTGTGCTGTCCTTTCTGCCTACCTACACGGGGAGCAGGACATTTTTGTAACTTCAGAGACCAAAAAGAACTATTTACCTGCCTGCCTCTTTTTTCCTTGAATTCCAGTGCTGGTGGAATTTCTTTTTGCAGTGGGTCCCACAAGTAAGTCTCAAATCATACTTCTCATTGGAGGAAAAAAAGTAACATTTATATATCTGGTTTATAGACATTGTATTTCCTAACGGCTTTATAATTTTTTTCTCAGAATTATATATTCTGTCAATTGGGTTATACTGAAAGAGGCGCATGAGGGTTCACTCACTGTCCATGACATACACTGTGTCTTTTCTGACACAAAACCCAGTTACCTACAGCTAAATTATAGCCACACTTTCAAAGAGGTTGTTTGTAAGTATGAAGACTAAGTTGCAATGTCATGTACATTCATTTTTCTCTTAAATTGTAGCTGATTTCTTGGACTTCATGAGTTGATTTTCAGCCTACTCATACACATGCATACATACCCACACATGACTATACACACACACACACACACACATCTATGTGTACCCATATATATCTATAAATACCCACACATGACTATACACCCCCACACGTCTATAAATATCCACACATGACTACGCACACCCACACACATCTATAAATACCCACACATGACTATACACACCCACACACATCTATAAATACCCACACACATCTCTGTGTACCCACATACATCTATACATACCCAAACACGACTATACACACCTACACACGTCTATAAATACCTACACATGTCTTTGCACTCCCACATATGTCTATACATACCCACATATGACTATTCACACCCACACACATCCATAAATACCCACATACATCTATACATACCCACATATGTCTACACATATCCACATGCATCTTCACACACGCACAAGCACATATCTCTGTACCCTAAAATTTAAATGATAAAACTATAAGAATAACAGAGGCTCTGTGAGTGATGTCTGGTGTAGGTTTCTCAGTTTAGCTCATTTTTTCCCCTTAAGCATCCACTTCGGTGCACCCATCAACACTTTCACCCCCAAATGATGAATGCAATAAAAAGTTAAATCACTCTTTCCTAATCTTATACCCATGCCCACATTTGCTCTCTTTAACAAAACTTTTGGATTAAATAACTGTATGACATTTTTATGGAGTCCTAGTGTCAAGTAATTCTTGTTGCTAAATTCCCTTTGTTACAATTTATAACCATTTCACTACATCCAATGTTCCTACTGCAATAATTCAAATTGTTAGTTACTGCCGTTTTTCTTTCTGACTAGCTACTGCAGAAAATATTCAAATATCCCCTTGCTTTTTAATTATGTTATACATCTCAGAAGTATATGGGGAAACCAAGCCAAAAAAGATGCATGCTACATTTCACACTGCATTGAACAGTTTTCCTCTAAACCAGTCCACTTCTCTCTAAAGGCATAAAGCATATTTGTTTCATTTGTATGAAATCTTACATTTTTCCTAATATTAGAGTGAGGATATTGCAACTTTTGGGATTTTGTATCTCTAGAAGCAAGAATAAATATATTTATCACCTAATAAACTCAGTATAATACTATTGTGTATTGAATGAGTATTTACAAGTTATGCATCATAATAAAAATTGCACACACATTTACTTATAACCTTCAAATTGATTTTGTAGGGCATTATATGCTATCTCCACTTCTGTATCAGATATCCCCCCATCGTGGAGGTTAAGTACTTGTCTGAATTCACACAGCTCTGAGTTAAGCCAAATGAGTCCCACAAGCCTGCCTGATAACAGAAGCGTACGCTCTTAATTGCTTTGTAATTTTAAGGATATTGTGTTCTTCAATTTGTGTCCTCCAATTGAGGGTGCACTCATTTTTGAGTGTTCCTTTTCTCGATTAAGAAATGAGCTTAAATTATTTTGCCTCTATTGATTGCTATATTAATATAACATATTGCACCTTTCTTGTAAAAATCCTTCGTATTTAACCAGCTGTGATAAAACAGATAAACAGCTGCATCAAAGAACAAATGACATTTTTAACACACATGTTTAATTTAATCTGGCATCTTTGATCCTTTATATATGAGAATTTACTTTACTTTTTGCACAGCTATCTTCAATGCAATTTGATTTTTAAAAAATATATGACTTTTTTTTTTGGCAGGGGCTAGGTTTGCACCCACATCCAGCATATGGGGCTGGCACCCTACCCTTTTGAGCCACAGGCGCCACCGAAATACATTTAATTTAAAGTTTTCGTAGGCCTTTCTCCTTTCTCTATAGAATTAGAAATGGAGAAAAGCTTTGTTTTTGTTACTTATGATTTTATAAAAGGGGAAATGGAGGATTTGAAAAGTTGATGGTCTTAGGTCATACAAATAATTGGCACCAAGAAATCTGAGATTGAGACCCATGTATATGTTACAGAATTCTTTCTTTGACATTTTAAGCTTTATATTGACATTATAAAAATTATTTGAAAGCTAATTATAGAAATATCATGTTCATTTAAAAGGATGCCTTAAATGCTTATTAACCCATAGCTTCATAAATATTGAAATGCTTGTTCTCCTTTTATTTCTAGTTTAAAAGCTGTAGTTGATTAAATAAAATCTGTAATTTAGTACACTATTTGCTTGATTTCCTATAATCTCAAGATTTATTTAAAATGGAGTGAACATTTTTTCCCTAAAGTAACTGTCAAGCAAGTGTATTGTCCAAATAGATATTAACACAATTTATAGCACACATGAAGCATTAGCTAGTAAAATCTGCTAATGCAGCATTTAAATGGAAAAGAGAGGTCAGAAAATTCAAAATTATGACTATATATTGTTCAGGAAAAACTATATTTCAAGTGACCAGGTAACCAGAGGAACTGGATATATATGTATCTATAATACATAATTTCTTGATTTTATGCATGAAACTACCAAATTGCATTAAGTTTGTTTAATGCATTCATATTTCTACTATAAGCATAGATCACATTGCATTCAAAGAGAGTTTAGAATATATGAGGCATACTTAGATAACCAACTGAGAAGAAAGCACAGTTTGCATCTTTTGGGGGTCAATGCATTTTTTTCAAAATCTTGTTTTTATTTAAATTAATATTCTTGTGTATTCTGTAGGTTACCAATGTGTTACTATAATTTTATTAAAGTTTCAAACATACCAGCCATTCTGATTTCACTTTTAAAATATTTGACCAGTTGATAATTCATTCTTCAAAAAATACTCTAATTTATCATCACAGTGGATTGCCACCAAAGTAAACACCCACAAACTAAAGGACAAAACCTACCTTCCACACTAGCAAAAAGGATAAAACTAAACAAGGAACCTTCACAAAATAAGATGATAGAACTCCATCACACTTGTCAATTCTCTTAATAAATGTTAATGGCTTGAGTTCCCCACTGAAGAGGCACAGGCTGGCCAATTGGATAAAACTTCATAAGCCTAGAGGTATGCCATCTCTAAGAAACAGACCTAATTTTTGAAGCTAAAGCAAGACTCAGGGTAAAGTGTTAGAAAATAATATTTCAGGCCAATGGAAACCAGAAGGAGGGGTTGCAATCTTATTTTCAAATACAAGTGGCTTTAAAGCAAATAAAGTTAACAAAGACAAAACTGTGACTTCATACTAATCAAAGGAATAGTACATTTCAATGCTAAATATTTATGGTCCCAACTTAAATGCTCCTATATTTATGAAACAGATATTGATTGGTCTGAGCAATATGATATCCTATAGCACTGTAATCATACGGGACTTTAATACTCCTCTGGTTGAACTAAACTGAAACTAAACCAAGATACTAGAGACTTAAATGCAACCCTACAGCAAATGGGTTTAATAGACATATATAGAACACATCACCCCAAAGGTAAGGAATATACATTTTTCTTGTCAGCCCATGGAATATACTCCAAAATAGATCATACCCTAGGATACAAATCAAACTTCAACAAAATTAAAAAAAAATTGAAATTATATCTTGCATCTTCTTAGACCACAAGGCAATAAAGGTGGCATTCAATTCCAAAAAAATCTTCATCCCCGCACACAGGCATGGAAATTAACCAACCTTATGCTGAACAAAAGCTGGGTTAAAGAAGAGATAAAGGAGAAAATCATTAAATTCCTAAAAAATAACAATAATGCAGCTACAAATTACCAAAACATGAAGGATTCTGCAGTTCTAAGAGGAAAATTTATTGCATTAGATGCCTACACCTAAGAAACAGAAAGAAAGCTCATCAACAATCTAAGGAATAATCTTAAGGAAATGAAAAAGAAAGAATAATCTAATGTCAGACACAGCAAACAAAATAAATAACCAAAATTAGATCAGAAACAAAACTGAAAACAAAAGAATCATTCAGAAAATCAATGAAACAAAAAGTTGGTTATTTGAAAAGAGAAATAAAATCAAAAAACCTTTGGCCAGATTAACTAGAAGCGGAAAAATAAAACCTCTAAGAACCTCTACCAGAAATGAGATAGGGAAAACAACAAAAGATACCACTGAGATGTAAGAGATTATCTAAGACTAATACAGAAAACTCTTACCCTGAGAACTTGATGATGGAGAGGAAATGAACCAATACCTGCATCACAGCACCCCCTGCACTTAACCAGGAAGGAAAAGATCTCTTGAACAGAACAATATCAAGCACTGAGAGGGCAGAAATAATAAAAAAAAAAATCTTCTAACAAAAATAAAGCTCTGGACCAGATGGCTTCATACTGGAACTCTATCGAATCTTCAAGAAGAGCTTATACCTATACTCCAAAACATTGAAAAGGAAGGAACTTTCCATACACCTCCTATGAAGCAAACATCACCTTGATTCCAAAACCAAGAAAGGGCCCACCTGAAAAGGAGAACTACAGACCAATTTCACTCATGAATATTATTGATGCAAAAATACCAAATAAAATCTTAGCTAACAAATTATAGCTACACATTAAAAAATATACTTCACAAGTAGGCTTCATCCCAGGGATATAAGGCTGGTTCATGGTTTAACATATGAAAATCCATAAATATAATTCACCATAATAATACAAGCAAAAAAAGACCACACAATCCTCTCAATAGATGCAGAAAAAGCATTTAATAAAAGTTAGCATCTTCTCCTAACATAAACATTTAAGAATATAGGTATAGGTGGCACATTTCTTAAACTCTTTGAAGCCATCTACAACAAACGCACAGCTAATATTATACTAATATTATACTGCGTGGAGTAAAACTGAAAACTTTTCCACTTACAACGGGAACCAGACAAGGATGTCCTCTATCACCACTACTACTCAAAATAATGCTACAATCCTATCTAATGCAATCATGCAAGAGACTGATTTATAGGCATCCAGATGGGGGCAGAGGAGGTCAAAATCTTGCTTTTTGCCAACAAAATGATCTTATACTTAGAAAACCACAGAGAATCAAGCACAAGACTCCTGGAAGTGATCAAGAAACACAGTAACATCTCAGGGTATAAAATCAATGTCCCCAAATCAGTAGCTTTTGTATATACCACTAATAACCAAGTTGAGAACCTAATAAAAGATATATTCCCCTTCACAGCAGCTTCAGCAAAATGAAATGCCTAGGAATATACCCAACAAAAGAGATGAAGGACCTCTAGTAAGAGAATTATGAAACCTTAAGAAAAGGAAAAACAGAAGACATCAACAGATGGAAGAACTTGCCACGCTCTTTACTGGGAAGAATCAAAATTGTTAAAATGTCTGCACTACTCAAAGTTATCTACAGATTCAAAGCAATCCTCATTAAAATACCAGCAGATTACCTTGAAGATCTGGGAAAAATAATTCCTTGTTTTGTATGGAACCCACAAAAATCTTTTACTGCCAAGGCAATGTTTAGTAATAAAATCAAAGCTGGAGGCATCACTCTACCAGACTTTAGGTTACATTACATGTTCACAGTGACCAAAACAGCATGATATAGAGACATAGACATATCATAGAACCAAAAGAAAACCACATGGTGAAACCAGTCTTTTATAGCCATCTGACCTTTGATAAACCAAACAAAAGCATATACTCTGGAAAAGAACCCTAATCAAAAAAATGGCACTGGGAGAACTGGGTAATCACATGTAAAAACTGAACTTGGACCCCCATCTTTCACCACTAACAAAAATTGAGTCAAGATGGATAAAAAATTTAAACCTAAGACATGAAATGATAAAAATCCTAGAAGAAAGCATGTGGAAAACTCTTGGAGATGTCGGCCAGGGGAAATATTTTATGAAGAAGACTTCAGAGGCAAACGCAAAACAATAAACAGGACGTAAGTAAATGGAAAAGCTTCTGCACAGCTAAGGACACAATTAAAACAGACAACTTTCAGAGTGGGAGAAGATATTTGCATAGTATAATGTGACAAAGGCTTGATAATTAGGATCTAGAGAGAACTCAAATTAATCAATAAAAAAGAGTGAACAATCCCATCTATCATGGCAAGAGACATGTGCAGAACCTTCCCTGAGGAAGGCAGACTAACGGCTAACAAATAAGAAAAAGTGTTCACCAGCCCTAATTATCAGAGAAACTCAAAACAAAACCTCCCTGATAGATCACTTAACCCCAGTGAGAATGGCCCACAACACAAAGTCCCAAAGTTGCAGATGCTGGGATATGAGTCCATTGAGAATTCTTCATACTTCTTTCCAAAGAGGCTGTATTAGTTTGGTGGGAGTGCAAACTAATACAGCCTCTTTGGAAAGAAGTATGAAGAATTCTCAATGGACTCTAATTTGACCTCCCGGTTGATCCTGCAATCTCTCTACTAGCCATCTACCCAGAAGAAAAGAGTCATTTAGTCATAAAAACATTTATGCTAAGTTGTTTATTGCAGCTGAATTTACAATTGCTAAGATGTGTAAATAACCTAAATGTCCACCCTGAATTGAGATGAAACACATTTTTATAAGTGTCACAAGATTGGAAAAGCAAATATCCAGTGTACTCAATTTTATTATAAAGCCAGTAAGTGATCTAACACAGGAACATAGGATAAAAGTTTAGTTCTATTCACGTTTGGGGAGACAGGAAGGGGATTGGCCCCTTAAGTGGTCCCATTTAGGGACACAAAAGTAGGGGTGTACAGCAAACTTTTTTGGTGTGGAGGCAACAGAGGGAATTTACCTAAAAAATTCAAAAATTGTGACCTGGTTGTTTGTACTCACAACAACTTAAAATTACAAAAAAAAAAAAAAAAAAAATAGCTGGCTGAGGCAAGAGAATTGCTTAAGCCCAAGAGTTTGAGGTTGCTGTGAGCTGTGACCCCATAGCACTCTACCCAGGGTGACATAGTGAGACTGTCTCAAAAAAAAGGAAAAAGAAAATAATAGTACTTTGGAAATTACAGTAAATACACTTTTATTTTAATCTAGGGTTTTTTGTTATCTATACTTGCTTATTTGGAGAGGGAAATATTGCTTTTTTTTATTATTATTATCTATACTTGCTTATTTGGAGAGGTAAATATTTAACTCCATCAATTTCTGATTCGGATATTAGTTCCTTGAATAATCCTGCATTGTAAGATAACACATGAAGGTCCTTGGTATGTAAGAAGAAAATAATGTTTCATTTATTTTAAAATGACCTCTCTACCGTAGACAGAGCTGTTAAATGGATTGTACCTGGCAGACCCTCTGCCCTCCCGGTCTCTTCCCCAGCCAGGGTCCCCAGCAAACGCCGCGCTCTCCTTCCCGCCAGCTCACACCCTGTCCCTTCACAGGTGCATGGAGCCTTCTTCGTACAGAAATGCCCTTGCTGACTGGAGGTGTTGCGGGGGCTCAGTTCTAGACACGCTCAGAGATGTAAAGACGGTGCCGCGTAAAAAGGCCGACACGGCAGCCTGGGAAGAAAGTTATAAACGCACACGGGGGAGACAATTAGCTGTCCAAATGGAAATACAACAGCTCTGGAGAAACTACTGGACAGAAAAAGTGGGAGGGCTCCGAGCAGGAAATGACTTCTGAGAGGCACTGCCCAGGTAAGGAGCAGTGATGGGGACTCCGACGTGCTGATCGCGCAGCTAAGGACACCATTCGGGCGCCGGGGCCTCGCTTCAGCAGCTGAAGGGGAGACAGGAAAATTAAGGAAGGATATAAAGTAAACGGGTCCCTAGATGCAAAGCAAAGTATCAAGTTGCTTGAAACTAAATATTTATCTATACACTTCTATCCATCATGAGACTCCTTAACAGAATATCATTTGAGGACCCTTTTGAGATATTTAAATGACACTATTCATTTGTTAATTTAAAAAAATATGACATGTCCCGTGAGGGAGAACTGTAATATTTTCCAAAAATATGTTCTTTATTAGCCTGGGACGGGAACAAACGTTTCCGGCTTCACAGCACGACGGCCCCTTGCCCTGTGCCTTCTCAGAGCCATTGTTTGTGAAAATTTTGGCAATCTGTAATCCCCAACTTCATCATTTCATGCTGGTGCCATGAGGGACATGACACTGGATGTAAAAATGTTCACCTCTCAAAAACCTCCAAAGCCAGATCAGATTTTTCAAATCCCTTTGCCCCAGCAAGAATAATTTTCAAAGACAAAAGATAATTGGATGAATAGATATTAATAGTTTTATTTGATATATTGCTAAGTGTCCTACAGAGAAACTCACATTTCATTTTATCCTTAGTCCATCTGGTTCAAAAGTAGGAAGTATGCTGCATCCCCATATACGGCATGAGATGTTTTTCTTCTGTGTAGGATTTCCAGGAAAGTCTCTGCAGAAAACTGATCCTAGTTGTGAGGTCTTCACATGGAAGCATAGCTGTGGAAGTCTTCCAGTTCAGAAAGGAAGAAGGCAAAGTCTCAGTAACTTAAGAATGTTTACTTTACGATTAAAAGTTCAACTCCCCTAAATTTTTATCCAGGAGCATATCATGTACTTCAGTGCAAACAGGGTGTTCATCAGAACGTGACACTTCCTCTAGCCAGGCACGAGTTCTGCTCAACTTAAAAAAAAAAAGGCAATTTTGGTGCATACCCTCCATACCTAAATAACATTTCCACCGTTTGCATGGTGATTTGTTATAGGTGTATTTTCACAGCTGTGAGACAGTGAAATGCATAGGAACATTTGAGTCCTTGTCATGTTTATCTTTCTCACACACACACTTTCTCTCTTACTCCCTTTCTCTATAGACACTCACGCACATACTCACATATATATGTATGTATTTTTTCCATTATGTTGTTAATTCTACTTAATTCTCTTTGGTTATATGAGAGAACCACTGGGATAAAATACAAAATATTCCAACTTTGGCAGTGCTTGCCATGGAAAGTAAAACTCTTCTATGAAAAATGAACACAGTAAGGGTCATGTTCTTGTATCACCACTGACCATCATCTCAAAATAGCTGCTTCAAGGCCATGTCGCAAGCAGGAAGCAGGCGGGGGCATCAATGAGAAGGAGTGAGAGCTTCAGCACCGGCCTGGCAAGGGGAAAAAAAATCTGTCCTCTGTCTTCTTTCCTATCAGGTCCACTTTCTATGTAGTAATACCTAGGGAGCCTGTTTTATAGAGTGATCCTTCCTATTGAGAGGATTTTATATACAAACTTCAGTTCCTCAGAGGAAATGTAGGGGCCAGCCAAAGATATAACAGAGTAAACCTGTATACACTTAATATTTTATATTTAACAAAAGCTGTAACAAAGATTCCCAGATGTACTTAGACCATGTCCATGTGTATTTACTTGTGTATGATATATATGTGTGTGTGTACATTTAAATGTCCATCTATACCTATATATTTAACTATCTGGTTTCTATGCACAAGTCAAATATTCAACAAGTAAATTTAAAAAAAAATTTTTTTCAACAACTGGATTTTTGACTAAGGGGGGGAAGACTTGGTCGTGTGAAGTTATTGAGAAATCACATGAATAATTGCACGGTTTGTTACCATATATAATGGACTTTTTGATGACTTACTTTTTTTAAACAAAGTCTTACTTTATCATCCCAAGCAGAGTTCAGTGGTGTCATCATAGCTCTCAGCAACCTCAAATTCCCAGGCTCAAATAAACCTCTTGCCTCAGCCTCCCACGTAGTTGGGACTACAAACACCTACTACAACTCTTGGTTAATTTTTCTATTTTGGTAAAGACAGGTTCTCCTTCATCTCAGGCTGATCTCAATTTCCTGAGCTTAAGCCCTTCTCCTACCTCTTCCTACCAGAGCGCTAGGATGACAGGTGTGAATCACTGTGCACCATCCCAATTTGAAGGAGTTTTTGAGGAGAGTTGTGCATCAATTCTATTTATGCCTACCTGGCTGACCTAGAACCAGACTTCCTGGAAAGCTAATATGATACTCTAGAAGAAAGACACTGAGACTTGGAATCAAGCAAACTTACTCAAATCTCCTCTACTCTTTTAATTTGTTTGCAAACATGGGGAAGATCCTTGTGTTCTGCAAATTCCAAAGTCTAAATAAGTAAAAAGAAAAAAACAATTACAGAATTGTAAAGTAGCAAGAGTAAGGTTATATTCCAAGCATGGAACTTCAGAAACTGCAGGGCCTTAGAATGTCAGAAACCTTTTAATGCTTCTGTTTTTAGGGATCTCTAAAACTGGTGGAGGGCAGTCCCCAAGTTATGGATGACCTGACTTACAGTGTTCCTTACATATAAAAAAGCTCCCAAAGCTCCCTGTATGGATAATTTATAATTAAATCATTACATTAATAATTCAGGAACTATTTTTCCTGGTTGTGTAAAGAAATCTGCCTGGTGCAGATTCAAGTCATTCACTGGTTTAACATCTTTAGGCTATCAGCTGGTCTCATTGTTTATGAAGCTGGTTACCCAAAGCCTCACTCTTGTTTTAACATTTTAAATTCAATTTTATAAATCTGTGTTTATCCTAATGACCATGCCTCCAAAATGAAAGTCCGCTGGAAACCCAGGTGAGCCTCAGTGAAGAGGAAGGTGATTATATTGGAAAGGAAAGTAGAACAAGTTAAGCTTTGAGAGAAAGGCCCGACGCTGTCATTTATTAGGGAAGCATTAGGCTTCACTTGCACAACCATTGGAACAATTATGTGGGATAAAGTGAGAACAAAGGAAAAACCGAAAGGTAGTTCTCCAACAAAAGCATTAATTATTACTAAGCATTGTAATGAATTAATTATTAAAATGGAAAGATCGTTATTGAGGTTTAGAAGGCAAATAAGTATAACATTCTTATTAGCCTAGTGTTGACACAACATTAGGTGAATGTTAAACTTAATACTCTATTTTGAAATTTCTCTCATTTAAACTTTTTATATGACTGTGTTTTTTGTTTTTTTTTTTTGGGGGGGGGTTGCAGTTTTTGGCCAGGATTGGGTTTGAATCTACCACCTCTCCAGCATATGGGCCTGGCACCCTACTCCTTTGAGCCACAGGCGCCACTCATGACTGTGTTTTTATGTTATATTTAAGTTAAAAGAAAGAGCACAATAGTTTCTGTAACCAATTATAACAGTACAGGATTGTATTATTATTATTAATTGTGGAGTAATAATATACAGATGTCCATATAGTTCATGTGCAATTTAACTATTTTAAATTGCTAGCCCAATCCTAGATTAAACATTAGCTTTCACAATGGCCACGGTGATTAAACAAAGCAATAGCCCTCCACACAACAAGATGAGCAGAATTCCTCCCTACTTATCAATTCATTCAATGAGTGTGAAGGCTTGAACTCTCCAGTGTAGGGGTGCAAGCTGTCTGACTAGTTAAAAAAATACAAGCCAAGTATTTTCTGCCTTCAGGAACCACCTTCAACCCACATGGACGAATCTGGACTCAGGGTGAAGGGCTGCCAACTGCTGCTTTTATCTTCTTCACAAGTTGTATACCCACCCTGTCTTTTCTACCCTACTAGTCCATGTACTGTCTCACCTTCAGGCAACTTTCTCTTACCTGGACTATCATTTCAGCATCTTAAGTGGTCTAGATGCTTCATTTTCCAAAACTTGGCAGACAAACCTTTCCAAAAATAATAATGACATCAAGAATGAAAATATAGTCCCTGGTACGTTACAACTTTATGCTGTTCAGTTGCTTCTTGTTGTCAGCTGGACAAAGGCAAAATCTGATGCATAGGATGAAGAGTCATCGTAATCGGTCCCCAGCTAACTCTCTAGAGTTACCGTCTACTCCTTCTCCCATGACATCAGTCAAATGGAACTACTTGCTCATCACAAGTTACCGGTATTTTGTAATTATGCCGGGAGTACTGAACTTCTATGTCAAGGTGTGCCAAGTCCAGAAAATTATCCTTCAGCTTTTCATGTCAAACAAAATTATGTACTCATTTCTTTGTGAACTAATCTCATAAACATTTTAAAATGCTTTATGTTATATGGTGAAAACTATTACATTTGTATATTCTCTAAGCACTCTCGGGCGCCGTGCTAAGTAAGGCCTGATTTATAGGCCTTTTATAACCGTTTATCTTTATCCCAGCTACCAGCTAATGCTGCTTCTTCAAAGGATAAGAACAAAAATAAATGCTTGGCCAACGACTAACTAGGAAAAATGGCTAAGAGTACAGACTCCGGTTTGAATATTTGTCACCCTTTTATTGGGTCAACTTCTTCCTAAACTGTCTCTGCTTTAGTTCTTTCATTTGTCAAATGGAGATAAACACAGTGCTTCACTCATAAGCTCCCTGTGATAATTACTATCTAAAGACGGCCATCAGAAGTGGCTCGTGGGGAGCACCATGGCGTCTGCTCTTGTTATCAAAGTATGGACAGGCTAACATACAGTTTAGTTCCTCTAGCAGATCTTTCAATTCTTTATATTCTTTTAAAATATGAGACAGCTACATTTCAGGTAAGTCACTTCTGGATAAAACTTTACATTTTCTCAGCTACTTGCTATTTTAATTTAAGTTTCAAATGGAGCTTGTCTAATTATAAACAGGAAATTTGCGAGTATGTCTAAGAACAGGAGAGCACATTTTGAGACACTAGTTTGACAACAGAGGCTCCATCAGGGCAGAGTCTCGTGAACAATACGGATCAGGTTCTCTGCACTGTTTTTCTTGCTGGTAAATACATGGACCTTGGTATCCAACATGTTTTTGCAGTTTTGTCACAGTGCGTCCTCCATGATTATTTATTTTTCTCTTCTCTGTTAAATGTTCTGATGGCTCATTCATGTCAGCAGGAGAGCTGGAATTCATAGCAAATGACAGAGACTCTGTATTGTGGAGTCTCACGGACGGGCACCTTGTTGTTACTTACCGAAGTCCTGTGCTTTTAGAGCACTTTCCTAGAATTTAAACTTCTCCTCAGAGAACACGTGATAACCAGAGTCCTGCAACATCTCACAAAG
>NW_003852425.1:12915999-12957384 GCF_000181295.1 Otolemur garnettii | reverse complement strand
CCAGCTCTAGATTTATTCATGTATTTACTACTGTAAGACTTTGCATACATTCTTAATGAAGTCCCCAAACTTCTATAATACTTTTTTTTTTTTTTTGCTTTTAAATTACAAAAAGATATAAGCTTTCTCTGTATATTCATGTCACCACAAACTTTGGAATTCTGTGGCATGCATCAGATTTTTTTTTTTTTTTTTTTGGTTTGCATCCGATTTTTAAACAGATATTCTTCCAGCAACCTAGAAAGCTTTCTGATGAGAAATTAAACAGTATATGAAGAAAATATAGAAGCCACATATTAAAGCCTAGTTAAATATCTCACCCAGGACCCTGCAAAATGTAAAAGAATGTTTTCAGAAAATAAAAGTGAAAGAAAAAGAACAACTAGAACAGTCTACACGTCATGAGCAACATGCTCTAAACAGTAAGATCTCTGATTTTCTCATGTGTGGGAATTTGTTATAAATATTAAAACATATCTTAAAATTTAATCTTTACAAGTAAGAAGTGGTAAATTTAGTTTGAAAATTCTGAGTATAACAGTACTAATTATGCACTATCTTATAATACCCTAGCATCCCAGAAAAGTTATGTGGTTAATGAAAATCCCTATTTTATTCCCCAAAAGTTATTTCTGTGCTAAAGATTCTAACTCTCACTTAGTGTTCCTTTTCCATTTCAAGATAATTCCAGCAACATAGCCTAATGCAGGGTTACTCCATCTTGGAAATATTGACTTTTGGGGTGCAACTCCCTGTACTGAGGGGTTCTTTGTGCCCTTGAGTGTGTTGGCAGCATCTCTGCCTTCAGGAGATGCACAGACAGCTGCCCTTCAAATTATGACAACCCAGATTTATTCAGGCATCGTCATATAGCATAGTCTGAATAGAACAGTGTGTTAGTTTTGAATACTGTGAAGCAGATCACCATGAACTCAGTGGCTTAAAACAACCCAAATATGTTACTTGCCATAGTTTGAACATTTTCCCCTCCAAAACTCCTGTTGAAATGTAGTTGTCAAAGTAAAGGTATTGGAAGACAGGGCCTAATGGTCACCCGGGGCCTAAATGGGACACGTTTACTTCATAAGCGCTCTGCCCTCAGGAACAGATTGATGTTGATATTAAAGGGGGTTTGTGGGCTGGTTCTTCTCTGGCCTTTCACCTGCAGCCAGAGATGGCTCTGGCTTCCGAGAGGACCCTTTCCAGAGTCTGGTGACTTGATCCCAGACTTCCCAGCTTCCAGAATTATGAACTGATAAAACTCTGTTAACTATAAGTTACCCAGTCTCAGATGCTCTGATGTAATGGCACAAATGGACTAAATATGATCTCCCAGTCCCCATGATCAGAGGTCGAGTGGGGTCAGCAGGGCCTCCTCTCAGGACTGTGCTGGGCTGAGATCCAGGTGCTGACTGAGGCTTCCATCCTCTCTCACTGTGGGCTCAGGATCTTCTTTCAAGCACACTGTTTTTTTTCTGAATCATTTCCTTGTAGATCTATGACTGAAGTCCCCGTATCTAGGAACTATCATCAGGCACCACTCTCCTCTACTACAGGCTGCCTCCAGTGTCTCGGCACATGACTGGTATGGGGAAGTGACAATTTGGGTGTTGAGGTTTTTAACCAAGTTAAAGGATTATGTCTTTGTGACCCCAAACCCCCCTCTAGTCTCCATGGTGTATAGAGTAACATAATCCCAGGAGCCATTATCTCATCAAGATTTGCCATGTAATAGAACCTCAACAGAGAAGTAACCATCTCATCATCTTCCTAGGTTCTCCTTACACTTAAGGTAAAGGAACTCCACCCGGAGTGTACGTGAAGGGGCAGCTATCTCACTATGGTCTGGGTGCTTGTGTCCTCTCAAAACTTATATGTTGAAATGTTTACATCCAAGGTGATGGTTTTGAGAAGTAGGACCTTTCAGAAGTGAGTAGGTCATGGGGGGGGAGGTTAATGAGATTAGTGCCCTTATAAAAGATACCCCAGAGAGCTATCTCATCCCTCCACTATTTGAGAAAATAGCAAGAACCAAGAAGGGAGCCTTCATCCAAACCTTATCATGTTGGTTCTCTGACCTTGGGATTTCCAGAGTCTGGATCTGTGCAAAATAAATTTCTCTTATTTATAAGACTTACAGTTTATGACATTTTGTTATAGAAACCCTTAACTAAATAAGGCTCTGCTAAATTGAAAGAAAGGAATAAAAGGCAGAAAAAAGAAGAAGAGGAAGGAAGGAAGGAAGGGAGGGAGGGAGGGAGGGACTATGGTTTTGTAAAGGACAGAATTCTTAAGCATGCAAGCCATATATATTTACACGTAAGGCAAAATGTATGCCATATATTTACATGTAAAGCATCAAGATGTCTGCAAATTACTTTCAAATAATTCAGCAATTCAATATATCCAGCTAGCTGGCTAGCTAGATGGATAATGGAGTTAGGGGCTGAACTGTTTGCTCCCAAAATTCACTGTTACAGTATTAAAGTACCTCAGAATGTGTGGAGGTAGAGAATTTAAAAAGTAATTAAATTATAGTGAATTGATTAGAGTGGGCCCAAGTGTAATAGTATTTGTATCATTATTTGAAGAGGAAGTCTGGACAAAGTAGAGACACAGGGAAAAGACAGAATTTACAAGCCAAGGAGAATGACCCAGAAAAAAACAACTCTGCTGACAAAACCCTCAATTTATGGTTCTTCATTACGGCAGCCCCAGTAAATAAATGCATGTGTAGATAGATGGATAGATAGATGGATGGATGGATGATGGGTAGATAGATAGATAGATAGATAGATAGATAGATAAATGGATGGATGATGGATGGATAGATAGATAGATAGATAGATAGATAAAATGAGGCATGAGGGACCATACTATGTTCCAGTTTACAAGTTTTAAACCAGGCACTACAAGATTATGTAAGTCTGAGAGAACAGGAAATGGAAACATTAGCTTAGCCACTATCACAGTTCAGAGAAATATTTTCCTAAATCAGTAAGGGAAATGCTGAATGCCTTAGCCAGAAGCAACAAAGTGCATAGTTCCCATAACTCAGTGAAGACACTGAAATTTCTAAGAATTTCTAAGATGTCATTGGCTGAATCCTGTCCATCTTCCCCAAATCCATACACTGAAATTCTAATCTCCTCTGAATGTTACTGCAGTTTTAAATAGCTCATTCAAATAAGTAACTAAGTTAAAACAAGAAAGTCAGCCTATTAGCAATCTTGCCAGAGTCCCTGTAACAAGAGGAGACGTTAGGACATATGGGCAGATACCAGGGGTCCATCTGAATGGGGACAGCCACATAAGAACCAAACTACAAGAAAGTAGCCATCAGCCACCCAAGGAGAGAGGCCTTAGTAGAAATCTTCTGCTGGCACCTTGCACTTCCAAACTCTAGAACTGTGAGAAAAGACATTTCTATTGCCTGAGAACCTCATTTTGTGAAGCACTGTTATGGGAGCCCTAGCAAACTAATGGTGATGGGCGTCCAATCACTTCAGTCACCAGCAATGCAGATGGTTCTGGAGGAACTGCCAGAAACCAAAGTGAGTTTCACGTCAGGATGCAACTGCCTCTAGAAAATAACAACTTCATCTCGTCTACCTTCCAAGTCCTGTGTAACCCTAGATACACACAGGAAAGGAGATTATGGGAATACATGAAGAATTCCCAGTTTCTCTCCTACATCCAGAAGAGACTTGAGAAGGTGTTAGTGATGGATTCAGCTTAACAACAGAAGGTGGGGAGGGTAATGCTGATCAGAACAAGTCCATTCGTCCGTAAAGCTCGTGTGGAGTTTAGAACAGTATGCAATTTAAAGTCGCATGTGAACTTTAAGGCCAGCTTGTGTTACAGGAGTCTGTGAGCCCAGGAGAGACTTGGGGACATGGAAGCCAGATTTGAATAACTCATTGTTCCAAAATGTTTCAGTATTTCATTTGATGACAACAACAGATATCCCAGTGTTTGTCAGAATATGAATTCATCTTCATTAAATGAACATATCATCATATCATATTCCAAAGAGTATTAAAGGAATGTAGATAATTTTTTGGTAAACCTGGTAGCTCATATTAAAAATCAAAATCCTTTAAAACACAAGAGCATAACAAATCCTTAACAAGAACGGGTAAGTAAGAGCCGTGATCCCTAGAAGAAGAAAGAGAGGACAGGGAGACGGGGACACGGGGGCTGGGGAAGACGGAGAGGCAGGCAGCAAGCTCTCAAAGACTTGACATAATGGTGCTATCACAGATTACATTGTTTACTGTATTGTCTTTAAAAATGATCTTGAAGATGCCTGCAGGATATAAGAAACTAGAAGGAAATATAAGGAAAAAACAACTTTTCTCTAATGACAAACTCACTAAGGCTACACTCAGCTGAAAAGAAAAGGAGACAGAAGAGGGTTTGTAGGAAGGGACAGTGCCCAGAACCTGGCACGGAATGCAGTGATCTGCAGAACAAGAAAGGAAGGACAGATGCCAGCCAGCCGACAGCTCGTCCCCCTCCAGCACTCTGAGCCATCCACTCTGGCCGCTCTGACTATGCCCAGTGCTCCTCTTCATTTGAGCTCTCGCTGGCTCCACTTCCAGTGAATAAGTTCTACTTCGGTTGTGTCTGAGGTCTTTTTCTGGGAACCAACGCACACTATTTTGCCAGATGAACTAGACAATAAAAAACACACTTACACATGTGTGGACAACAGGTACTCACAGGCTGACACCCTTCCCAGGCACCACCTGCACACAGCGGCCTTGAGGAGACAGTACGTACACGTTCCAATCTTTCAACCCCAGGCAGGGTGAGGCCAGGCGCAGGTTTCATCGGCATCCTGGGTGTGACTCAGTGCCAGTCACCACACCATGACTGTTTCATCAGGAATGAATTCATGGCTGC
This sequence comes from Otolemur garnettii, assembly GCF_000181295.1. Classification (NCBI taxonomy): domain Eukaryota; kingdom Metazoa; phylum Chordata; class Mammalia; order Primates; family Galagidae; genus Otolemur; species Otolemur garnettii. Next base: position 12,952,476 of record NW_003852425.1, on the reverse strand, counting down.
CTTGCCTTTCTTATTTTATTTCTCTACTCTTTAGTTGGAAAATAAACTTAGAAATGTGAAGGTGAAAACTCTCAAGCTTTCATATAAGAGAATTGTTAAATAATGATAGAATGAAAAATAATGTGTTAATAAGATACATTAACCATGTTAATTATTATGAAAAAAATGAATTAGTTAACATGTACACTGAGAATGCAAGTCATAATATGAAAGATTATTGTATGTGTGACCTACCTGAAAGATTTCAAATTTATTTATTTTTACTTATTTATTTATTTTTTTGAGACAGTCTCAATCTGTCACGCTGGGTATAATGCTGTGGCATCATAGCGCACAGCAAACTCCAACTCTTGGGCTCAAGTGATTCTCTTGCCTCAGTGTTTCTATTTTTAGTAGAGACAGGGTCTCTCTTTTGCTTAGGCTGGTCTTGAACTCGTGAGCTCAAGCAATCCACCCACCTAGGCCTCCCAGAGTGCTAGGATTATAGGAGAGCGCCACCGCGCCTGGCCCATATATTTAAATTTAAATATACAGAAAGTTCACAAATCAATTTAAAGAGATTATTCAAAAACTACACCAAAATGTGCAAGAGAGTTTTATAAAATATAAACCTAAGTGTTGATCAAAATACAAAAATGATTTCAGACTAATAAGCCATCAGGTAAATGCAAATTAACAACAAAAGTCGATATTTGTACATATCATAGTGGCAAATACAGAGGTCTTATCATTGTACATATGATACAGAAGACATATCATTTGTACATATGATAGTGGCACATGATAGAATTATACATATCATAGTGGCAAACACAGAGGTCTTAAGCTTTTTGCATGTGAACATGCAGTAAAGTGAAGAAATGGGAACTCTGACACAGTAATGGTGACAGTGTAAATTAGCACAGCATTTAAAACGACTTCACATCCCCTAATAAACAGAAGAATCACAGACCTTCACCACAACATTTCTGCCCTAGGGAGATTTTATGTGTTTGAATAAATGGCATCACTATTCATAATAGTCTCAATTTAAAAATTCCATCCATTTTATATTGTATAAAATAATATGCATAGTGTTTAATTGTCACGTACACTTAAAAAAAATTATGTTGTTTGCGGAGGCATAGTTAAATAATACATTTTTTTTAAAGTTAGGTGAAAATGAAAGAAAAAAGTTTTTGTAGTAGTTGATGACATATTTCAGCAAATATGTGAATAAATATTAGCTTTAAACAATGTGTATATTAAATTTCATTATTTGTTCCTGAGAATACATCAACTGTTAGATTAGCAAATTAAAGGCTGGATTAATAATGCAACTCCTATAGCTGATATCTGAAATGAAAGGTATTTTCTTTCTTTCAACTTTCCCTTTTACTCTCAAAACTATGTTTAAAATAACAATCTAATTCCAAGTTAAGAAAAGGAAAGCACATTTCTCAGCCTTACATACAGTTTAGGTCATTTTGTGTATACAAAACCTAATATTTAGAGGGGAAAATCCATTATCCATATATTACCACTGTACATATATTTTCTGGTATCTATGTATATCCACATATCAAGGTCAGGTCCTTGCATTTGGTTAAGTCCCTAATGATTGGGTGGACACTATTTTCTTGGTAGTTAGTGGATGTCATTCTGCCGTTACCTAATTTCCTTTGCTTTGACAGTCAGATTTGACCAGATTGTGCCATCTTATCAAACAACTCCCAGTGCCAACACCTTAACACACAGCGTGGCTGCTCACTCCAGTATCTGTGTGGATAAGTCTGTGAGCCCTGCTTGCCATAGAGATGCAGGCTGATGGAAGCTTCCCTTCTGTTTATATTTTACTGGACAAACAGAGTCACGTTACCACTCTAACATCAAAAGGGGCGAGAACGCTTAAATTTCCCAGGTGCCTAGTAAAAAAATTAAAACCCACATAAACAGACCTAGTAACTAACTCTATAAATAACTTGCTATTTCTATCTGGAAGCCTGTGCATTCAGGAATTTAATCAGGAAATAAGTAGGTTTATCAACCCTTCCTAGTATGTAACGAACATTCTCCATCTACAGACTCCAGACTTTTATTATGTAAGAAAAACACATTCTATCATTTCCTTAATTGTTGCGCTCCATCTGTTTCTTTTTCTTCACTAGAAAATTATGTGTATCTAATCTTTTTCCGTCTTATTTTTTATCCCAATTTTAATTTATTTATATGTGGGTATGTTTTATTCTTCTGCTTGTTATTCCACGCCACGAATAAAGGATGACTAACCTCTTCTTTCAATGCTGATTTCTTTTTTCGTTTTGGTTCCCAAGGCTGGGCTAGCCATCAGTTTCTATCTGTTTCTCCGGGTCCAGAAGTTTTCTTTGTGGTGCACTCGAAGCTTCCTCGGCGCCCTCACTATTTTTCTTTCAAGGGCACTGTCTCCCCCAGCTCTTCTATACCATTAGGAGTTTCCTGATCAGTGTGTTTTCCTCCTATTTTCCACTCGGCTGGTGGGTCTTTTTGGATTTCTTCTTATTATGAATTTGTTTATTCGCGTTTTTGGCCTGCTCACTGCTTCAGTTGCTGGGACAATTTAAGAGACTGCAACACTGATTTACTTCTCTTTTGTTGGGGGTTTATAAGCCATAACTTGTCAGTGCTTGCATCAGGTGGAAACCTACTCTCGGGGGTCTTCTGTGTGGCAAAGGCTGCGGTTTCTCAGTTCAGGAAACAGAGCACAAAGCGAGGGACTCTGTGCCAAACCCCATCCTCGGAAGACCCCTGAAACAGGCTCCAGTTAGTACTTGCAACACAAGTTTTCACTTTCAAAAATTTAAGGTAGCTAAGAACTCAAATTCTCAAAGTGTCCAGTTCTGGAGCAGGAAATCGGTGCATTTCAAAGGTAAGCTGTGCACAGCATCAGACTGTGGCCATCCTCAGTGATGTAAGAATTAAAAAATCACAAAGTCTGATGTTTCGTAACAAAAACATTCCTTTCCCTTTCCCTTCCTACAGCATCAAACAGAATTGGACATTTTGAATATCTCATATTTCCTTTAACTTACAGAAACAGGAATACATGGCAAATGACGAAATAGTTTTTCACATATAAACTGTTATTTGGGCTACATTTCTCGTCTGGATATTTTATCCTTTTTTTTTTTTTTAAATCTTTGTCATTAATTCTCATCTGAAAAAAGGCTAAAAATTCTTGATACTAGTTATGAAAAATAGATTTCTTCAGTGTCTAAGAAGATTTAAACTTGTACAGATAAATGAATGAATGAACCACAGGTCCAAAGGCGATGGGTGAAAATAGAAGGTACAATTTCTTATCTGTCCTCTCACTCTATTTCAAAAGACCCAACCAACAGAAGAAATCGTTCTGGATCGAAGTTTGCTAACTTTTGCACTGGTTGCTTTAATAATAGATAATTATAGCTTGTCTACATACTTTTTAGAGCTTAAGTTAGATATAATTTTCTTCACTTCCCGTTTTAAGTCATTTTTAACATTTGTTGAAAAATTTCGAACATCTGCTTAATTCTGCCGCCGAGGTGGCTGCTGCCTGTGAGGGAGGCCGTCTCTGTGTTTACCTTACCTCTTGTGTGTGTCTATTCAGCGTGGTGATTTGATATAAACGAGCCTATGCATTCAAATCATACATTTGCGAGCCATTTGCTAGAGAAGCGTTCTAAAAAGTTAGAAATTTAAGAACATAATGCTATAATGGCTAAAATGATCATATGTGAAGACAGAGTGTTTTTGTTTGAGGTAATGGCTCCAATTACTATCTGCAGAACGGAGACGGCACCTACTTGTCCTGGGAGACAGCAGCTTTCAGAGCGCTTGTTTTCAAGTCAAACATGGTTTTCGTTCTCTTGGCAGCTGCTCAAGCTTATTACTACATAATTGGCACCAACAGCTGCCTCTGCTGTGTAAACCATATGAACATCACACAATCCAGGATCTTACCAGCTCATTAAGTATTAGCACACTTTTTTGTGCAATGAAGTGTGTAGGCACAAATAAACAACCCCAAATCTATTATGGAGAGTTTCACCATCTTGGATTCAGAAATTATCTTCCAGCAATGTTCTTTCCAATATCGGAAAGTGACATAACACCACAGTTTTCTTAAAGCAGTTTATGTGTATAGTTATTGTTCTACCTTGGATTTGGTTGCTTGGAAATTAAGGGAGAAACTAGACTTCAAAAATAATGACATAAACTAACAGCATGGTTAGAAAAGAACTAAACTTCTACAGTTGAGACTTCAAAAATTATAAATCTACATTTGCTTCGTGAGCATAATTTACAATGATGAACAGAAAAGCTAGAAGGCTAAGTTGAGCTTCATCAATATATTACCTAACGGCATATGGGGTTGTATCGAGTTGATGGTAAGGGGAACTGAAATTGCTAATTCGGAAGGCTATCTCCTTCCTTCCGGTACCATAAGCCAAACATTTATCCATCTGCCCTCTCAGTGGTGTGTAGGTCTGCAGCCCAGAAAAGAATTCACCTTAAGTGTCTTAACAACAACAACAAACTCAGCTGTTTTTCTTAATGACACCACATTACATATTCAGTAAGCTTAAGAAATACAGCCTGACAGTCAAAGATACATCTGGAGTAAACAAGACTACTTAGTTTTTTGCAGGAAAACCCCCCACTTGATCATTAATTCCTTCCTTCATTCACTCCCACCTGATTATACACATATCAGGTATGGGACAATTAAGCCACTGATTCGTGTTAGGGAAAACACAGGGTGTGTAGGGATAACAAACGGTATTACTGCGTGTGCATTCCGACAGTGATATTGGATAATAAGATGAATGTAAATGTAATTTGTATAAATATGAATAAATTAATACATAAATGAAGGAGTGCATTCTTTATCATTTTAGTTAATGCTGCTGAATTTAACTATATTAGAAAACAAAATATTATTTTAAATGAATGTGGCATTAATTCTCTTCTTTCTTGAAAACACATCTTTATAACTTGACTTATGTACATCATAACATTAAAGAAAAAAATGTTTTTAACCATTCAATTACATCAAATCTACTCTCATGAAACCATTGATTGTCATGTCTGGAATAAAACCCTACCTGTTTCTGACCCCTTTACCAACCTATTTCAAATATACCAGCTTTCTCAATATATCTTTTATACTATGGCTTTTGGAGGATAACTAGAAAAATACCCCCCCTTTTTTCTTAACAGCCTTATTTCATAAGATAAAGCATTCACAAAATCTAATCTTTTATATAAACTCCTACTCTTCCAAACTCACACGTACAAACACCCATGTCTTCCTACATTTTCGTTACCAACCGTGATGAAGCCTGTTGAAGGATGGGATATATCTGCCTAACAGTCTCCGTGCCTGGGCACACGCTTGTGTATCTCTGGTTTAAGTGTGGCCCCGTTAGTATACGTATTCGGAAATCATTTCTTTCACAAGCATTTTTTCACCTTTGCGACAGGGAGTAAACTAAACACTGATGAGAGTAACTAAGTCGTAACCTGTGGTCTCTACGAGTTCAAATTCTGTTGGTTAGAAAGGTTACTTCTAATCCTGATTTGTTGAAATAAAAAGAGAAAGTGTTTTATTAGCTAATTAATATTGATTTCAGTCAAATATTTTTCTCTACATCAACTGAAATTATAAGCTTCTGTTTTTTGTTAATTTTAAATGTTAAACTAAGTAGGGGTGAAATAAACTCTACTTGGTTATCATGTACCATCCATTTATGCAGTAACAGATTTGATTAGCTAAAAATTTTTCTGAATATTTTGTGACTATATTCATGAGACTACTTGTAGTTTCTTTTTTCTTTGTAGTGTCTATGTTTGGTTTTGATGTCAGAATAATGCTGGACTCGTAACAAGTGGCAGAACATTTTTTTTCCGATTCTATTTGTTGGAAGAGATTGTGTAAAATGTTATGATTTTTGTTTTACATGGTCGATAGGATTCACCAACAAAATGATCAAGGCCTGGGGATTTACCTTGTTGAGTGTTTAAAAATCCATAATTTTATTTCATCTTGAACAAATTTTGGTAGTTTACATCTTTCAAGGGTGAATTCATTTATTTAATTTTATCATTATAAAATTGTATGCCATATTGTCTATCATTTTTTAATATCAGTGGGGCACAAAGTGATACCACTTCTATTGTGATAAATGATTTTTATAATATTATAATATCGGTAATGTGGTTTCTTTTTCTTTTCATTAGCCTTTTTAGAGGTTTGCCGATTTTATTGATCTTTTTAACAAGAACACTTTTGGTTTTATGGATTTTCCCTAATTTTTTATTTTCAACGACATCAGGTTTTGGTCTAACCATTATTATTACCTTGGTTTGGTTTATTTCAGGGGTAATTTGTGCTTCTTTCTCTGGTTCTTAAGGGGAAGACTCAGTTTACTAATTTGAGGTCATTGCTCTTTTCCGTCTATGCATTTAAGGCTGTAAATTTCCCTCCAAGCCCTGCTTTAGGGGCATTCCACAAGTGTTGATGCATTTTCATTTCCATGTAGTTCAAAATATTTTTTCATATCCCTGTGATATCCTCTTAGATCAAGGTGTCTTTAAGAGGTGAGTTATTTAATTTTCAACTATTTGTGAACTTTCCAGAAGGAGCTCCTGCAGGCGAATCGCCTGAGAGTCCAACCCCCAGCCGTAAATCATCTTGCTCAGAGGTCGTCTGGCTCTTGGCGTCCTCTACATAGATTCAAGAACATTTTCCTATTAACAATTTTCTCCTGCTTCAATAACTGCTTCCGATTACTCTCCTTCAGTGGTATGACTTTGTCAATTCCCGAACATCTTTTTAAGGTCCCTCCTGTTTTCCCAAATGTACTAAAGTTCTGTTTGCGCAAACCTGACCCTTTCATTAACTTTTCTCCCATTATTTCTGTGTAAATATAACATTTCCTGAAAATATTTTCAGAATGTCTGCTTTTCAATGCTGAGAACATGGTTCTTCTATTTCACGAGTTATCATTGCTTGCATTTAGTCAGTCAGCAGGAAGTAAACAACAGAACCAGAAATATGAAAGACAGCCAAAGGAAGCCAATGAAGAGATAACTAACGGGTAAGTAAGCATAAAACACATCTTTGTATAGACTTATCTTTCTAAATGTGTTGGAAAATTTTTGTAATTTGAATTAGATTTTATATGTTTTATTTTAAGAAAATACACTACGCATACAGTAAATCCTAAATTGCATTATCCAGTATCAGATTCAAGTGTCTACAAATTCAAAATTATTTACTGTGATGGCTGAGAAGTTTTGTGCTCCAGTCTTTGTATCATTAAATGAATTTCTTTCAATGACAATAAAAATCTATTTATACAAAAATTGGAAATTATGAAAATTCAGGTAAATAATTGAAATAGATGTGTAACCATTTAAAAAGTTACCTTCCAATGAAATTGAGAGTGTAAATAAGGGTGATATTTAGCATAATTTAAAATAAAGGTCAGAACATTATTTTAAGACATTTTGTCAATGGTTTTATTAAAATGTTGGATGTGGCAATAAAAATAAATTTTATTTATAAGTGTTTTTATGCTCCAGAGAAGTATGTTTCTCAAATATGTAATTGATCCTCGCATCTCTCAATTACTGTCAGAGGGTTATTACATGCACTTGGATTTTATTCAAAGCCATTTCTTCTTAAATGTTCTGTAATTCAGACTTTCCTTTTATTTCCCAATTGGGCACAATTAATGAGATTTTACTGCAGATACTGTAGTGTGAAAGTCAATGCTAATTAGACGCTTTACAACACAGAAAGGTAGACTGAGAATTCCTGTGTTGGCATCATGAGAGGAGAGAATACTACAACACTGCCTGCAGTGAAAGAGTAGAGAATCGACTGGGCAAGAAGAAGAAACGGAGAACGATTGGAATGTTCATTTTATAGAGAGCTAGCATGTAAAAGGCAATAAATATTTGACACTCAGGAAAAATTGAATTCCTATTACTGGCAGTAAACCGAGGCTTCCAGAATATTTTAATGTTCTGCCCAACAAAATTTGGTTTCACCTATCCTTATAAGACTTGTAAGTATCGTAAATTTTATTTATATCTTTTTATCTTAGAATATATACAAAGATAATATTTTAAAACTGGACATGCCCAATTTCTTAAAAAAAATGTTTGTCTGATGTTATGACTCTGATCTACACAGTTCATGGCAGAGTCTCCACCCAGGGTGGGGAACCTGTGGGCTGAAAGACACGTGTGGCCTTCTAGGTCCTCAAGGGGGACTTTTGGCTACAACTAAATTTTACAAACAAATCCTTTTATTTTTATTGATACATTTTTGTCCATCTTTTATATTTTTATTTTATTTTTAAACTAAACATGTTTAAAATACCAGAGAAATAAAATAAGTTTCTTTTTTTTTTTTTTTAGACGGAGCCTCAAGCTGTCCCCCTGGGTAGAGTGCCATGGCATCACGCTCACAGCAACCTCCAGCTCCTGGGCTCAAGTGAGTCTCCTGCCTCTGCCTCCCACGTAGCTGGGACCACAGGCGCCCGCCACAACGCCTGGCCATTTTTTGGTTGCAGCCATCATTGTTGTTTGGCAGGCCCAGGCTAGGGATTCGAACCCACCACCTTAGGTGTATGTGGCTGGAGCCTTAGCTGCTTGAGCCACAGGCACCGAGCCAAAATAAGTTTCAATGAAATAATACTTCCAGATTGACAGGCACAATTAGAACAATAGTAAGTTATAAGGACTAAAATGATGGCTGCTACACTCATGATTAAGTTCCAACTTCTCCCACCCAACTGGTTCCACTACCGCACAGGAGGCTGGTTGGTGCAAGTTTATAGAGTTTATAGGCATTGAGCCTACCAGTGAATGACCAGGTTTTGACAGTGGGGCACCATGGATCTGTTTCAAGCGGAAATTATGGGTTGCTGCACAGCTCAAGAATATTTTTAATTCTATCACTTAACAGCCTATCATGTAAAAGAAGACCAAGAGGAAGGAAGAAAACAGAGTTTTTAATGAGGATTGGGAATTGCAATATTGTCTTGTTTCTGCTGAAGATAAGATGATTTTCTTGTTTTTGCAGTATCAACACTAAAGAAATTCAATGCTCATCAGAATTATAACAGTCAATTGGACAACAAATAGTTTAAATTAAAGGGAGTGGTGAGAAAGTTTGTATTGCAGAAATTAAAAGACAAACAAAAGCAAAGACAATTATTTCAAGCAGCAGTAAGACCTGGAAACAAAGAATGATGCTTCTTATAAAATAGCTTATGTCCTGCAGGAAGGAAGTGTGAGAGAATCCATTGTCAACGTTGTAGGATGCTTAGACTCTGGCAACATTGCAAAGTACAAAGTGACTGCCTCTTTTAAGAAGAACTATAACTGATAGATAGCCTGTATTAGTCTTTTACTTAACAGAATGCAATATTTTAACAGAAAAATTTATATTATTCAATCACTTTGGATGAATCAACTGATACTGCTATCTTAACAAAGGTCTTCATTCAGTAAGAAGATTTTCTTTGCTAGGAATAATTGCTCACCTATATACTCTTATAAACAGAACATGGAGAATAGATATCTTCAACAACTTTCAAGATAAACGCTGTGAAATTGGACTGAATTTGGGAAATTTAGTGAGTGCACAGGTGTACTTCCCATGATGGGAAAACATTAAGGGTTTATTGCACAGATTTAAAAAAAAAAAAAAACTAATAACAGAGCCAGATGCTATCATTTCTCTTTATTTTATCTTGCATCAGCGAATTCTCAGTGGTAAAACTATTTTAAGTGACATATTGCAACATGTTTAGAGTATTATTAGTTATTTTCAGGCAAATGCAAAATCACACAGCCAGTTCTGTAATATGCTGAAGTTGAACAGTGAGGTATTCAAAGTGGAGTTACCATATGATTCTAAAGTGCATTGGCTATTTGGGGAAAAGATACTAGCCAAAATTTTATCTCTGAAAGAACAAATAGTTAAATATTTTATGAGGAACAGAATCAACAATGTGAATTATTGAAGGATGACTTCTATAGGAATGTAGCATTTCTGTGGGATGATTATTATGCAAAATAGAATGACTTGAATACTTCTTTACAAGGTTGCAAGATAAAACTAAGGCTAAAAATGATATGTAGCAAAAAAAAAAATCCAAGCATTTTGAAAAAAAAGCATTTCTTTTCAAAACACCACTTCTTTAAAAGGAAATTTGGGGTGAAAATTTTCCATAATTAGCAAAGGTCATTGATGAGATGATGATATGTGTGAACCCTTTGACGGATACTCAGCTGTTACAGATGTACTAATTGGAGAATACAATGTAAGTTCCCCTAATTTTGAGGATCATTACAACACACTCAAATTAGCATTTCGGCCTCACCTAGTTGATCTCACCAAGGTGCCTAAAGACCTATAGATGGATTTGATTGAGCTCCCAGTACATGACATTTTCAGGTCATTGTTTGAAGTTAAGAAAGATCCAACTGAACATGGAAAAATGCAGTAGAATGCCCACACCTTCATCAGTATCCCCGAAAAAGGCTTTCTTGGTTTTCGACCACCTATTGCTGTAGATCTGCATTGTCCTACCTAACCCAAACAAGGACACCCTCAGGGTCACAAAGGACTGATACCCATCTGGAGATCAACTGAAACTCGGACCCCATACTGCTACTGAATAGTCAACTGCTTTCCAGCAGAAGGGGAGACACAAAAAGTCGGTAAAATATTAACTTTACAATTAACAAATAGTTTTCATTTTTTGAAATTATTAAATATATGGAAGTTAGATTTTTACTAAATAACATACATTTTTAAGTATATTTAATTGAAGTTTCTTTAATGTGGCCTAATTTGATTATAAGTAATTTAATTCAGATTTCTAACATGTAAAGTTTCCCCACTCCTCTGCTTTACCACTTTATGATAAACAAATTATCTAAGAGCAAAGATTTATGTAATTCACATACATATCATTAAACATTCCTGACATGGTATATGGAGCAGTGGGGTCTAAATGTTCATTTATTGTTGTGTGTAACATAACATCTTCTTCCTAACCCCAGACACTTAAAATGTACCTTTCCTGGGCAGCATTTCTTACTATGTATACTAATCTAGGCTCAAAGAAAAAAGATATTTGCTTTTATATATAATTAGAAATTATATATCTATTAGATATATATATATTAGAAATATATATATTATATATTTCTAATTATAATTAGAAAAAGATATTATTATAATATATTAATATATACACACACGCAAATATCATATATATATAACTATATATATAACAATATATATATAACAATATATATATGACTATATATAACAATATATATAACAATGTATATATAACTATATATATAACAATATAAATATATAACTATATGTATATATATATATGACACAATGGGTTACTTGAAAGGATATGTGAAGATTTTCATTAGAGCGTCCTAAGATTGTTTAAACATGTGATACTCAGTATGACTTTTGTAGAAATAACAAAATGTTGTCCCTTCCAATAGTTCACGACTGTCCCTCTTCTCTCACTGGACTGACAGGAGGCACCATATTAGCACCATGTTCCATGAATAGAAACTAAGGAATACATATTTATTCAATCCCTAAATGCTGGAGATAAATATAGCTTGATAGGTAGAGAAAAATGAGCTTGCTATCTAAAATAAGAAAAAAAAATCTAAACTTTTTAAATATGTAGGACAATATGATCACAAATTAGAAAATACAGTGGAAACACATGTTGGTCACCAAACCAGGCTGTGGTCAGGCATGTGACTACATTAATGAGAATCTGTTTATAAACTAGTGTATTTTCATCCATGGAAAGATGTGAAAGAAAAAGAAGTTAAAATGACAAGCATAACTAGTAGCCCAACATGAAGCAAATTAGTTGCCAAATGAAGCAATTCATTCTTTAAAATTATTTTTCCTCATTGAATGAGCTTAACAGTAAAATTAAATAAAATACACCTTAAAAATAGACTTATTGAGAAAACAATGATGAAAACACATATTTTTTAACAAAGGAAGACAATTCTCACACAATATGCATTTTATTTGGGCATCAATATCTTTTAATAGAACCTCTAACACCTAGTGAGTTAATTTAATGAAATGGCCTGTTGGTTTAAACTTAATTTCAAATGCGTTGAATATTACAAATTCTCAATATTATTTTCTATTTGTTGATCACATTTATCAATTTCAAATATCCCTGACAGCACTTGTACTTTACTCTCTAAAGCTAAATACTTATTTTCTTACATGGTAAGAAAATTTTCTTTCTTTTTATTTTATAAATTTTTTATTAAGTCATATATATATATAGATCATGAATACATTTATGCCTTTTTGGGATTCAAAGTGCTGATTATTTGTACAAACTGGAGTGCTTACATCCTACTAATTAACATAGATTTAACCTTATTTACTTAATCACAATGCTAAGACATTTGTGTTCAGTGGCATCTGTGACTCAAAGGACTAGGGTGCCAGCCCCATATGCCTGAGGTGGTGGGATCAAACCCAAACTCAGTCCTGGTCAAAAACCTCAAAAAAAAAGGACATTTGTGTTCAATATGTCGTTTGATCCTGCAATTCATTTGCTAGGTGTATATCCAAAAGACCAAAATCACTTGGCAACAAAGAAATTTACACCATTGTAGCACAATTCATAATTTCCATGTCTTGGAAGAAGCCCAGGCAGGTGTCCATTGACCCATGACCCATAAATGGATTAATAAATTATGGTGTATGTACACCATGGAATACTATGCAGCATTAAAAAACGATGGAGACTTTACCTCCTTTATGTTTATTTGGATGGAGCTGGAAAATATTATTCTGTGTAAAGTATCTCAGGAATGGAAAAAAAATTATCCAATGTACTCAGTACTACTACAAAACTAAATACTTAAACTTGGGAAACAGTAGTTGAGATGAAAGTTTCTTTCCAGTATGTATAACCTATATGTATATATATATAATCCTATTTTTAGTATATGCCAAAACCTCTACTCACAGCTCAGTCACAAACATTAAACATAGTAAACAAACATTAAAAAATCAGGGTCTTTCTCAAGGTTCTCAGGTTTATACATTTAATAAGAAAATCTAACTGGTCTCCAGAATCTGCTGTATTGTTACTTTCCATACAATTAACTAATGTTTACATTAACTAAAATTATTAATATTGAAAATATAGTCCAGATGACAGGAAACGAACTGGTACTGTGCAGCATCTTCTCCGTATTCAGCACAGGAGCGTTGATGAGCGTCATTACTGACATGTGGGTTACTGCTGGTGCGTGTTCTCTGCTGCTGACGGCCGTGCTGAGGATGCTCAGGAGCGAAGATCATTCTAGAAATCGATTGATTGCAGAGAGTCAAGGGTAAACCAGCTGGCCCAACCTTACATGCAGAATGAAGGTGGGGGAGTCTTAGGAAGAGCAGCAACTCATGGAACTTGAAAAAAATATTATCTTTAATCTCTATGAGAAGCTGAAACTTGATAATAGTTTGTGGCAATATAGCTCCATAGTCCAACGCTCTTAGCAATGAGCACTGTGAAATTATCTTATCTGGACATTATGGCACCACGAGCATAATCACCTAATCTTTGATTGAAGTATAAAAATCTGCAGTATGAGTAAATGTATTCAACTCTTGATTTCTTTGAAATTTCATTTAATCTTGTTTTTGTTTTCTTACTTATTAAATATTTTAGTCCAATGAACATTCCGTATTTCTGGAATACAAATAACAGAATTGACGTATGTTGGTAAGATATGTTATTTTGAATTAAAAAGACATTAAAAATTTAAAAAGACACATGTGCTTGAAACATCATCAATGAAAACATTTTTATTAAGTGTCAAAAGGTGTTGTAAATATGTCAGCAAATGCAAAGTAAAATATACAAAAAAATTAATTCACATTGTGAATTTTAATAATTTTATACACACACTGTTCCCAGTGTGTAATGACTATTAACACTGACTATTGCAAAATTTGCTTCACTTACACAGGTATTTTAAAACTCACATAGAAATAGTTTCAATATTTTTACATAATCACAGGTATTTTAAAATTGACATAGAAATAGTTTGAACATATTTACATAATCAGTTTATAGTCAAATCTGATATAATATACAGCTTAATTATTTAAAAGACAAACAGAATTTAATGAAAAGCTATGTTAATCATGCTAATTTAGACATTAGGCTCAATTCATTCTTTGGAACCTCTCAGAGTAAGTGGATTATAGTCAAACAAAAGATGTTAATATACTTTAATTTCTTTGGAATGTCTTTCTTGATTTCAGCATTTTATTATTAGCATTCGGAACTTGTGTATTTTATGTACAATACCTGTGAGTTTTATAAAGTTTAAAAGTGTCATATGATATTATCTTCAGCTCATTTTTCTCAGTAGACAATATGCAATAAATCATAGTTTGAACAGGCAAGCTGACTTGTAAAGTAAAACAAAAACAAAAAAAACCCCAAAACATCAGAGTTTTGTACTTTTCTTCACATTGAATTTGTACATATTCCATTAGATTTATAAATAATGTATAATTTATAACTATTTTCCTTTAAACCATGTGAATGTTATCAAGGTTTTAACTTCACTTTCACTTCTTCATTGCTGGTTTATGGAAAAGCAATTGACCTCTGTATTTTGTCCCTATATCCTGCAACCTTGCTCTAATCTCAAGGGTTTTTATTAGGTTTTCTTATTTGTCGCTGTCAATTCTTTTGGATTTTCTACATATGAAGAATGAGAGCTTATTTGCTTCATTACCAATGTATGTACTTTTATTTTATTTTATGTTTTTTTGGTTTTGGTTGGTTTGTTTTTATCACGAATAAAGCTATGACTTTGGGTATGATGTTACATGGCTGTGATGAGAGGGGACAATCTCGCCTTGTTTTTGACCACCTTACAAGAAACGTTTCCAGATTGTCCTCATGAAGTATGATTTTACCAGGGTTTTTATTACCCTTTGTCTTCATCAAATTGAGGAAATCTTGCTCTGTTTCTAGGTTTTATCATGAATGGGTGTTAGATTTTGTCAAAATTTTTTCTGCCTCTATAAATAACTATGTCATTTTCTTATTTTACTACTTTGATAGATTACATACAATTAATTAATTTTCAAATGTTAAACTGATCTTCCAAATATGGGATAACTGTAACTTTGTCATGGTAATAATTCTTTTCACACATGATTAGATTTGATTAGTAAATATGTTTCTGCACAGATTTATATCTATATTCATAAGAGGCATTGTATTGTAGTTTGTTTTTATAATTTCTTTTTCTAGTATTAATATTAGGTTAAGGCCAACGTTATAAAATGCATTAAAAAGTATTCCCTCTGCTTCTGGGCTATATCATAAAAAATTGATATAATTTATTCCTTAAATGTTTGGTAGAATTCACTGGTGAAGCTCTCTGGGTCTGGGGCATTCTGTTTTGGAAAGTCATTAATTATTGATGCAATTTATTTAATAGATGTAGATCTACTCAGATTATCTATTTCTTCTTTTGTGAGTTTCAGCAGACTGTTTCTTTCAAGAAATGGGTTTATTTTATTAAGGTGATCAAGTTTCTGGGCAGAGTTCTTCCTATTCCTGTATAATATTTTCAATGTCCAAAGTGTTCTTCAGTTGTCTCTTCTGTTTCATTTCTGATATTAGTTATTTATATTCCCTTTGTTTTTCCTACTTAGCCCACCTAGAGGCTTCTAGATTTTCTAGATCTTTTCAGAAAAACAACTATTTGCCTTATTTTCTCAATTGACTTCTTATTTTTGATTTTCATTGATCTCTGTTCTAATTTTTACAATTTTTTTCTTATGGATACTTTGTATTTAATTTGCTCTATTTTCCAGAGAGAGAGAGAGCGATCTCTCTTCTAATACATGCATTCAGTGCTCCAGTTTTCCCTTTAAATACAACTTTTACTACATCTCATGTATTTTTATGTTGCATTTGTGTTTTCTGAGAGTTATTTTTTGACTCATAGGTTACTTACAAGAATGCTGTTTATTTCTCAAGTATTTTTCAGCTATTTTTCTGATATTGATTTCTAGTTTAACTTCATTGAGATCTGAGAACAATGCATATTTTCTTTTCTTTAAAATTTGTTAAAGTCTGTTGTGTGGTACAGAATGTGGACTATAGTTATGAATGTGCCCCTTGGTAGAATGGATAATCTATTGTTTTTGAATAAACTGATCTGTAGGTGATGATTGATAGTACTGTTGGGTTCAACTAGGCCTTACTCAGTTTCCTCTATTGAATCTGTCCATTTCTGAGAGAGGAGTGTTACAAAGTCCAGCCATAATAATGGGTCCATCGATTTTTAAGTTTTGCTTCACATGTTATGATGCTTTGTGGTTAGCCTCATATACATCAAAGATTATATCTTCTTGCAGTGCTGACACCTTTGTCATCGTGAGATGACCCTTTCTATCCCTAGTAAGTTTTTTTTGCTTTGAATACTCATTCCGACTTTCTTTTGAGTAGTGTTAGCATCCTATGCCTTTTCCCATCCTTTTATTTTTTAGTCCATATGTCTTTATATTTTAAGTGAGTATCTTGCAAACAACATATATTTTAGTCATTTTTTGTCCATTCAATTTCTGTCCATTATGTTATGTGAGATAACACAGTAAAGGGAAACCAAAACTGTATATTCTTATAAGTGGAAGCAATTCTCCAGATATGCAGAGTCTATTCTCCAGATATGCAGGAGTGTGTAGAGTTGTACAATGGACACTGGAGACTCAGAAGAAGGGAAGGTAGTAGCTGCTTAGAGAAGGCAAATTACCTATCAATTGCAATGTACACTATTCTGTGATGGCTAGACTAAAAATACAGACATCACCACTATAAAATTCATTTATGTGACAAAAAAACTCATATCTCTAAGTCTATTAAAATAAAAAAGTCCAAATAAGTAAGCAAATAGGGCAGTAAAATAATTTTAAAGAGAATTAAGAGAGCTTCTAGCTATAAGAAAACTGATAAAGTTTACCAAGAGCATATTAGCATTCCCTGCTTGTGTTTCTCAGTATTTCTTTGTATCCCAAGAATACAAGACATTGAAACCAGATATTGAATCCAGATATTGAAAACCGTATCTTGTAGTTAATCTCAAAAGCCCGGGTAAGATCCGGCATTCAGACTTTCTACCCTTTGTGACTGATTCAATCATGAAGTGCAGCCAAATAGAACATGATACAAATATGTTACTTGCCATATAAAATCAACTTTTGATCACTCTTATCTCAGAATAATTTTATCCTATCTTAGACTAATATTTGTAGGTTTAATATATCTAAGTTCTTGAAAATTGAAATACCAATAATTATAACATATGCTAATTACTATAATTATGAAGAAGGAAAGTATGAATTTCATACATATAGCATGAAACAAAGCTTGACTATCACAATTTTTAGCAGGTAAGCCTCTTACTACTTGTACTAATTCAACTTAGTATCCGTTAAAACAGTATGCATATGCTTTAGGTAAAATTTTAATAGTACATGATATTGAGATTTAATTAGACAACTTTTGTAAACATGTTCAGCCTGAAGAGGGCTTATCAAGGAAGTGTCACACTTCTTGCTCTGGGTGATTGCTATTATTAAGATCTATTAACAGATAGCATGGATAGTGCTGTAAAAGTTCAAAGTGATTTAAAAATGCATTATTTCCATGATTGACCTAATCTAATCTATGAAGAAAGTCAGAAATATATAATCTTCTCAAATTTACAACCAGAGAAAATGATAGTTAACAAACTTAAAATTCTTGCTCAATGTTCCATATTTAAAAAAAAAAAATGAGGTCTTGGTTTCTCATGGATTTTCATTCCCCTTTTCTGCTTAATATGAATAATAAATTCTCCTCTAGATTTTAATATAAGCTGATATTAACAAAAAGTTATTTAAACTTATTAAAGTATCCATTAACTTTTTCTTCTTATAGTCCATAAAATTATCTCGATAACATATGTTATCTCAGATAACATAATAATAACCTACGCTGGTATGTTAGTTAGCTGGCATTTCAGTCTCTTTGTAGAGTAAACTGCAACAGAGAAGTTAAGCAATGTTTCCAAAGTCACAATAAACACAGAACTATTCTAATCAGGAGATCCGGTCACTCAGCCTCCTCACATTAAACACTGGATTACAGTATTTTTAAACAATGTAATAATCTCTCCAGTTAAATAAATCCCCTTCCCAGATAAATGATTTTAAAATATTGTAGTAAATGAAAAAGTATGATCTGTTATTCTTTGCCCTGAGTACAGTATCTGCAGGGGTGATAGAAAGGGAATGTAAGACTCAACTGAACTACACAACATAGTCAGCAAACAGAGGGCTGCTCTATAAAGCGTCCACGTGTGAGCATAAGAGACTTCCTGCTCACAGTATAATGTAGGTATCTCTGAGAATATGAAGTTCAAATGGTTGGGATTTTAAAATACTTTATACACGTGACAATGAAATAAAAAAGTAAATCTGAGATATAGGTAGCATTATAATATTAATTTTCAGTAGCTGAAATTTAAATTTTTTCAAATATAATCGAGGCTATTGATAACATCCTTATTACTTTAATACAGCATGAACACTTGATACACATATTTGAAAAGGATAAAAAGAATTACTTGAAATGAAAGAAAGAATAAAAATAGACACATTTCCAAAGCATGTGATTAATCTTGCTCCGCGGTTTCAGATACAGTCTCCAGTGAATATGGTTTTTCCTTTCCAGATTATTGACTTTTGATTAAATTAAAAAAAAATAGAATCCAGAATAAATTAATGAGATGCAGGTAAGCAACTGGAACTTAATATTTTCATCTGACTTTTAAGGACATGTATTTAAGATGACTTAGTTTGCACTGTGGCTTGACAAATTGACAAGCACATACACTGAGATCTCATTGAAAATGAGGTTATTTTTAATAACAGTAGTGCAGCTGGAAAAAAAACTTCATTTGCAGAAATTCCATGAAAAGCTCACATTAAGACCTTTTAGGACACCTTGCTCTTTGGAAATCCAAAGCCTAGAAGATGTAATATTTTTGGAATCATTCTGCATGCATTTGTTGAATGAGTTTCAGCAATTCTTCTGAGAATCAAAATCGTAAGACATATGAGAGTTGCATTTCCTCCTTTGCCTGATGGAACCTGTGCTTGGCTAGAATATCTGACAGGACCTATAGAGCTTCCCTGTGAATATAAGCCTTGCTAAGCCCCTGATAAGCAAAGCAAATTAAATAAGAACAGAGCCTTTTAGAGCAAGGGATTGTGCTGCATATCCGCAAGTGATTTCTATGCAACAATGAGATTGTAAGAAAGTGACTTGCATGAGCTCCCCTCCCTCAGGTACCAGGTCACTTCCAGTGCACACTCAGGTGGGTGGCATTCGTTTGACATATGGAACTGTCAGGCATTCTATCCCCTAGGGAACAGTTGCTTAAGCATAGGATTGGATCTGTCATATGGTTTCCTGAACTTTCACCACTTTGGTTCTTTCCATTTAGGAAAATTTTGCACCCCATCTGCATGAACTTTCCTTTGCTGTCTCTTTTTCCCACCCAACCCTTCCACACACACACAAACATAGTTAAGTTCTAATGCAACCATGAGAGCTATGTGGTAAAACCAGATGGCCTTTGGACAGACCTGTATAAGACATTTGTGCATTACCAGGATATAAATCACACGACCCTAGAATTTTGACTTCAAGATCAAGAATGCAAGTATAGTAAACAATGGTAAACATACAGAATGCATTTTGCGGGGGGGGAGGGGTTAGTTAAAAAAGTAAATTATGAATAAAAGTCTGGATACAACAAAGAAAGCCATAAAAGTTAAGTGACTGAGGATTGCTTAAAAAAAAAAAAAAAGGATTTCTTGAAAAATCTGTCTGTAGATTTTGGAAATTAGAAATAACTGGAGTTATATTATCCTCCATAATAAATAGCCTGAAGAAAGCCCTATCTCTGTGAATTATATTAACAAGACAAATGATAAACCACTATAATAAATATTTACAACTATGTAACCAGCATGCTTGAACTAAAATGAAAAAAAATTGTTAGAAAATTTTTTTTAAATTGAACATATTTTAGTGTTCTAATTAGATACCTTTTTTCCCTCACTACAATTTTAGATTTATAATACAAGTCAAAGTTTGATTTAAAAAGCAATCATAAGCCGTTAATTTACTAATTTTGAATTACATTTCTATTTAATTAACTTTTTTTTGTTTTGTTATTGCTATTTCAAAAGTCTTGACTGGGAGCCTTCAGTGTGAAACACTACTATTTAATATCATTGTGCGTACGTCCAGTTAGTGGCTACAATGATTGTGACTATTTCTTTTGTGTTTCAGTCTACGAAATGCATCAGATAAACTTCGTGTCGCTGCTGCAGTTAGCACGGAAGCCACTCTGCCATATGTTGAGTTCATCTTTTTTTGAAACTTCAGAAGATGATGCAGATAAAAGTCTAGTATAATTATGTATTTTTTTCTTTAAAGTCTAGACTGGTGTTTTTAAACTGCATTTTGTAAAAGTTATAAGGAGAAGAGTTTATTTCGTTTTGATAAGTCAGCATCACCTATGTAACAGTATGAATCAGTGGACCAGTAGCAGGCTTCTTCATTCTTACTGGGCTCACCTTCCACTTACAAGCACATGTCAAAAATATTCAGGGTGATGTCACCCACCATTCTCAACACAAACTCGATTGTTTAATTTCACCCTATTTAACACACTCAATGGTAAGAAATGTTACGTTTTCATAAATATGTTTAATGCAAACTGCATAATCATGTTGTAAAGAAAATGATTTATAATCTGAAATATAAAACGCTATAATACACACTATAATACTCAGAAAAAGGAATTCTAGTTCCATTTTTTGAAATTAGATTTGAGCTACACAGTAGTTTTCAAATAACAATAAAATCATTCTAAATGCCTTGAAAATTAAGTTCTTGAACAGAGATTGGATATCAAGTAATATCTTAACTGAACTAAGAGAAATAGGCTTGTAACCATGCGTGTGGCTTTGCATCAAATCAGTGAAGTAAAATTAACTGATTTTTAAAAAGGCGACAAGGATAAATTCAAGCAGTACAATTAATGCCTTGATTTACCAAAATAAACTAAAGTGACACAGTCTTCCAGGTCTATATATGCTAAGTAATCCTACTAAATATCTATCAGCTAGTTACAAAAGATCAAAAAACACGAGTAAGAAACAGTTGTTTCAAACAGACACAGACACACAAACTGGTAGAATACTCAGATACAGACATGAAAATTATCTACATTAATTAATAAATAATTCAAGATTGTACAAAAACCTCCTCTCAATCTTTTGGGAAAATATTCTACAGGCAGACATCTCCTTACCAGTGGAAAGGATCATATTAATATTGATACAATAGATTTAAATTATCTAGTAAATAAAATGAATTCACCCCCCTTGACTGTTCTGTGTATTTGGATGTAATTGTATTAGGGCATGTTTATTTTTTTCCCCTACTATATATTTTTAAAAGGTACTTTGGAAATGTATTTACCTTACTACATAGCAACTATGTAATCAAAATAATAAACTTAGTATGACTTAGAAAAGGCAAAGTGATACATTTAGTCTTTAAAAATGTTCACTCTTTGATTCATCAACTTTCTCTACTTCTTAGGGACTTCATTTCCATATGAAGGCTCCCATGTCACAGAACATTGATATTAAATAAACTCGTATGCTCATCTCTTGTTAAATCTATTTTTTAGAGTTTTTTAGGGGAGTTTTTGGGGAAATGGAATGTATTTCTGGAAAATGTCATAGTCACCCAGGGGCCTGTAGGAAGAAGTTAATTTTAAAACTTGCCCTATAGAAGAGCATGGTCATTTAGAGTGTGGTCTTGGCTCTGGGAGTGAAAGCTTGGGGGGAACACTGGTCAGACTGGTGTTTAGAAGCCTGCTTTGGTCCAGGGAATGAGGACTGTGTTCAGACTGCTCTGTGAACCTGCTTTGGGGTAGAAAATCGGGAACCTTGTCCCGCTTTCAGCAGGAGACGCCTATATGAAGTGGACGTGAGTTGAACACTCACTCTAGGGCAGGAGTGAAGACAAGCATTTTGTCATCAGGAAGTCAACGGAGCCTTATCGTGTAAGCAGATAAATTTATTTAACCGTTTAACTATTTCCCCATACCCACAGGGATATTTTATTTGTAGAACAGGATACTATGACTTAAAAGTATTTCTCATTTTTGGTATTTGAGGTGGCCTTGGTGAGGGTACTTAAGAGAATGCCTAAGGAGAAAGTCTCCACCACAGGGGGGGCTATCCAGGGGCACCACAAGCTCAGGGGTTATATCAGGTCTCAGAAGCACTCAAGAGTCTCCACTCCATGCCAGACATTTGATTTGAGTAAAAATACTGTGCACTTTTGAAAGAAAAATGAGAGCTTTGTGACAAGAGTTGTAAAGTCAGCTGGCTTGAACATGGAGCACTTACAGTTACAGGGACAATGAGGGAAAGATAATTCTTCCTTAAAAAGTTATGTTAGCAGTTTTATTCAGAATGGAAATCATAAAAAATAAAGACTCATTAAGTGCGACACTTCCCACAATATACCAAATCTGTAAACTGGTCTAGTGAGATGATTCCTTCATTTAGCAGTACCTTGCTTGAGAAACTGAATCCTAGGAGAAAAATTATGCAATACTGGCAATAGCAAAGCAGAGAAGAGTCATGGAGAGGCTGCCCAGACCTTTCACTCCCCTCTCTGTGAATCAGTCGTTTTTGTGACATCTTCAATGATGTAACCACAGCTGAGGTTCTTAACCTTGTCTTCAGAGGGGAACTCCACACACCAGAAACATGTTTACTGAGACTTAGAATCTTTGTGATTAAGACAATAAGTAAGTGACCTTGTTCCGATCTGTAAATTTTCTGTCTATGTGTGTATCTGTATAGAGGGGTGTGTGTATGTGCATGTGTCTCTAAGAAAAGGTAGTATTTTTTTTTCTGGTAATGCTTTGAGGACTTTTAACCAAAATGGACATCAGTATGAATTAGTGAAATTTACTTCACTGAATGCTGTATTTCTGTATATGATTCCGAGTATACATTTGAAGTTCTTAGCAAATGATTTAGAAAAGCTGTTAGTATTTTTCATTTTCATTCATTTAACTTCAAATTTTTGGAAAATTAGTGAAAAGTACTATAGTTTTTATAATTATTTATACATAATATACATTTACATAATTATTATGTAGTTTTATTTTTAACTGTCAGACAGTAATTGTTTTAGAAATCATCTCAATTCTTTTCTTTCGTTTCTGCCTGAAACCACTTCACTCTGCAAGGTTCACTATCTGTAGACAAAAACCAAATGTGTGGGCCAGGAACACCGGGAGGCTCCTATAATCTTAGCACAATGGGAGGCCTAGGTGGGAAAATTGCTTGAATTCAGGAGTTCAAGACCAGCCAGAGCAAGAGCAAGACCCACATCTACAAAAAGTAGAAAAATTAACCAGGTGTGCTATCATATAGCTGTAGCCCCAGCTCCTTTAGTGGCTGTAGCAGGAGGATTACTTGAGGCCAGCAGTGTGAGGCTGCACTGAGCTATTATCAATCACTGTACTCTAGCCCAGGCAGCAGAGGGAGACCCTGTCTCAAAATATATATATATATATATATATACACACATATATATATGATTAAGTATATATAATTTTGGGGTAATAAATATTGCTTATAAAGAATTAGAAACAATACTAGAAGTACAACCTAATTTTAAGTTAACCATGATTACAATTACTCTTATAAGTTATTTTATGTAAGGAATATATTTTATATAAAAATTAGAAATAAATTCCTTCCTCAGGCCAATGTTGTCAATGGTTCTTCCCGCGCTTCATCCTAGGACTTTTATGAATAAGGCCTCCTTGGCAATTGCAGCAACACCAAAAACTTCTCTGAAGGACACAGATGAATGCCCCAAAACTCATGATGATGCTCATCATCCCTAATCATCAGAGAAATGCAAATAAAAACCACTCTGAGCTATTACCCTACCTCAGTGAGAACAGCCCATATCACAAAATCCCGAAGATTCCATGCTGGTGGGGATGTGGAGAGAAGGGGACATTTTTTGCACAGCTGGTGACATTGCAAACTAATACAGCGTCTTTGAAAAGATGTGTGGAGAACCCTCCAAGAGCTAAAAGCAGATGTTCCATTTGATCTCCCAATCCCATTACTAGGCATCTACCCAGAAGAAAAAAATCATTTTGTCACAAGGACATTTGAACTAGAATGTTTACTGCAGCTTAATTCACAATACCAAGATGTGGAAGCAACTTAAATACCCATCAACCCAGGACTAGATTAATAAATTGTGGTATATGCGTATGATGCAATGCTTTTCAGGCATGAAAAGATGCAGACTTTTATATCTTTTGTATTTACCTAGATGAGATTGAAACATATTCTTATTAGAAAAGTTTCACAAGAATGCAAAAGCAAGAATCCAAGGTACTCAATACTAATATGAAACCAACAGAAAAATAACTCCATGCCAACACTAGAGAAAAACACAAATATATTCCTGTGGGGGAAGGGAAGCGAGAGAATAGGGAGAGGGAAGGAGTGGGAGGGACTGGCAAACTCTCACCTAACGGGCACAGTGTCAGAGTATATAGCACACCCCTTGGGTGAAGGGCTCAACTACAACTTGGACATTACCTAACAAATGCAAGGAATGTAACAAAATCATTTGTACCCTCATATTAATCTGAAATTTAAAAAGAAAAAAGAAAAAATGAAATTCAAACATTAGTTTATAAGATAAAATTGTATTTCCCTAATATAACTGTTTATTATTGATTTGAAAAGTAGAATTCACTCAGTAAAGTGAGAGTTCAATGAGGCCAAGCTCTAGTATTATGTAATTATACACCCATAGTGAGAGGTTTCTTTTAAGTGAAAGTGTTAAACAACTTGCAATAATTTTTAATTTAATTTTGTTAATAATAATTTTTAGGTGAGTTGTTAAAATATTAAATATAATTTTACTGAAATATTAAATATACATATGTGTTCCACATAGCTCACACAAGGAATTGAAAAATACCAACTTAATGCAATTTATTTTGCCATACATTTAAGCTAAATTTTGGAACTCATTACTGTCTTCCAAATTATACAATTGATTTTATATTTTGACTCAGCAACATATTGTTGGGTAGTTTTCCTACATGATGTTTACTCTTCTGGTTAAAAAAAAAAGAGCATAAATATATTCAGTTTGGTGAGTGAAAACAGGATTTATAATACTAACTAATCTATCTTATTTCATTCCAAGATCCAAACTGTAAGGTAGCTTGAAATACAACTTTTAGGCTCCATGATGTACTAAAATAAGGTGGGAACCAGTGATCTCTTTGGAAAATGTCTCATAGTCAAATAGATGATCGCTCTACTCATAAGAAGAAATATACTCTCTCTCATTTGCCAATGAATATTTATGCCTGATGCGATGTACTGAGGTTTGTTTAATATTATACCTATTATTTGCTGTTCCATAGAGACTTTTACCACAAAGTCTAAGCTCTTAGTGATGGTACATATTTATATTTGTGATGCAACATTAATTTGTGATATAGATTAATTTGTATTTTGAATTCCAGTACTAAGAGTAGTCTTTTTTTACTAAAATCATTGGAACACAATTAGCATATTTATTAACACTGATCCCCTCTTAGCTTCTCTAATAATATTGTATTCTAATACTCTTTGCATTCCTAAAACAAATCTGAAGCTTTTTAAAAATGATAATTTTAATTGTATTACAAAGACTAATATCTCCCAGGTTGGTTTCAGTTATTACCAAGTCAGAGTCTAAGTAATTGCAAAAATATTCCTAGAAGGTCATTCACCCTATAAATTCTATGATATTTTCTGTAGTAATTAGCATTAATTTATCCAAATCAGACTACTTTTTGAATTTAATGTCAATAGCAGGCAAATTAAGAACAAAATAACCATGGATATTTGTGTATGAATGTACACATATTTTCTCCCCCAAACTTTTAAATTGGAGACATAAAATTAAATATTTTAGTCATATTTACTTTTTTATATAGAGTCAAAAATTGACTTTTTTTTGTCTTGCTAGCATCTCTTCATAAACTCTGAAGTACTCAAATTTAATCTGAACTTACACAGCACTGTGTTGATTAGCATTAAAACATTTGTACAATTTCTAATTCTAAACTCTAGACTTCTGCCTTTAACAGGTAACTTCAGGATCAATGAGGAGATGCTAGCTATATGCAAGAATTTGCTTTTTAATTTATTTCTTATCAAATGGGAAAAAAGACCCTGAGAATAAAGATTGAGGAGTTATATAGACAATGAATCAGTACATCAATTCATTTATTGAATAGTGAATAATTTTTCTTCCATGTGTCACAAACTGTGTCCTCACTATAGTTGAGTTTTTGACCTCAAGATGTTTATTGTTCAAAAGGGTAATTGGACATATGAACAAGTACAATATGGTGAGAAATTCTATGATAATGGAACATGAGGTCACAGAGGATGAGATAAAGGTCAAGGGAGACTCTTGGTTGAAGAAACATTTTATACAAACGTTAAATGAACATTAGGTATTTTCAGCCTTGAAAAGGGTCATAACAAATAACTAGACAAAAGAATTCTCATAAGTGAAAGAGCTAGGCACATGTTGGAACAAAAAAAGTAGATTAGCTCAGTATGTGTTTGCAAGTGTATGTGTCAGAAAGACAGAGAGAGCATGGCAGACCTAAAGATAAGTGTGTCTGAGCATAAACTCGCAATCTAATTTATGAATGATTGCTTGATCACCATGCCAACAATGGTTTTCAAGATATATTAAACAGGAAAATAAAATAATAATGGCTATAAAAGTAATAACAACAGAGAACAATTCCCATTTATTCAGGCTTTGTATAATTATTCACAATGCACTAATGAAATGTAGTCTGTGTTTTAGAAATCAATAGTATACAGTCAAGTAATATAGTATCAATGGGAAACTTGAATTCCAATCCTAGCTCCCCCAATTTCTCAGTCTGAAATTATCTAGTATGGTTTTAAAGAACACAGACTCAGGAATCAAAGGGCTTGTTTGAATATCAGGTTTATCATTTGCTAGCTGGGTGAACTTGAGCAATTACTTAATTGTTCTGTTCCTAAGTTTTCATATTTACTAGTAAATTCCATCAGATGAGGATTTTATGATTGACATACTGAACACATAGTGTTTATTCCATAGTAGAAACTCAGAAAATAGTATTGATGCTAGCTGCTTTTTGTAATAGTTGCAATACACTTATGGTTGGTAAATATTTCCCTACAAGGAAGGGGAATCTAGAAAAGGTAAAAAAATTGTCTCACTATCACAAATCGAAGAGGTATTAGAAAAATAATTGAAACTCATGCCAATCTTACTCTAGAGTATATAATATTTTGTAGTGTTTAACTCTTGTTACCAAATTGCCTTGAGAGTATTCTCTCATGAAGGATAGGCTTAAGCAAACAAGACTAAAAGTATGAATACCGATGATGGAATCTTCCAGAATTCAACCATGAAGTAATCAGAGAGATTTTACTATCACGACAGCATTAGGGAGATGTGAGTCTGCACAAGCTTGGAAATTGATTTTGTCAAGTAGGTCACAAAAAGCATATTTAATATTCTCATGCATCATGTTAAAAATCTATCTTCTCCCTCTCCTTTCTACCCCGGGCAATACTTGGGTAAATAATTACATACAAGCCCGTAAGGTCTTCATTGTGTTGCTTGTATAGAGTTGGACCCTGATCTGAACTTACACACGCACAACCTTGAAATGTGGAAAAATTAACAATCCTCCTATGCCCATACTCAGCAAATAGGAACAAAAGAGAGTGTGTGTTTCACTCTTCATCCTCCAGGGCATAGGGTTCTGACATACACAGTATCAGGACCCTGAAAATCTCCTGTAGAGAGACAGGTGGCCAACCAAGACATCCCCTTTGTACACAGTTCCCCCTGGTTCCCTACTTCATCCCCCTGTCCCTATCCTCTTCCTCCCTGGAATTGTGTTCACAATGCATCTTCCAGCAGACACAGAACCCATGACTCAGATGCTGCTTTCAGGGAAACCCAGACTAACACAGAGGGGAGTCCAGATGGCCTCTCAAATTTTTCGACTGGTGATTTGCTGGAGTTATGTTGCTATACCTCAAGGGTTTAAAAAAAAAAGACACTACAAAATACTTATTTTTGGATAGCAAATTGGTGAATAGAATTTTGGGATGCCTGGAGGAACTTGTTTTACCTGGGTTTAGGAGCACCCAAACTAATTAACTGTGCTGGTGACTGTCCTTTCCGGATTCTTCATTATAAAGCTGAAGTCTACACGTTCTATCAATTCAGGAAATTTTCTCTGATGAATAAGAGCATTTAGCATAGCTTTTGTAAAGTCACATTCTAAAGTCAATACATTCAACTGCCACCTTTTTTCTAATAGTGAGATAGTCTGATCCTTTCAATAAATAAGCAAAGATAATAGTGGTGACAATTTTTCCTGTCCAAACCACAAAGAACTGCCAAATGACTCTGAAAATAAGGTCACATTTTTATTTATTTATTTATTCAACTGTTAATAACTTAATACCTAACAATAAGAAGAAAATACCCCTAATTCAGGCATAATATTAATCAATCAAAGTACATATAAATTTCACTAAAATAGACAAGAACTCTCCTTCCATGGAAGTCAAAATCTATTAAAAATAATAAAACACTTTTCTTCCTAATGAAAGTGATAAAACTCTTGCAAAATCTACCAAAAGAAAAGAGGAAAGAGATAATTACCAATATTAGGAATAAAAGAAGGCCTACAGAGCCCACAATGTTAGATTCAAGATGGAAAATACCATGAACAACAAAGATGGTCACAAATTCTATAACTTAAGTAAAGAGAATCCATTGCTTAAAACCCACACAGTTCCCCCAGCTCACCAAAGATGAAATAGATAATATGAAAAAATTACATAACTACTAAAAAATTGGCCTTTAATTTAAAAGCTTTCTGAAAAAATAGAAATAGACAAATTCTACAAATTAGCATACAAAAGAATAGTTTAATTCCTACCACACTTAAATTTTTTCAATACAGTAGAAGAAAAGGAAACATTTTCCAATTCTATTCATGATGCCACATAACCATAAAAAAATTACCAAAAGAAAAACCACAGATATCATTTATGAATATCAACTCAAAAAATGGTCAACAAAATATTAGCAAACTGAATAACATTGTATAAAAAGAGCAATATAGACAACTGAGATTCTACTTGGAATTTAAGTCTAGTTCAATTAAAAATATAAAACAATGAAATCTACCATATTAACAGTTAAAGAGGAAAAAGGACATGGTAATAATGTCTGCTACAAAAAAATCATTTAACACAGTTAATATCCATTCATAAAAAAATAACTGAGGGGGCAGCACCTGTGGCTCAAAGGAGTAAGGCGCTGGCCCCATATGCCAGAAGTGGCGGGTTCAAACCCATCCCCGACCAAAAACTGCAAAAAAAACAAAAACAAAAAAAACTAAGACATCACAGGACACCTAAAAACAAAACTTCAATCAATATTTAATGGCAAAACCTCAAAGCTTTCTTAATAGTACTGGGAGCAAGTCAAGAGGTCCACTCTTAGAACTCCTGCTGAACTTGGAAAGTCCTAGCCATTGCAATCAGGCAAGAAAAGGAAATTATAAAGTTAATGTTTAGAAAGATAATGGAAACTAGTCTTATTCATAGTCAGCATTATTTTCAGTGTAGATAATATAAAACATAAATACAAAAAAACAAAATTCTCAGAACTAATCAGTGGGCTTAGTAAGGCAGCAGAATGGAAACTGCTGTTCAGTAAGGTAGCATAATTGGAAACTGAAATGAAACAGCAACCTCGTCTTTAACACATGGTAACTTAACTCACTTTGGAAATGAACAGAGTCTGTGAAACTAAAGGCAAAAGAAACTGTAGTAAATAATTTCCTCTAGATGACAAAGCACTGGCCTTTGGGGTTGCATTTCACCCTTTCTAAAAGCACTTATATGTATACCAATGTGCACAATTGACCAATGGGGGACAAGTTGGAGTGGAGATAAAAATGTGTGAAGGTGAGAGTGATCTGTGTAGTAATGGAGCAGAGTTGTAAACATCAGGGTGAATGCATTTAACTTAATACAAATAGAGATTATTTATAGAGATATGCATGTGCATAGTCTAATATATACACATATATTTCACATGAGTCCACAGTGATACAAATAATTATATGAATACATAAATATATAAATAAGAATAGAGGAATAGTCCACCAAAAAAAAAAAAAAAACCCCAAACCCTCCAAACAACTTCTATATATTTTTTTGTCTTCAAAGAGATGAGGCAAAACTATTCACTCCTTAAAGTGTGGATATGTATGGTGACATTTCCTAAAATAAATAAATAAATAAAAAGTATGAGAATGGAAAGAAATTTACCTTACATGACAAATGAGACCAACACTCCCTCAGCCGGATGATCCAGGTTAGCAGGAACAGTGATAAATCACCTTGGTAACATGTAGTTTTACAAAGTGCTGAGGTGACACTTTACTTCCAGAAACTTCCTCCCTTAAACCAATAATATCAGTCCAACCATGAGAAAAGCATCAAAGAGTGTCCAGTTGAAGGACATTCTACAAAATCCCTGACCATTACTTCTCAAAACTTCTAAGGTCATCAAAAATAGTGAAAGTCTGAGAAACTGTCACAGGCCAGAGGCAGTTAGGGAGACACAATGACTAAAGGAAACATGGTGTCCTCACTGGCACCATGGAAGAGAAAACAAATGCTAGGTAGTAGCCAATGGCACCCGAGTAAAATGGGACTTCAGTCAATGTGCCAGTCCTGCTTCACTAATTTTAACCAATGTCCTGTATTCACATAAGGCAGTAATCACCGTGAAACCGGGTGAAGAGCAGATGGTTACTTTCTGTACTATCTTTACATTTTTAAACCTAAAACAACTATTACAAAGTAAAAAGTTGATGGAGAATGCTCAAATAGTTTGCTCCATCAAAGACATCGCTAAGAGAATGAAAAGAAAAAGCTGCACAGTCAGGAAAATATTTGTAAATCACGTATCCAGCAGAGGATTTGTATTCAGAATTATTAAAGAATCTCAGACCCTTAACGGTAAGAGCACTAACAATACAATTCAAAAGGAAAGCCTTTAACAGCTATTTTATCAAATGGAATAGCTGGATGTCAAATAAACACATAACAATATGTTTGACATCAAGAATCATCTGTGAAATGCAGAGCAAAGCTCTAATAATGTGCCACTGGGCACCTATCCTAGTGGAATGGTCAAAATTTAAAAATTCTGACAATACCAAGGAGTTGAGAAGTGTGCTACAACCCTCCCATGTAATACTACTGAGCAATTAAAATACAGTATCTATTGATAAATGCAGTAACAGAGATGAATCTCATGGGCATTTCTCAGTGACAGCCACCCTCCAAAGTCTATATACCAGACAATTCCATTTAGACGGCATTCTCAAATAGTGAAAACTGTATTAGCAAAAAAGAGAACAGTCATTTCTCATAGCTTGGGAGTTCATTGAGTGTGACTACAAGGATATAGAAACAAGTTCTTTGGATTGAGAGAATTGTTTAGTATTTTAATTGTGGTGGTGGTTTTAAAATCTATACATATATTAGTTCAGAGAACTGTATATCAAAATATATTCAATAAAATATCCAGTGACATGGCAAGACATTGAATTAGCAATTTAAAGTGTGTTAAATGTTGCCAGGCAAAGGGAAAGGCACACTAGAATTATGATTGTGTTGAGATTTTGAAAAACTCAGGAAAAACTACCATTATGTCATATAGAGTAGAAATGAAAGAAAAGAGGGAGTTGATGGGGCTGAAAAGTGGGAGGCGGCCAGATTCTAGAAGATACCATAAACCATGGAAAAGCACGTGAAACTATTGCTGGGTAAATTTATTTCCTTAAAGGTTAACAAACTTGGACTACAATATATCTTACTGCATGAAGACATTGCTTAAAGCAGAAATGCCCATTGGGCTTAATTTATAAACCAGTGAAGTGCTGCCAAGCAGTTTTATATGAGTTTATATGAGAAGAAATAGATATATTTTTATTACCAAACCCTGTTATAGTGGCAACCATGCTCAAGCCTAAAAATTAATCACCAATATCACATATGCCATACATAATTATGCTCGTAAATATGAAAGTATGAATACATAAAATGTACAAATAAAAATGCACATATAAAGCAAAATCTGGGAGACCATGAAATCCTGTGGCTGGAAAGAAGCTAATTGGTTATGTTTTCCAAACTAGAGCACCGTTTCTTGGTGGAGGGGGGAGTACGTGAGATGATATAGGAAGGGCACCAATGGATATTTACATTTTTGATAGCTATCAGTTTCTATTAAAATGCACTAGAAAATAAGACAATATTGACAGATCAATGTTCCAATTTCAAAGCCCAATTTTCAATGCTCTAATGTTTTTAATTTCAGATTATTAGAGTGTACATATTTTGTGTACAGACTTCGTGTACAGATGGAGTCCAAGTTATACTGTGTTTTTCACCCTGATCCTGTGCACTGTGCCTGTGGGGTGATTCACTCCCGCCGTCCTCCTTCCACCTCGGCTTAATTTACACTGAGATTTACTTCCCTCTGTGCGCTGAGGTGCTGATTGACTAGTTCCAACCTAGGAGTAGATGCATTTGTTTCTCCATTCTTTTGAAGTTTCACATGGAAGAATGTCTCCATTCCATCTAGATTGTCATAAAAGATAGAAAATCACCCTTTTTATGACTCATACTCCAAGGGTATGCATTGACCACATTTTATTAATACCTTCATGTCTTGGTGAGCCCTGGAATTGTTTCCATGTTTTTGCGATTATAATTGTGCTGCTGTAACATTCGCGTGCAAATGACCTCTTTAAAAAATTACCTTTTTCCCTGAGGGGTATGTACCCAGGAGTGGTTTGCTGGGTCAAATGATCGGTCTACCTTAAATTATTCTCCTTTCTGTGAGGAAACGGCCTCTCTGCGTCTGCACTTTGCATCACGCCCTCTTTCTCCAGGAACCCCTGTCTCTTGGAAGGGGAGAGAGGTCACGCCCCTTGACCATTGCTGTGGAATTATAGAGAACAGGGTAGACGCTGATGATAGGTGTATCACGCATGCCTGTCTCATTTTAATGAGAAGGGGGACTGCTACATTGATTCCCAATTGCTGTGTATTTCCCTCTTAGTCAGATATGGGCACACAGTGTTAATAACCCCCTCATGGTCTTCACCAGCATAAGTCATCACACTGCAATCCACTCATGTTCACACTTATATAGGGCACAGAAAAAAAAATTCAATTCATTTAATTCTGTAATGCAATTATGCCACAGGTTTCACTTCCAGATATCACTCAGTCATCCAAGGAAGACTCCTAATGATGTGTCTTCTCCCACTCATGAACAATGGCAAATATCTGTCATTTTCACCTTGTAAATATCTCCTGTCTCAGTTCAAACTATAATTTCTATTTTTACCTTATTGAAATTGGACCTCTTGTCTTTAGTCTTCTTATTTATTAATAAGTGTGGTTATAGAAAAATTTTTTAAAAAGTTAGCTTTAAATGCTCACCAAACTCCATACTTCTTTGGCTGCTTGAGAAAAAATTATTCTGCTCCTTTCTGTTAACTCTGCCCTCTCCTCTCTCCTCTGTGGAGTTTGGAGGGTCCGAAGCTGCTGGAGAGGGGCGTGCAGAGCACAGCAAAGGCAGCAGGTGCTGAGCAGGCAGTCCCCTCCCGATCTCATGTTCCTAGTCCCAAGTAAGCCAAAAAAGAGATGCTGGGGGAGGGAAACAACGTTATCATTAAATAAAACTTTGTTCATTCACATTGGACGAGGCATTCTAATAACTAAAACTATGTTACTTTGGGTCAAATATTGACAAATCGCCTTAAAATCATATAGATCCCAAAACAAGCATGATCACCTGTGGGCTCCTCATTGAAAAATCTCAAATTACAAAATATAGACCACAGTAAATTCTTTTCATCTCCTATATCCACTGTCCTGCACATCTCATTCTAGTGATAGAGATTTACATTATCTCCATGGTTACTGATTATGGAATGCATTCTGTCAATGGCCAGTCAATTGCAACAATAAAGCTCCATACTCAGCATGGCCATCAATCTGGTTTCACACCCATCTGGTTTGAAGATCCAGACATATGTCACGTGTGGAGGATGAGGCCAGCAACCTGTCAGACCTCTGACTTTCTCTACTATGTCACCCGTCCCCTTATTTTAATAATAGGCACATTTATAGCAGATGAGAACCTGCTTATTTTCCTTGTAAAAAGTAACTCATGCCAATTGAATAACATTTGCTTTTATTTACCTCAAGGTTTTCATCAATTCAGCTCATATTTTAGGGAAAAATTCTCATTATCTCTAACTAAATTTCACAGTTTTTAATTCCACATATCAATAAGTATGAATTTTTACTTACCAAAAAAATACTTGTTCCACAGATTAATACAAATTTAAACATTTACAGTTTCCATGTTTTTATAAAAGAGAAAAGCTAAGCTACCCAAAGTACTAATATTTCCTCCAGGATTTCCTGATTAAGCCATGGAGAGGAGTGAATGAGGAGCTCTGCTCTTGACTACCCTCATCGTCTTGGAAAAGCCATTTTACTCTCTCTGTCTTAGTTTTTCTTCTTTTCAAGCAAGGGACTTCAACTAGATTATTTTTATGTTACCATAACTCGGTCTGAGCGTGGTGGTTCACACCTGTAATCCCAGCACTTGTGAGGCCAAGGAGGGTAGATTGCCTGAGTTCACAGGTTCGAGACCAGCATGAGTCAGAGCAAGACCCCATCTCTAAAAATAGCCAGGCATTATGGTAGGTACCTGTAGTCCCATCTACTTGGGAGGCTGAGCAAGAGAATCACTTAAGCCCAAGAATTTGAGGTTGCTGTAAGCTGTGACACCAGGGCACTCTACCAAGGGTGAGACTCTATTAAAAAAAAAAAAAAGAAAGAAAGAAAATATGTGTGTGTGTGTACATGTAATTACGTTTTAGCTTGCAGACAATAACTTGGGCTTCCTATTTCAAAACACTGTGTCTGTGTGTAGAATACAATTTAACTTCTTCTTTTAAACTGTGCTGCTGACAACAAGAGGGAACAAAGCCAAGCTACTGAGCAGAAACATAACCTGTGCGAAGATGCTTCACACGTTCAGGACGCCCTATCCGGGGAACAAGAGCCTTTCCCATCTCATTTTCGCCTAATGACACTGCCTCTTTAAACCTCAACACAGCATTAATCACAGGGTGGGATGCAGGTTCTAAGGAGGGTCTGCTAGTCCTCTCTCGTGAATTCATATAAAGGATATTCCTCTCATCCAAGTAATTCGAAAGGTGACAAATATTACAGATGCTGAATTTATGGGAGCTCTTGCTCCCTGTTTATTAACTCATCCGTCTTGTGAGAAATAAAAAGACCAAACAGCGAGACGAGTGGGCTTTTCTTATCCTGTCAGCTCAATGATGTTTTAAAGTAATCAATATCTATAATTACCAAATCCTGCCAAGGCAATTTAACTCTTCACTGCCTTGTCGTTGCTTGCCAATTCCTAACAATACACGCAAGAGCAAGTTCAAAGTTAATTAGAAAGAATTCAGCTTTACTTATAATATTTATTCTTTTATCAAACTTATGTTCATTTACCAACATCACATCCTGTCTTTCTCACTATGTTAGTGTAGCAGGTATTCTTGATTTGGGATCTATGGCAAAAGAAGGTCCCTCTAGTTTAAGTGTCTGGTCTTGATATACAGTGTGTTGGAGCTCTAGACATCAGCACATATCACAGTTTCTAGCAGATTCATAACACTGAGGTCTAATAAACTGAAGGTCTTAGGAAGGATAGAATTAAAGTCCTATACAAGGAGTTAAAAATTAGAGGTAAACTATGTCCAAGCAAATCTTTGACTAAATCCCAACCTTCGTAAAAGAGCCTATTAAATCCATAATAAGGATAAGGCCACGTACACCTAAGGTGGCGGGTTCGAATCCCCAGCCCGGACCCGCCAAACAACAATGACGGCTGCAAACAAAAAATAGCCGGGCGTTGTGGCGGGCGCCTGTGGTCCCAGCTGCTTGGGAGGCGGAGGCAGGAGACTCGCTTGAGCCCAGGAGTTGGAGGTTGCTGT